>NW_020271042.1:2486585-3070893 GCF_002803265.2 Melanaphis sacchari
GAAAGTACACGGTTAATAGTAACCGTGAATATTCAGAATAACATTTTACTTAACTTAATTAAAATACAACGTAGAATTAATTGAATAACCTATTGGCTATGCACTATATCCTATACATGCAGTGGTGGATTCTGCGGGAGGTAGAGTGGTGGCCGCCCCTTCCACCTGTAATCTGTGTTTTATTTAGGAAAAATACTTAGTAAAAAAAAATCATGACAAATTTTAAGTTATTTGTGTAGTAGGTACATGGTTAGGATAGCTAATACAGCTAGGATTTTAATTAGGGGTACAGTTGATAACTTTTTTTTTTTGCTTTTTCCATTTTATAGTAAAATTTACACGTGTATAAGTTACTTTTAATATTCGCCCCTCCCTCGTTATCTCAAGCTGGATCCGCCACTGCCTACATGGCTACACATAGAACTTTAACTTACAAAATACTCTGGTCTCTGATGCTTTTTGAAAGAGACTTTGTAAAATAATTGAGTAATAGTAGCTATTTTGTATTTATTGTTAACAGTCACTCGAATACATTTTAAATACTAGCAGTTAGCACCCAATAAACAGACCAACAATATATCTAATGGAAAACGGAGTTCGTGTGTTGGTGTCCACGGTGTACAAAGAACTGTCGTTGACAAGCTACCACGGTGGTTGACCATGACATAAGAGTCTCTTAATGGCTTGAACAGTGAATACATTTGTGGGAACGTTTAGTGAATCCATTTCATTATTAGACTAGCTAGTATACATATACGCAATCGGCCCAGGTCGTGGCAAACAATATGCGCATTAATAAACTGCGCGTCGCAGATTAGTGCTGTTACGAGCGTGTTTGCCGACCGCTTAGGCTTTCAAGCGCTCTTGTTGGACAGCCCCGAAAAGCGGTTTATCCGGGGTCCCCGTGGTAAATGTCCAAGGCCGCGTTAAGTGTAGCGTGCAGCCGCAGTTTGCATCAGAACCTGTATTTCCGTCAATCGTGGGCGTTGCCCAACCTAACGAATGACCTACCCCGAACAACGTTATCTTTGGACATTAAAGATAGGTATACCTATCTCTAATCTTACTCTGGCCGACCTGTTATCACATCACCGGTCGATGTATTATTAGGTGGCGATACATACGCTTCAATAATGGACGGTCGAATAATTCCAGTGGATAAAGCTTTAACTTTGATTGGGTCCTGTACCTACTACTATAATTGATCCGGCGATGTCCGACCGAGAAGCCCACCATGTCAATCGCTGCCAGTCGCTATGACTGTCTCCATTGAAAGATTACCCAGCCGATAATTTTGGATACTATAAGTTAGCTACTTTACTGCATGATAAAATAATTTATAATTGTTCAAAATTTCGAAATTTCTCCATTTTAATATGACAAATCCACAAACTATATATGTTGTAATATCATTAATAGGCCCATTCTTACGATGTCCGGTAAAGTGTCAGTTAGCTCTAACCGGCGGTTAGTCTAATATTTTATTTTTATTTTATTATATTTTTATACATTTTAAATTAATAATTATTAAATATTCTTCCTCCAAAAAAAATAATTTTTATTTATTTAGATATAGGTAATAGTACCTAAGTACTACTACAAAGCATTAAGCAATTGTAACATTTTTTTTGTTTTTCTACAAATCTTACGTGGCCGAGGGTCGCGAAAAATGCAGGCCTTAAAAATTGAGCCGCGAGTTCAAAAAAGTTAAAGAACATTGCCTCAGATCATATACATATATCATTATGATCTAAGGGTCATACTTTATTATCAAAACATTCAAAACAGACACGTTTATTGTTTATTTCTATATATTGTTCGTGTTTTTCGTTATGATTATTGCTGATAATTTTGCGTTTCGAATTTTCATCTTTTGAAAATAAATTCTAAATTGTGTATATATTATATTGTATTTTGTTTTCTACTATACAAATGAATAAATGATACAATAGATACAAGCATTGATTTTTTTTTATTATAAAATTAATGATACAGGCTTATTATCATTTATCAATGATAAGCTTTATACTACTATCATTTCCCGCTTAATTTAATGTTTATCTTTATTATAGTTTTGTTTCCTTGCAAGATATAAGTAGCAAAATGCAAATAAAATAAAACCATTGTTCTTTTATCATTTAATTCGTATTATATTATGTGCTAAAACTGTAAATTAGAATATTTTTATTTTTATAGTAAGACCATTAGTAAAATCCTTCTGTTGTCAGGTATATTGAAATTTTATTATAATTATTGGTTTTTATTATTAATTACTATAATTTTATGCCTGTAACCTATCAAATTTTAAGTACTTATTTCTCATTTTTTATCAAGCATAGGCGCTGACTGTGGTATTCAAACACCCCTTAACACATTTCATATGGTTCAGAAATTAATGAAACAAATAATATTTAGTATGACAATATATTTTGAAGAATTTGATAACCTGTTGCTAATGTGTGTAATAGTATAAAACTATACACTGAAAAACGACCTTGTATTCCAACTTTAATTGCTTGTAACCCCAATCTTTCGATATTTGTAGGATTTTGTCATTTTAAATACTTCATAAAATTTGGAAAACTTAGTATCTATGGTGTCTTGCATCTGCGATTTTAGTTTATTAGTTAGTTTAAATATTTTGTTTATTCATATTTTTCTCAATATTAATACCATGTTTATCTATGCTATATTAGTGTGTGCATCATTACATTCATCTTAAAATTATATTAAGTTCAAAAAAATAATTTTAAATCTTAATAGTTGACACTATCTCTTATAAGGTTTATAATCATGTTTTTAAACATAATTTGATAAATTAAAAGATAGGTACCTATATTATTTTTTATACTAGTTATTATGTAATTAAGTACTATAAAATGTATTATATAAGCATTTTTTATTTCAGAATGAATAAAAAAGTGGACCAAAAAAATAAGCCATTAAGTACTTTACAAAAAAAACACAGACCGCTAAGTGTTTTTACACAAGATAATGTTCCAACTCGATCTGCTAGTAATTCAAATTTTGCAAACATTATGAATTCTCCAATTAATAATACACCAAAAAATGTGAATCATCGATCCAAAAGTAATTTAACAATGAAAGATAATAGTGCTGTTAGTCGACTCAAAAGTAATGTACAATTTTACTAAAAATAAATATAAATTTCAAGTACCTAGTTGTAATAATTCATATCATGTCATAGATTTTAGTTCCAATGTTACCTTAGAAAGAAATGGTAGTATGCCAAATTTAAATGCAACTGGTAATAGATTACAATTGGACAAAACTACCAAACTAAGGTTTGCATATGACAAATATCTCAGCAGCTTAGAAGCAAAATATGTGTTTCAGATGTTTGAAAAAAATATATCTTCAAATATTGATAAACAAAAAAAAGTTTTTAGAGATGAATTTGATATTCTCAAAAATCAATTAGTTACTTTGAGTAAAGAATTGGAATCGATAAATGGTTTAAAACTTGAAAAAAAATTAATTGATCAAAAATATGAAGTACTTGAAATTCTTAGTAAGCATATATTGATTTACTTATATTTAAATAATAAATTATTAACTTATGTAAATTATTTTTAATTTTAGATAAAGCTCTTGTGTTTAATAATTCAGATGAAGAAATTATGACATTGTTCTCTAGTACAGCATCCAAAGTTGTTGTTAAGAATTTTAAACAATTGGATGAAGATGATTTAAGTAAACAATTTTTTAATAGATAATATAATTTATTTAAATAGTAATAAGTAATAACCCTGAAAAGGCTATCTACTATTCCATTCTCATTGCAACAAAACTTTATCAGGCCCATGATTAAAAATTTGGTTGGTCTTTTTTTATATCAGCAATGGTTAAAATAAGTACAAAATTAATATAGTAATAGATTCTTTGAGATTTTTATCTCATTAAAAATCTTTATTTCTATTATTTTTTACGTGTGTATAACAACTATATAACCATAAAATACTTAATAGATTTAATCTATACAATGGTGCCTTAAATCATTTAAACATAAGAGTAGACCATCTTAATCTATGCTCAAAAAACGATATTCATATACATTTTTACTGTTGGTTATTGTTTTGAGAAGTTTTTACTATAGGCTGTTTTCTATGTGTATGTTAACATTCACTAGATGATTTTCAGCATTCATCAACTGCAGACATTTGCAGTTACATATACACTGTATATACTCGGATTTTGTGGCACTGATTCCTTTAAATATATAGTAGTATATATAAGCAAATCTAATGTAAGACGAGAGATGTATAAAATATGCGTATCATTGATTATAGAATAGACTATAATATTTTATAATCAATGGTATGAGTCAAGAGTTATGATATTAATAAAATTGTATTATTTATATTGTTAATCAATAAATACCTTTAATTAATTGTTTTTATTATAGCTAACAAATGTTTAACACATATGTATTTTAAATTATTCTTTCAAATTTAAATAAAAATTTAGAAAATATATTGTTATGTTAAAAATCAAGGGATAAAATATTTTTAGATGAACAAAGTATCCTAAGTTTTGACATAGTTTAACAAAATTATCATTTCTATCTTTTAAATAGAAAAATATGTTTTAAGATTTTTTTATATTATAGATGCTGTAAAGATCCTGTTGAACGAAATTATAGAATCATTGAAACTACTTGATTATGAAAATAAAATTAATGCACGTATTCAATTAAAAGATTCACTGGTTAAAGTAGCTACGTTAACTAAAGAATTAGATAAATTAAAATTGAAGTAAGAATTAACTATTTGCATTTAAATATTTCCATTATCAATCATGTTTAAATAAAAATTAAATCAATATCCTTATGTTATTCAATTAATTGAACCTATTTATTATGTTAAAAGGTGTGAAGAGCTATTTGATGAACAAGATAGTTTGCTAAATTATAATAAATCATATAAGATATTAAAAAATCAATTTGGAGAAAATCCTGACTCAAATTTACTTCCAACAAAAAGTAACTTAGCAGAAGAAGTTGAAAATGTATTAAATGAAATAGAATGGTAAATTAATTAATTTGTACTAAATGTATACTATAGATCTAAAATTAAAATATTAAATTGTTTTCTATTTTATTATATATCTGAATTATTACTTAAGATTTATTATTGTAAATTAAATAATTAAATACCTTGGCATTTATTTTTAACTATTAAATTAATAATAAACTATTTATCTATTCAATTTAAATTCTATTGTTATTAATTACAAAAAAGTGTTACCAAATAGTGTATAAACAATTTTTTATTTTTTTATTATATAATATTTTATCATTACTGAAACATGATAATACATATTTTATCAAAACTTAGAACAAGATATTTTGTAATCACAACTGTTGTTTTTCGTACAAATTAATTGAATTAATTGTTTTTTTAACCCTAATATAATTTTACTTTAATCTGTCTCTATGATACAGATCAGTGATTCAAGTAGAGATTCTCAATAATAAAAATAATTTAGTTGTACACATTATGTTGTTCACAAAAATGTTTACTTTTATTTCACATCATTGGGTACAACCAATATAAAAGCGGGTAGTGAACTAATAACTGGTATGTGGTAATAAAGCTCATATGATTATTTAAGATGAACTTTGATCAAAAATTAACATTATATATACATAATTAATTACTGAATGACTAGATGTTACATAATATTGAAAATTGTTACATTTTGTATTGATACATGTAATAAGTTACTTTTACCAATACTTTTCACATATTAGTTTATCATGTAGAATTTATATACTTTGTATTGACGTTAACACTAGAAAATTGGAAAAACATTAGAATGAAGAATTAATGAATTTAGATTTAGATCAGCAGTTTTTAACCTGTGGTCTGTGGGGTAGCATTAACATGTAACATGTTTAAATACATGATGTATTATAAAAAAAAGGTTTTGAAATTCAAAAAATGATGAAGAAAATTTAAACAATCTTTTATTCCATAAACTATTATTTTTATACACAATTAAATTTATATATTTTGATTAATTTTAAGATACACAATAATTACTTAAAAAAATGTTTTCTTGATTAAAAAATACAAATTTAATTGTTTCTATTTCCTTATATTAATAGAAGAATATTTCAGTATATAAATACTAAATCCTGAATATCACTTTGTTCCATATTTATTTTAAGCCTTTAATTTACCTTTACCATAAATTTGTAGCATAAATTATTTTTTAAGTTTGCAAAAAAAAAATTGAGTTGGTTGTACTACAGTAAAAAATGCATTTTTTGATTACTATATATTATACGATATATAATAATCAAAATAATTTCAAACAAATTATGGTCATGGATCTTTGTATTTGTGAATCAATAATTTAATCTAGCATTTTTCTTATCATATAGTTCAAAATTCCTCCATGTTTATGGTATAATATATCCACTTCAGTATCAAAACGCAAAATGGCATTGAATGTGACACCCGTGTTGGTCTAAAAAAATAAAATAAATAATTTAGCTACAAAATAAATTACCAGAAAATTGTTTTAATTTATTATTTACTTTCACTTGGATTTCTTGTAATGGTTTGCAGTCTTGTGGAATGTCTATATCATATATTTCATGACCAGTAAGTTTTAATGTTTCAGCGTTTTCTCCAAAACGGAATTGCAATGGAATTATTCCCATACCAACCAAGTTGGATCGATGAATACGTTCATAAGACTCAGCAATCACAGCTTTAATTCCCTATTAACAATAAAAACCATATTTTTAAACTAAACATGTTTTTATCATAAATCATAAGCAATGTATACAAGACAGTATAAATTACAAAAAAATATTACCAATAAAAACGGTCCCTTTGCTGCCCAATCTCTTGATGAACCTGATCCATAATCTTTACCAACAATAGCAATGAGCGGTCTTCCATCTTTAGCATACATTTGAGCCGCGTCAAAGACATCCAACTAAAAAGAAAACATAAATGCTAACTAGCTTGGCAAAAACATTAGATTAAAACTATGTATACCTCTTGTCCGCTAGGAATATGCAATGTTTTTGGTCCAGTGTTCTTCACCAATTTATTTACTAATCTTATGTTAGCAAACGTCCCTCTAGCCATAATATCATCATTTCCACGTCTTGAGCCATAAGAATTGAAGTCTTTAGGAGTAATACTAAAAAAAATTTGATTGAGGTTTTCAATTATTGAAATTAATAAAATGCTTAGACTCACTTTCTTGAAGCTAAATAACGAGCTGCAGAACTGTTTCTTGCAATACTACCAGCAGGACTAATGTGATCAGTAGTTACAGAATCACCAAGAAACAGTAATACATGTGCCCCTTTCACTGATTGAACACCAGGTAATGTCTAAACAAGAAATATTTGTATTAAAATTATGATACTATCTACACTGTTTATTATGACATGGTTTATACTTTTGTCATGCCATTGAAAAATGGAGGATTTTTTATGTAAGTAGATGATACATCCCATGGGTATAATTGGCCATCTGGAGCTTGTAAACATTGCCAAGCATTAGAACCATTTTCAATGCGAGCATAGACATCTTGGAACATTGCAGGAATTACAGTTTGTTTTTCAACAGTTTGGATAAGTGATCTAGATGGCCAAATATTTTTCAAAAACACTGGTTTACCATTTTTATCATTACCTAAAAATGAATTAACATTAATCATTAAAACGTTACAACAATGTGTACTTTACTAAATTAAATATAAAATAAAAAATATTTTTTTAAACAGTTATGACTTGTGACACAACATAAATCAATAATTAATATAGCTATCTTCTATAAGTAAATAAATTATATGTAACATCAGTTTTAGCATCTTATGTTTTTTGTGGTTTTAAACCAAGTGTAGAAGTTCAGTTACTAGGTATGAACTTCCATATCTAATTATTGTTTTAAATATATGAAAACAAAATTATTTTTAAAAAATGTATTCAAAAACCGAATTGTTTTTTTCAAATTCTAGGTAAACATAATTTATTGAATTGAAAACGTTGAATATTTGTCCTACACGACCTAGTAAAAAGTTAACAAAAATCTTTTAACAATTTCTATTAGTAGATAAGTAAATTTGAGAAAAATTTTGTGGATCGTTTAGAATTGAAATATTTTAAAATTGTATGCAATTTTAGCTCCAACATATTAACGTAGGTCTTTAATTTATACACATACATTCCAAATATAATAAATAACCAATATTCAAAATGCTCTACTCCGTTAGTTTTAAACGGTTATTAATTAAAGAGTTTGATTTTTTTTAAATGATATGGTTATATGAAAAGGGGAGTCTGAGAATTCTAGAGGTGGGAATCGGTAAAAAAGCCGATTTAAATTTTTTCAGAAAAAGTCAAACGTGAAAATTATTATACGGAAAAAAGTCTGGTTTGATTCTTTTCAGAAAAAAATGTCCAAATTATAAATTCAGATTTTGAGCAAGCTACTATAAATGCCGCCCAGTGTATTATCGGTGAACACGTCCGTATTCAAGGTTGCTTTTATCATTTATTTTAAAATACGTATCGAAATATAAAACAGATGATACATTAAGCCATTTTTTTTGCTATGTAGACGGGTTAGAATTTTTGCCAATAAATAAAATTTACGAAGGAATGAAATATTTAAGGACGGTTTGTACAAAAGAAGCTACAGAGGTTCTTGATTATTTCGATTCCACATACATTAATGGAACACAAAGAAAGTCAAGAAAAGGTATGAATACAAAATTTAAAATTAATAAACCGTTATTTTCATTAGAAATATGGAACGTTCATAAGACTACAATAAACAGTCAACATCGTACAAACAATATTTGCGAGAGTTGGAACAACCGTTTTACGCATCTTGTCGGACACGCGCACTCAACCATCTGGAAGTTAATTTCTAAATGCACGAAGAGATAAGAGTAGATAGAGCTAAAATAGCGTTACAAGAATTAGGTGAAGGAATTCCAGCACCAAAAAAATGAAAGTTTGGTAAAACCGGTGAACATTTAAAAAACTTATGTTCTAGAATAGCCATTAACGAAATATCGGTGGAAGAATTTTTAATTAATATTGGCCATTGTATTCGAAAACGAAATAAATATTAGTTTTAATTATTAATAGTTATATATTATATTACATTATTTTATTTTATTCCATTATAATACAATATTTACATTACATAATATTTTATATTATTAATAATGAATTATTTTTTAATATTATTATCAATTTTAAATTATATTTATATTTATTAATAAATCAAGATATTTTCTTCCAAAAAGAATCAAACCATTTTTACATTTTTTTCGTATAATAATTTTCACGTCGGACTTTTATCCGAGATTCTTCGAGAGGTATGTATTTTCTCGTAATTCATTAATTAATGAGAACAATAAGGAGGATGGTACTTCAAATAATAACAATACCCACACTTATTTTCGGAGTCTCTATTATCAGGTATTGGCGTTACGTTTTAAGTCGAAAAAACTTATCCCTTACCTATAGGTTCAGTTTCAAAGTCGATGTCCATACGTCCGGCGATTGCGTACGCAATAACTAACAACGGTGAAGCCAAATAGTTGGCACGGGTATTTGGATGGATGCGGCCTTCGAAGTTCCGGTTACCGGATAAAACTCCACAACAAACTAATTCATTCTGAATTACAAAACGAACAAAATATTCAATTACAATATTAATTATTTTTAATGTGAAAATAATAAATTTAAGTGTTACAGTTTTTTTTTTAAGCTTAAGACACTAATTATTTTGAACTATTAAAACTGACCAAACTGGTCATTAAAAAAATTATATTTTAAATTTTTTTATCGTTACATTTATTTAACCTTCTTGATGGTGAAACATTTTAATTTTAAATTCCTAAGCAGACAATTTTTTTCAAAAATATTTTAGTGTATATAGAAATTGAAATTGTAATGAGGACTTTAATAAGTATTTAAAGTTCGATGAACGGACTAATACGAATGTAGTATTGAAGTAGTTACAGAACTATAGGTCTTTAGGAGTATCCCGCAAAATGTTGGTCCTCTACAGTCTACACTATTTATCAAAACTTTAAATAGTACTTGACACAATGACACTTGTAGTTATGAGTGACTTATAAGTTATAACTAATACCTAGTAATATTAACTACTAATGAAATACTTTATGTTTATAGGTCACATTTTTATCATACTATAGTATACTTACTATTGCAGACTGTAGTTGTGACCTGTGTTCGTGCTGCCTATCAAAGTACCAAGTCTTCCCGGCCTTTTTTACGATTTTTGTTAAAATATATTTAGTTACCTTAAACCCAAATGGCCAGTGGCCACCACCAACCGTCAAAATATAATCTAAGCACCAAAAATAATTATAGTATAATTTGATGCAACTATGTAAAATATTGAACGAAAAGTTTTTAAAGTATTTAAAGTTTTTTTTTGTTTGAGCATTAATAAGAATAAGATGTCGGGAGAAAAAAATGTCATAAAAACTCGTGTCGTGTCGTGTCCTGCAAAATGTGTAACAATGTAACTTTCATTTAAAATTTTACCTTATTAATCAAAGAAAAGAATAAATTATTTATAATATTTAAGCATTAAAGTGTTTAAAAAAGTATCATGTTATAGCAAATTATGAGATTAAAAATACCCACAATTAATAATTAAGATATGAATGTCTGACTTTTTTCAAATCGGACTCATTGTTAGATTAGCAATAGCCAAATTATGCCACTGATGAGTAAATTGAAAAAAATTAATCAAATTGTAAATATTTATATAATGTAACAGCGTTATATAAATATATTATGATGATGTGTAATAATCAAATGATATTTTAAAATATAACAAATTTACAAATAACCAACGACATAAAATATAAATAGACAGATACATTATTATATTATTCTATTGAATTTAATTAAATATATTTTACATTTATATTTTATTATATTATTAATCATCAGTCAAAAATAAAAAATATATTCATTTTTAAGCTATATAATTTTTACTAAAATTCCTCTAGAGTATCATTAATCATATTCCTTAATCATTTTAATTATTAGCCATTGCACTAAATGTATTAGATTTATATTCAACTATTCAACTTACCGACTCAATAGCGTTTACGACGGGTTCAGGCAAAGGTCCAGAATTTCCGATACATGTCATACAACCGAATCCAACGGTGTCAAAACCAAGTGCTGTCAAGGCTGGGGTAACTCCACTTTCTCGCAAATAATAAGTGACTACTCCTGAGCCAGGCGAAAGACTAGTTTTGATATATGGCGCCACAGACAAGCCGGCTTCTACAGCATTTTTAGCCAAAAGACCTAGAAAACAACAATTTGAAAATGATTGAAATCATTTTTTAATGCAAAATTTGTTATTTATTTTATTTACCAGCTCCAAGCATTACACTAGGATTGCTTGTATTTGTACACGAAGTAATGGCAGCAATGACAACAGATCCATGTCTTAATGTATATTTTTGATTATTGAATTCGAATTCACAACTGGCATTCAATTTGTCAGGACTAATATTAAATCCTTTAAATCCAATCTAAAAATAAATTTAAAAATATTTTTTCACAAACATTTACAATCATAATATATATATATTTTTTTAATAATTTAATTGTATACAACAAATTTTGTCACTCAAAAATATATTACATATTGTAATTTGTAGTAATACGTAACATAATTAAAAAAAAAAACCAAAATAATAAGCTGTTAAATAATTTGTATTTATTTATATATTAAAATGTACTGAGTATAACATATTATATAATAATACCTAAATAATATAATTTGGAAAAAGTTTTAAATAGCAAGTAGTTACATAATATCATTATTAACGGTTAGGCAGCGAGTAAATACAATTAAATTTCTCACAACATTAATTGTTATAATTTAATATTCAAAATATTCAAAAGAAATGTAAGTTTTTAAAATTAAATTTAAATCAATAGTAAATCATATATATATTTTTTATTTGAAATTAAATGTTTCAGAATATTGAATACAATTATTTATCATACAAATCATGTTTAAAAAATAGTATCTATTTTCTATACCACATGGTAAAATGAAACTATTTAAATAACAAATATCAATAAGTTATGACATAATAATTTGTCAAAATTTAAAATCTAATATCTAAATTTAATATATTATTTAAAAATAAATTACTTTTGAAATTCATAGAAAATATTTTTCAATTATTAAATCTTTTCTGATAACAAAGGTAATGTTAATATCAGAGAACAATTTAACATTCCGTATTAATATGTTATAATACCTGGACTTCATTTAGGTGTATAAAAATAATAGTTAGCTGACCACACCTTAAATTAAAAACCTATTTATTTTGGATACCTATCGCATATGTCAGTACTAGGAATTTGTGAAATTATAACAAGTCTGTATTTGTGGGATTCGTATTTTGATACCGAAAATATCTTCAAAGCAGACAAAGACCAAGACCTTGAATAACAGATGTGTTTATGAGTGATCATTGTAGGACGTCAGAGGGAAGGCCAAGAGGCAAAAGAATTAATAAATTTATATTTTTCATTTTATACATGTTCTGACATATTGCATAGAAGTCATAGAACTAACAAAACAATTTCCGAAAATTTAAGTGATTTCACCCGATGTCTAAATAATACTATTATTATATCCAAATGGAGTTTTTATTTACAAGCTAATATAAGAATTATAGAAATAATGTTAAATGTGATAAAAACGTCTAATGTCTAAATTTTTTTTTGAATACCATTGATAGTTATAATAACATAAAGATGTACCTAAATATTAAATAAATTACAATAATGTAAACCTAACTGAAATTCCAAGAGAAATTCTTAGGTCCGCGTCAACTGGTATAATATGGGGTGATGTAGAACTCCTACCAACTTGTTGCCTTTTTTTTTTTTTAATGTACCTAACCGATAAGGTAACATAAAAATACGCACTGCAGGACAGTTTTGAGATGTAGAAACTGTCTCGAATACAATTTATGGTTTTAGAGCACAATATTCTAAAAAAAAAATCTCCAACCAACAAAATTAATAATATTCATCCTATGTCCTGTTGTAACCACTTATTGGTGTTCATGAGGTGAATGTGTTCCAAAATCCCAACGGAATAACAAAACATACCAAATAAAAAACCACTATAATATTATGTTATAACACCTAGGTGTTATAAAATAATATAAAAATTGATGGTATTCGTAAACGAATTTCTGAGAAATATAGCCATCCGTTCAATATAGATGTCGAGAAAACCAATTGCTAAGAAATATACATTTACATTCACATACAATTCTCGATTAAAGTATAGAGATTATAATATAGAAATATTAATAATTATAGACTTATTGTTGGATTCTATATAATATTCACACTAATGAGAAATGAGTAATGACACTATTATAATATGAATATCACAACTATCATTATTGACATTATTTTACGATAAGATGCTATTTTTGCTCGAATTCTATAAGAAATACAACAATAATTATTAAAATGTCTTATTATTATGAATATTGATTGATCATAAACATAATATTATTATTCATTATTCATACTATTATCACAGGTAGGTACATAAATAATATTTGTAATATATTTATTTTTAATAGTTCGTATCAAATAATACACATGGAAATAGAATAATATTATAATTATTACATCAACGATCCAATTATTTCTTGATCATATTATTATCAATAATTAATAAATGGAGTACATTTTTTTTTTTCAAACATAAAATTAATCAAAAATATAATTACGCATGATATTAAATATAGATCTTAAATTTTAAATCGCGGTATTACGATTTTAACGATATTAACGGAGATTTTGATATTTCAAAATCGATTATTATTTATTATTAAAATACTACAATTTGATTATAAAACTTATTTGTTTAAGGTTTATTAACTTTCGAAATTTTTAAAAAAGAAATATTTTATACATGTAAACGTAATTTTTATAAAATATTCATACATGCTATCTTATTACTAATTCTCAATGAAAATAACTATACATTTCAAAATAAATGCAGTTTTTAATTATTGAATATTAAGTTTTTAACTTTTACTTGCTAAAATCGTGGAATGAATATGCGGTTATTTTTGAAAGACGCTAAAACAGTATTAAAAAAAAATTGTTTTAAATATTTTTTATAGACCAGTATACTTTAACTAATGGCCAACAGAATTCAGTAAAACTATAAAACAATACATTATACATAATTTACCTATAAAGTCTCTAATCCACACCGAGGTGATCAACTGATAGATATAATATAAATTGTTTTGAAACAGTTTTTATGGAAACTAGAAAGTATACAATTTTGAATAAGTACATTTAGAAGAAATATTTGGACTATTATAAATTATTTATATATTATAAGTTAAAACGTTATTTACTAATACTAGATTTTAATATATACGAATTACCTATGGAAATAATTTATAAACTATGTTAATTCGAAAAAGTTCTGTTTACAATTACGTATTATAATCATAATAATCTAAAATATTAGTTAATGTACCTAAATAAAATACGAGTATAAATAAAATCACGAAACATTTTTAAATTATTTTAACTGATTATTGTATTGAATTTTTCGTCATGTTTGTTATTATTTTATAAATCACGTTTAAGAAACGAAAACATTCAATAGTATCGTGAAAAATACTGAAATGTTTTTATTCGTTTACCTGGATATTTTATCAGAGATGTTTACAGTCAGAAAATAATAATAGATCCATTATTTTGTTTAATGTGATGGAACAACGACCATTATGCCCGATTATGGTACATCGTATATGAAGAGTTTAAAGAAATCTCACATGTTTACTCCCTGACAGATACGACTATACGAGATAAAATAAGTATAAAAGGTAGAGAAAAATTAGAAACACACAAAAGCAAAAACCGGGGTGGTAAAAATTATTTCTTATGTTTAGCAGGTAGTATTTTTGACCATGGTTGTGGATTCTTCCGTCTTCGACCATCACATACAATAGATATTATTTACAATAAATGTGTAACTATATATTATGAAATATTTTGGGCCCAAAGGACAGCGTGCCAGTTTGTGTTCACTGTTCAGTAGTATATCGTCATTCGTCACAAACACACAAGACACATATCACATCTGGATCTTCATCATTGTAGCAAATCCTCTTCAAAAGATATCTCTATCGGCTGTTACACTATACTATGTTCTACCAAGGTCAGTTTAAATCAATCAATATTAATATTATTTAATATTCATCATGTATGTCGTAATTCGTCATATTATATCTCATACAGTCCTATTCTATTATACAATATTGAATGTATTATTTTGTAATTTTTTTTCGTAAACGAACACTGTCGTTTTATAGTATATTTTTCAGTAACATGTGACAATTAAATTTGTGACTAGAATTATATACTATTAATCTGTAGTGGTGATTAGCGACGATAAGCTTAATTTATAAAAGTTTTTATTTTTATAACTACTTATTCCGCTATTAGATATAATATAATGGTTTAAATATATTAATATGAACTAAGAAATTATAATGATGTTATGGTCGTAATTCATAAGCAAAATAATGCATATTTTAATTTTTAATTCATTATTATTATTAACGGTCAATTCATAAAATGGGTTGGAAACAGATAACATTGTATTCTTAATATATTTTAATTAAAACAAACAATAAATTGTCAATTATAGTTATCGGTGTTATGTATTGGTTGATCACGTTTACATTAATTGTATTTACAGCACATGGGGTATACATTTATTTTGATAGTCTAAACATAATTATAGTGCTGAATGCTAATAGTAAATTGCACTATAGATGCTTGCTACCAAAATTGTACTACAATATGCAATTAAAGCTTAAATACTATCAGGTAACAGATTTGTTTTGTGAGTGAGAAATTTAAAACTTCCCAGACGAACTCTGTTACCCTATAGTTTCAAGCAATAGGTACGTTAATTTCTTAAATATTTTAGTATTAATTGAGATTTGAACGTAATTGAATTAATGGTTGATACTATAAAAATCATTAAATTGTTGTTTTTAACCACGATTTTTAAATAATTTCTTTTGGTAACACGTTTCATCTTTAGTAATCCAGTTTTAAGTCTAAAGATGTCATTGTTACCTACGAAATTACTTAAATACACAACAAACGAAATGAATAAACACGACCTAGTTAAGTATATTTTATGATTTCAAAATAATCGTATAGTAAATTTAAAAGAGTAATAGTTATAAGTAACTCATCACCTCTCCATAAAATATTACATTAAATAATATAATGTCATTGATACTCAAAACTAGTTGTTACATAGAAAGTTTATAAGTATTATAAGGATTTTTGATAAAATGATATTATAGTTATATTTTTCTCTCTCAAAAATGATAAACTTAAAATGTATTTCTGGAAGAATAAATATTACAAGGTGGCTTAATCCAAAATGATTTTGAAAATTGTATTTACTATTCTACATTTAAAGTCAACTCTTCAAATAAAAAATAAATATGAAATTTACAAAAATTTTAATTGTACCTAATTAATCTAAAAAATTACAAGCGCTCTTTTAACCATTATTTGTCAGTTAATTAATTAGTAAAATAAAAATAACCATATACAAAGAATTTCAATGTTTGTTTTTAGTGGATACCATTTGATTTACTACATAGCATTATTTGCTTGAATTTAACTTGGCATCTTAAGCTATGAATTACACAATGGAAACAGTTAATGTTACTGCATAGATAATAGCTATTATTTGCATTTTTCGTATAATATATATAATAATAAAATATTAAAATATTATGATGCTTCTATTATTTTTCATGATTAAAAATTAAGACAATTCGTAAATTGGTACTACTATAAGTAATAAAAAATGATATTTATTATATTTTTCTATTTTCAGTTAAATATTTATTTATTTATTTATTAATCTTTTATGAATATTATTAATTCTATAAATCTTTAATCGAATAGTCGTTATCTAGTCTAGACATAATAGTATATAAAGATTATTATCTTTAGTAAAACACATAATACATGAATACAATTGTTTATGACATTTTTTTAATACTCAAATAAGATCAACAAATCACAGTTTTTAATTACGAAGAAAATAAATATTTCATAGTAATTCATGATTCTCGTAACTATAAAACAGTGGCTCATGCATGCCTAGGTGTGCAAGTGTACGCACACTACATAAATTAAATTAATTCAAGTAAAATAGTAAAAATGGATTTTAAACTTTTTACACAATTTTTATGTAATTTATGCTTAACTATAACAATGTATTGTATAAAAGTGTATTAATTAAAAAAAATGTATATTCACTTATATAACCAAAAAATATTACTCTTGCAATTTATTGAAGGTTATTAAATACACGTTTGATATGCAGCTCGATCAGAACATGGTTTTACGTAGGTATAATAAATATGTTAGTATAGGAGATGGTATTGAAATATGTAAAACTTATTTTTTCCTGAAACTCATCAACATATATTTTGCCAAGGTAACAAAATATGTCTACTAGAAATTATCAAAATATGCTTATGTGCATTAAAATAATGAAGTTTTGTTCAAAATGCTACACATTTATTTTGTGCATACTTGGCACGCTACTAAATCCGGAACAACATTTGCAAATAAGCCTAAAAATTCGTATTCATGATATTATCATGTTCATTATTATTTGTACAGTCGTTACCTTTAATAATATAAACTTAATACGGAATATAAAAACCAAATACTTATTAATAACTATTAATTACAATCGCTAGGAAAACCAATACAAATTTTATTGGTACGCATGACTTTCGAGGGTGTAGTTCTACAATCTGCAGGAGCTCATCTCTACAATGAGGTGGGGACGCGCACCTCGATTAGCCCATTAACGAAGCTAGTTCAGATTTCAGAACCCAAGTAGTATCAACTATCGTTTAGCTCATTTCCGCGAGCGTCTATGCATTATCTGTCGTCCTACGGATAGGTATCTCAGTTCGCTGTCGTCCAACTTCTACGTGCATTTAACGATTCGCAAGTATTCAGGTATTGAAGTTAGGTTATTGATAAAAAAACGTACTTCCTTGTGTCCAAATAAATATTTTAGCTGTTAAGTACTATTTTTATATTGCATAAAATGATTATTGCTGCTATTGACCGCGTAATTTATTCTTTGTTACCTATACCTATAATATATTGTAGTATACTATTTTATAATACTATAAACTATAAACCAATCGGGTTCCGGAGACTTACGCAATTTTTTTTTGATTAGTATAATTGTTATTTTAATATTGTTAAGTGTAAAGTGTAGTTATTAATTTAATGTTTTTAATGTCCGACGTACATTTTCTTGTTCATCAAAGTCTTAGGTCGTATACGTCTAGGAACACTTAAAGCTTTGATGACGGGATAGTGTACGCCAGGGATGTCGTCTATAATGAAGAAGGAAGTGGTGTGATATGCAGTATCGTCTGAAAATGTGCCATAATACCCTTTTTATATTGCTCAATATTTGTAGAGTTTGTAGTCTTTGGAATTTTTTAGAGTTTGTGTGAATTAGACTACAAACTCCAAGAAATTCCAAAATACTTGGGACTTCAGCATAAACTTCTACATATCAATGGTGTACGCCGTTTGGTAACATCAACCTCTTTAGCGAATGTTTGACGCACTAAAGATGTAAATGTTACCTGCGAAGTACCCATCAACCATCCACTCTTAGCGTTTTCAACTCGATATCATTATTACATTTAATTGTTAAACTATTTTATGTTTGTAGTTTTAATTGTATTATCTTTTGGATTCATTTTAAGGTAACTAGATCACTATGGGAGTAATATATACACTTCCCATAGGATATAGGTACTCTGTAAATGATGCAAAAACAGTCTTCGATTATTATTAATGTATTTAAATTTATCATATTATATTATGTATATTGTAATTAATAGTTGTCATATATTACCTTAAATTATAGAATGATGAAAAATCATTAGTTGGTACCTAGGTGTTTTTTTATAAAATATAGTTTGTCCAGTATTTGTCTGAAAACATTGTCAACAGCAGAAGAAAAAGAAACTCAATATTTATTTTAGCCTTAAGGTACAAACTACAAGGGCAAACCTTCTATTAAATTTAAATTAAGTATTATATCTCTGGACAAAGAGCTCTATTATAATTTATACATGTGTATATTAAATAGCCTAGTTAGTACGTTTAGCGATAAGAAATATATTTATTTCATGTTAAAAGTTTAATATATTTTTTTTTAATTGTATTTATTTTTCTGTTTTGAACATTAATAATTTATAACCACATAAAATACATTTAATATATATACCCAAGAATTAATAAATACTGTCGACTGTTTTACAACACAACAAAGATCAAAATCGAAGGTATTATTTATAATCAAAATTGAATATTAAAATCGTGTTAGTATATAATATGTCTCATAATTAAAAAAAAGTATACATTGTAACTATGATTTTTAAATTAGAAATAAGTCGGGTGCATTTTAAATTCTGAACGGGAAGTAATCATTGATTTTACAATGATGTGTTTATTATTTTTTACTTTTCTGATCACATTTTTTGAAGCGGTAAAATGTTTTAATACTTTTTAGTTTAGTAGCTAAATGAACCTAGTTGGCACTTCAAAGGAGCCAAAATCAAAAATTCCACAGTAGTTTTAAATTGTGGTAAAAACTGATATTTTTATATTGCTATGTGACAATAAAACCTAATGTACTACTATACAATTAATATAGTTTTATTATTAATAATTACTTAAAAATACAATTGATATAAATTAAGTGATCCATATTTTTGCTAGAATTGAAAGAAGAATAAGATTAGAGTGAACTGCAAAATCCAATAATATTATAAAAATAAGTGTTCATGTATCAGTTGTTGCGTTAATTTTTCATTAATATATAATTGTTGAATAGGTATTGTACATCACCATAAAATAACATAAAAAAATAGAGAGGCTTCAGTATCCTCAGTTTTTTCATTAAAATTCCGCCACTGCATATAGCATAAATAGCAAATACATTATTTCTTATCTGCTAGAAAGTTAAATATTTATTTTAAAGATATTTTCCCGAAAATATTCTATCATCAGCCAAAATTTAATTAAATAAAATATTAAATGTACTGCTCTGCTCACTACGCAAGTTGTCAATTGGATACAGTTTACTACTTAGTACAATGTACAAAATAGTTAATTGTAAGAAAATACATTATATTAAGTGATAAACAATAGTTTCTAGGTATTGGCCATTGGGTATCAATTTCAATACAGCGGTAAGTAATTATAATCTTTTTTTTTACTATTTTGCTGTTATGTAAATAAGTATTTATAAAATACTATTTAATATTAAAGAACTAAATAAAAAGAAAGATTGCTATTCAATTAATTTAAAAAAACTAAAAACTAATTAAATTCTAAAAGCCCAACCTAAAATATTATATCATTGCTATAATAAGATCGCCATCATCAAAATAAATTTATAGATGTAAGACAAAGTTGTAAATATTATTAAATAATTGGTATATGAAATATTTATACTACTATTATAATACAATTAATAAAATTAATGAAGATTATTTCTGTTAAAATTGCGTCTTATTATATCAATATTTGAGGGATGTGCATTAAAGTCTCGACACATTATTTCTATGAATAAATAAACATTGATAAGATAATAAACCTATTAATTGGTAATGATGGTATCAAATAATTTATATTTATGAGAAGTATAAGACGTAAAACTAGACAATCACAAAATAGTTTAGAGTAAATGGAATTAAGTAGGGAGTATATACTATTATAGTAATGAATAATGATACTTAACACTAGTTTTCAATACAGAAATTAAAAATTAACGAGCAGGGTAATAATAGTTTTTGAGCTAAATTATATACTCAATAATTAAAGCATTGCTTTTAGTCCTATATTTCTTACGAATATTTTTTGAATAGTAATTTCTTAAATAATCCTTGACAGTAAAACCAAAACATTTCGTCAGCCTACAGGGGCATATGTTTATATCAAAATCCTACAATTTATCTTCACGTAATAATTTATAAAAATTGTACTTTAATATTTTATAATTTATTAAAAAAAAATTGATGAGATGAAATATTCTATATTACAATATATATTAATAGACGATAATATATTGTACATAATAAAGAATATTAATTATCAATAATTATAAAAAAAAAATAATAAAACGTGTACAGATACGGATAAACATAAATAACCAAGGTCCACATAAATATATTATGATGATCAATATAATCTCATTAAGCAAATATGCAAACAAAAAAATCCAGATAATTCTAAAATTCTAACCATTTTATTTTATAAAAGACATAACGCAATTTCAGACACAATTCAATTTGAAAGTAATTCATTTAAGCAACAAAGAACATGGTCTACAATGAAAAACTAGTTATAGTGATTGGTGGTCGATAAACCAAAATTACAGTACTTATTTTTAGTGTTACAGTGTTTTTTCAAAAAGTTTTAATAACATTTATTTTATCCATTAATCTATAATTGAATTTAAATGTGATGTGGGCACCGTGAATTGTTTCTAGTTGGTACTCATAATTAAACTCTATCACTGGTGACAATTCATGAAGCATGCATTATAATTTTTGATCGGACTTTTTATAAAAATATTTGGCTAAAAGGTATGTACATCGTTAATATTGCTTGTATAATTTTAAATTTACTCTATACAAACACCTGTTGGTACCTCTAAGAGTTATTTATGTATTTATTTTAAATAATGAATTACTAATATTGATCGTAAAAAACAAAATCTGGTATTTTAGTAGTTTTAATTTAGTATTATATTTATATTGTACGTTCTTCATATACTTGACTATAGTGCTTCTTAGCCTTTAAGTATAGATTATATGTAATTACAATTAAAAATAAATACCTATAAATTCTTAATATGTATTACGGTATTAGCACTATAAAGGATAATTTCATACTAAAATATTGTACAAATTATATATTTCAAGAGTATACAAATATTATTGAATTATTTGATAATACTATTTAAATATCTTTGTTATACTATAAATTATTCATATAGAAACAGAAAATTATGTATATATATATTAAAAATACAATTATTAAACACATTTATATTTTACTATACATTTCATCAGAAAATTTATAATTAAGTCTAAAATAAAATATTAAAATTGTTAAAATTTAATTAAATATTATTTTATTTATGATTTGGCTATTAAATAAATGTTTGAGGATGGAATATGGATGTCTTATTGATTTAAATACAGTTTAATGCAGTGTACAGAAAATATTTTTGAAATAAAGCAAAGAAAAACTTTAAAATAGTTCAATAAATTTTTTAGATGCATTCCATAGTCTAATATCACCAATGAAAAGATCCATATCCATATTAAATAATTTAGAATTCATAAGATCATCATGTTATCTATTGTTATTATAAATTAAGTTTATAATAAATGCGAAGGTATAAATTACATAGCAACCTATGTCTTATACAGTTTATGTGGTAAGTGTAAAACATAGACATGAAAAGTTGAATAACTTGACGACACTTAGCTTGGTTAATAAATTAATTATTTTTAATATATATATATTATATATATAAATACGATTATATAAAAATCAAATACCTGGGACTCAATTTTGATAAATGACTAACAATCATAAATGAATCAAGACTAACTATACATATACTCGGTTATCTTATAACCAACAACAATAATTCTAATCTAAGAGTCAAACTGCTTATTTAAAAGATTTTCTTCAAACCTAAATGGGTTTATGGTATACAGCTTTGAGGTTCTACAGAAAAATCCAAGTTTTCCAAAACTTAGCTTACTCTCCAATGCACTATCATAGGTAGGTCTCAAACCTAACTTTCCATAATAATTTTTATACAAAAACTATCAATGGAAAGTACAATTCTTTTACTTGCACTTTTACAACCAAATTCTAACCTATCTGAATCCTCTTATCAAAAATCTTTCTATTATAACACTCCCAAGAAATCCTAGGCGCAGATTAGAAAGCTTAAACCTTTAGCAATTAAGAACTTAAATATAATCAAAACTCAAAAGCATTAAATATAATTTTCCATCTCATAACAATCTAATGCTTTGTAAAAATTTAAACCAATACTACAGTGTTGAAAGTTCATTGTATACTATACTGATTTAATGTATAATAATAATATCTATGATGTACCAATGTACATTTTAAAATGTAATTGCCACTTTTACTAAAATTTCTGAGCTCACCAATGAATAAGATTAGATAGTATTACTATAATTGTACTGTATATTATACTATATACTATATCAGTATATTAAATATAACAAACACGTATTTATTAGTACCTATATAAAATATATTCAATAATAAAAATGACTTACCTTATTTGTGAGGCAACTTTTAAAATCTTTTTGAGCTTCAGAAACAGACACACGATCATGTGGTCTCTTAGGCCCACTGATGGATGGTACCACTTCTCCTAGATCCAAAGTAGTGATTTGACTGAACACTGGATCTTGAGATGGATCATCATAATTTCTTAGCATTTTGGAAGCTTCTAGATATGCTTTAACAGCAGCTATTTTTTCACTGCTTCGATCTAACATATAAATAATTAAAACAATGATATAAATAGAAATAATTAAAAAAAAAAAAAAATGAATTATAGATAAAAGCTGAATATTTTATTTCTTTTACTTGTATTCTATTAAAATTACAAACAATTGGATTAGTTAAGCTTGATAACTTACTTAATATATGTATTATAAACTCTGGTTTACTAATAAATAAGGCCACAAATTATAGGAAAATGTATTATTTTTAGCTTCCTTATTATAATAAAGTGGAATTAGAAAGCTATTATTTTGCATTTAAATTTAATTTAAAAGATTGTTTTTGACATTTTTAATATTTTTTTTCATAGTCAATATTTTAATAATTTTTGTCTTTTAAATATTTTAAAACAAATTTATCATACTTAATAATTAAAAATAATGTCATGAATTTAAAATATTTACTTGATCGATTATATATTTCTAATGTTTTTTGTGTACAACAATGATAAATTAATGAATTTAAATTTAATATTATCATTATAGTGACCTACTCGAAACCAACTATATAGAAGATCAATAGCAATACTTGTACTGTATTTTATAATCATTTTTTATATATTTTAGGTATATTACTAACTAACAGAAAACCAGTGGCATATAATGGCTAGGGCTACCAGGGCTCCAAAATGTTTCAAAGATATGTAAACATTAAGAGTTTACAAGACTTTTATTATTACATTAAAAAATCTCTGAACATTTTTTTTTTTTAATTATATTTATGTTGAAAATAGTTTTAAAATACGAAAAAAAATTCTATGTTTCTGGTATGACTATTTAAAAATTTAATTTCTAAGCTTAAAATTCTAGGACCCCCAAATTTCTTGTTACATCACGGCAGAAAACTAAATAAACAATTATAAAAAGTTAAAGATCCTACATTATTTTCAACAATTAATCTACTAAAAGTCATCATTTTCTATCGACAGTCCTAAGTTTGTATGAAATTGGAAGGAAAATAATGTTCTTACATTGGTACAAAATTTGTGTAGTTATTAATTATGATCAGAACGCAATTCTTGTAATCGTTAAATATCTTCGGGATGCAATTCGTGTGGAAAAAGGATTTTGGAACACAATTTGTGTGCAGAGGTACCCATATGTGATATATCAATTCTTACTAATAAATAACATACAAAAATGTAAATTAGGTCATTCTAATTTTCTGTTGTTAG
This sequence comes from Melanaphis sacchari, assembly GCF_002803265.2. NCBI lineage: Eukaryota > Metazoa > Arthropoda > Insecta > Hemiptera > Aphididae > Melanaphis > Melanaphis sacchari. The sequence continues at coordinate 2,511,539 of NW_020271042.1, forward strand.
TTTTAACATTAGAGAAAATTGACCTACTATCAAACTTAAAGTTAAGAATATTATTTGTTTTTTTTTTTTTTTTTTTTTTATCATATTTGAGTAATAAGTATTTTAAATACTAATGTATTATGTACTCATGATTCACTTAAAATACAAATTATTGTAAAAAAAACTTTGTTAATATTTTTACTTATAAGTTTAAAAAGAAGTCAATTCACTCTAAAACTTAAAATAATGTAAACAATATTGTTTCAACATACATTTTTATGGTTAGTTAGTAGACAAAAATAACATATTTTTGTGCATTAGAAATTGTAAAAAAAAATCTCAACATACTTGTTTGTTGAAGATAAGAAAGTGTATTTTGGTCTACTGGAAAGAAACCTACTGTTGCACCATATTCAGGACACATGTTACTTATTGTCGCTCGATCAGCAATAGATAATTGAGTAACTCCAGGTCCAAAAAATTCAACAAACTTCCCAACTACACCAATTTGTCTTAAGTGCTAAAATAATTTTAATTGGTTAAATTATTTTTAATGAAATAATAAACAAAATTACAACAATTTTTCTTATATTTTACCTTGGTAATTGTTAAAACCAAATCAGTTGATGTTGCAAATTGATTTAAAGTACCTGTTAACTGGTAACCAAGAACTTGAGGAAGCAACATTGATATTGCTTGTCCTAACATAACTGCCTCAGCTTCTATGCCTTAAAAAACAAACGAATATTAAAATATATACTATCTTAATAATAATAAATTTTTACTTTAATTAGCTTACCTCCAACACCCCATCCTAAAACTCCTAAACCATTGATCATTGTTGTGTGAGAATCTGTGCCAACTAAAGAATCTGGGTATAATGTATCTCTATCAGTGAAGACGACACGGGCTAAATATTCTAAGTTCACTTGATGTACAATACCAGAACCTGGCGGTACAATCAACATGTTCTTAAAGGCTTTAGCTCCCCACTAAAAAATGTACATATAAAGTCCATTAGTTGATTATTAAAGTACTAAAATAGTTAAATAATAAATTATCAAAGTACTTTTAAAAAGGTGAATCTTTCTTTATTACGTTCAAATTCAAGATTTTCATTTTTCTGTTGTGCATCAGCTCTAAAATAATTATAATATTTGAACATAAATTTATATTACAGCATTGATAACTTATAAAATTATATATATTACTCTCTGACAAAATCTGCTTGGATAGAGTGATCAATTACTAAGTCAGAAGGACACACCGGATTAATTTTGTTAGGATCCCCACCTAAATTCTTAACAGCATCTCTCATAGCAGCAAAATCTACCACAGCTGGTACTCCAGTAAAATCCTATAAAATATATCACTCGTTTAATTAATTTGAAATGTAACCAGTTAATTTTTAAACAAATTGTCTACTTGTAAAATAACTCTAGCAGGTTTAAATGCAACTTCAACACCTCCTTCGATTATTTGATTAGTTTTCCATTTCAATATATTTTGTACATCACTTTCAGTAACCTGGAAATTATCACAATTTCTAACAGCAGATTCCAAAAGTACTCTGATTGAAAATGGCAGTTGATCTAAAATAAAAATAAATTTTGTTTTTTTACATATAATATATTTAAATAATGTATATACTTTCATATTACCATATTCAGCACCAAACTTGGGTAAATCAAAAAAAGTGTATTCTTTGTTGCCAACATTAATTATTTTCTTAAATCTTTCAAACGGATCTATAACAGTAAGTTGTAATATTTAATTGAATATATTGTAATTTAAATGATTTAACTTACATTTATGTTCTATAAAATAAACCATTTTATAACATATCTAACTATTAAATATAAGCACTATCGAATTTCTAAATAATTCATCATATCTGTGTCCAGTATATAAATGATTATATTTCTAAATACAGCAAGAGAATATACTGTAACCTGACAAATATTGATTCTTCTATTAATTTAAACATGTTGAAACCGGTGATTTCAGTAATATGATATACATAGAGATGCATAAAATCATTGTGTTCTTTCATTGGGTAAACTATAATTGATTAGAGCTTGGAAGTTGATGATTTTTTCACATTTATTTTTAAGAAAAGTTTTCTAGGATGAAACTATGTTTTAATAACACACAAAAATTTAAATAACTAATTCTTATTTTGTATTTATTGAACATTTGTGGTTATTTTTTGTCACATTTTTAGTCAATGTTTATCAGATAAAAAAAAAAAAAAAAATCATAAGAACCTTTTAGGTTTTTAGGTTTGTTTATTTAAAAATTAAAATACATTTTAATAATTTTAAAACCACATAGTTTTCAAACTATTTAATTGATAAAATATTTGTATTTTTAAATAGAAAAAGTAATATTAATAAACTTTATCATTAAGTTAAAATCATATTATTAATACTTTTGTATTTTATAATGTAATGTAAATTTTGATTTATAATAATAATTATAAAAAAGTATAATTTATCTTGGGGTTTATATGACTTTTAAATTTTTTTGAGAACATTTAAAAAAATGTATGTTTTAATTTAATATGAAACAAATTATGTCAATTTTTATTTATTAATTTATTAACGTATACATAATTATAACTTCTGACATAATAATATAAAAATCATGGTAAAATGCTGTAAAGCAATAATTGTGTAAGAGTAGATACTTTGAAATTATCGTCTTAAAACTAAATTGACAGTTTTTATTAAAATAGAAATTGTACATACACTTATTACCCATGTATATTACAAAATAATATATTATTACCATAAAAATACCTAACAAAAAATGTATAAACTTAAAATTATAAAATAAGTATGCTTTAAAAACTATAAATATTGAATTATACTCTTAAAGGATTTGTATTTTTAGTCATGTTTTAAGAACAATATGTTGCGCTTGAATTGCAGAATAAAAATTCATAGAAAAACAAAACCTCAAACAAAGAACCCAAAATAAAAGTTCTTAGACTCTAGGAAAAAAATCCCTCGAATACAATATTATATTTGCACACAACCATATGGATATTATTAAATAAAAATATTTAGACAACATTTACAATATTAATAATACTTAAATAAAAATAAATATGTAGGTAGATAATAGCTTTGTTGTTTTTATCAGTTTTAATAAATATAATTCTTAGAAGGAATTTTAAATTTTTTTACTTTATTCTTAAACTATACAAAAAATAAAAATATAAAAAATAAAATAAAAATAAAAATAATACTTATTTTATTAGATATTTTATCATAGAAAAAAAATTTAAAAAAATTAAATATTTCGATTTATCATTATGTTAAATTGAAAATAAAATAATAAAATAATTATTAGACAATAGTTAATGAAGCCACTGATAATTTTGTATATGTTTATCATTTTTAAAATGATAAAAATTGAAGTTGTTAATTTTATTTCAAATGTTTTATTAATTAATGATAATAGATTGAAATGCAAATATATATTTAATTAATCCCTATAGTTACTATCTATCTACTAATAGAAAAATAAAACTAAAATATTGATATATATATATTTAATCAATATCAGTATTGATTGTTATTTGTTAAACTGACTATGCTAATTTTTTAAATAAAGAAATTATATAATTGGTAAGCTTAACTAACAGTGTGCAAAAGTAATTTTAATAAGTGTACCTATACCTAATGATATTATTAAAACAAGGCTGGGTATACCTCCAAACTTATTATTTTCAAAAATATTTAAGTATACTTTTAAAATTTTTTAAATTTAATTTTAACTAATGAAAATGAATACTTGTTATTAATTGCCTTACTATCATTTTAATTTCTATAAAAAAATACTATCACTTAAATAATTCTTCTTCAATCCAATTTATACAATTATCAAAATCAACATTTGTAAATCTCATAGAAATAGAATCAAGTTAAATTCAAATTATGTGATATATTTAAAATTAATTACATGAACTAAAATTTGTATAATCATATAAAAAACATTAGATAATAATAATTATCTTACGCATATTGCATATAGTGAAAAAAAATTGTCATAATCAATAAAATAAAAACTAATCAAGATAAAAAAAAAACACAAATTTCTTATTTAATTAAAAATGTTCAAAGGTCATTAAAATAAATTATAAGTGTACTTAAAGTATCATGTTGCAGCCTGTTTACAACATTGATTCATGCATAAACGCAGGAATGACAACTTGATATATTAAGATACAATATTGTAAATATAAGATGTTGGGTGAGCGGTGTTATGACTACTCTGAAATACTGATAAACGAGACCATGAGTGGTGTTACGACCAGCCTTTGAGCATCTCGAATATTCCTAACTATCTGCAGAGCTTTTGCACAGGTCTCCTCTATAAATAGTTTGTTAACAAAGAGAACCGATTGTAGTGATGACGGCTCGAGGGGTTTTGCATATTATTTATTATTCTTATTGACTCTTACAATCTCAATGTTTCGATTTTTCTGAGAAGTGAGCTATGTGTAATCATATTTAAATTGTTTAATTGAATAATATAATGTTCACACTACCCATCCTAACTCACATTGTCATATCTTATAAACTAATTGAAACATGTGCCGCCACACCATACAATATATTATATACTTTATGATTTAAAATATACCAAATATTACATGGTTTGTGACAATAATATGATCAATTTAAAATTTACTATAATATATTTAAACTATTTAAAAAATTATATTTATAATAATGCTATAAATTATAAATTTAAAAAAAAAAATGGTTATCCAGAATACAAAATAACCTTGAATATTGGATATTACCTCATGCATTACAAAGTTATGATAAAAATTAAATATTGACATTGGAACATCCAATGGCAATTATTCATTCGTAATAAGTATTGAGAAAAAGTATATATTTTATTTAAAATGTATAATTAATTAGGTGTACAATTGTGCAATAGTAAAAATAAATGTTAAAAGAGAAAAAAATAACTAATGTACCTATTCATCTATCCATAAATTGCAATTAATTTTTAAGCCATTTATGAATAATTAAGCAAATATTTTGCAATTTGTATACTTACGAGACATTTTTAGTATAATTTGATCTTCTTTCTATACGATTATGATTTAATATTAATAGAATTAATAATATATAATATTTTTATACAATATAATCAAAATTATAAACTATTTGTTTTAGAACATTGGAGAAGAAATCTAATGATTAACAAGCAACTGAACTTTCAAAAGCGATTGGTAATTTCCCACTGCCCTATGGCCAGCACAACATCTGTATTTTGTACTCTACAGTCTACACTACTTTAGAATCCACTGGTGGAAAAAAAATACAATTATTATTATTACCGTTAATGATAATTGATAAAGCGACGTGTCAAGCGTTATCAAACCGTTCAGCTGTTTTCACTTATAATATTTAAATCGTGGGCAAAAACCTAATAACTAATAAGTAATGAGTAATGACCAATGACTACTGTTGTAGTACTGTGGTGGCGGGCAAACCAAACCATCAATTTAAGGACATGTTCTATAATAATTTACCTAACCTAACTTATTCTTTAATAGTTATATTACTTATATTATACTTAACTCCTTAAAACACATTTAAATATTCTATAAGTAACATATCAAATAGACAAAAATATAAATGTACTTAATACTTTTATATGTAGTATAATAGTTGTATCATTTCGTTTAGTATTTCAACTTAAAAATAAATGTATAATGATACCTATACAAAGATTATACAATTATCACTTATTTTTTTTTATTGGCATTCAATTACAAGTCATGGCATTGTCGTATTGATACTTTAATTTAGGTATAATATTTTTAGGTGTGTGACTGTTTAAGCGTTTAAAATTTAAATATTTGATTAAACCATTTGAAATAATTAAATAATTGTTATGTATTAATGCATTATAATATGTATACTGTTTAGAATTTATGTTATTGAACGACTGGATATGAGTGTCTCGGATAGTTTTTAATTATAGCGAAATGATTACCTACGCGTTCATTGTTGAGTGTAGACAATTTACAATACTTATATTATCATTATAATTTATCGGAAGTCGTAAATTTCGATTAGGTACCATTAGTGCAATTATTATTTCGTTATTAATAATCTGTCGCTTAGACGAACATGACTCTATGGCTTGCATTATTTTTACCTGGATATCTATAGATCATATGATGCTGGAAACTGGATACTGGACAAATGATATTTAACTCGAACTAGTATAGTAAGATTAGGCTTCCTTAGTCAACATGCGCAACTATCTATAGCTTATAGCAGCGGTTCTCAATCTTTAAGTTATATGGATCACCAATTTTGTAAAAAAATCTTTGAGGCCCACCTTTATACGTGAACCAGAGATTCCCAAACTTTTTAGACTCACAGCATCTTTGGTCGTTTTCTAAAAATCTGGAGGCACCCAAGGTCCTATAGATTACTTCGGTTTTACTTATCAGTGGCCAGTGCATAAGTTTAAACAAAAGTAGTAAGATGTAGGTACATATTATAATGCTATATACACATATTACATTTAAAAAAATATATTTCAAATAATTTCGCGGCATCCTGGTTGTGAATCTCTGACATAAAAACACACACACACATATATATATATGCATATAGCAGTTATTAGAAATAAAATAATTAAATATTATTAGGCATATAATAAAAATATGTAATATTATTATTTTAAGTATATATTATATGGTTCACGACCCAATACCACGCTGCTCGTGATCTACAAGTGGACCACGGTTCATGGGTTGGGAACCGCTGGCCTATAGGCTAAAAGCTACCTATTATAATTTATAATTACCCTAATTACTATAGTATAGACTATAGAGTATAATATGTACTACTGTCTACTACAGTATCACCTCACGGCTCACATAAAGGTGCTATGTTAATAATTAAATAGTTTATAGGTACTTTATTGTGTATAAATGTATAATATGTAATTATGTGTTATAATATAGGTAAGGTAATTGTTTTAAACAAAGGTTAGGTATTATTAAAATTTATTTTATCGAAAAGTAAATATATTAAGGTTTTTGAATTTTTTTTTTTTACATCAAATTAATTTAATGTTTACAACATTTTTGAAGTTCAAAAATTTCAAAGGCCTACAAACATTATGCAAATTTACGATTTGAATGGTTTAAACGTAGTCTACGTTTAATTTTGTATAGTAAATTATGTTAAATTTTAAGTGATAGGTAAGTAGTGAAATTTTCTAAGTTTTCACGATTCATATTTTTTGAATAACAAAAAAAAAAAAAAACCTAAATGTCTTTTAAGGAGAAATTACTATTTACTTGGGACTAGGTATTCAATGTCAATATAATTTGAACTTCAATCTCTCATAAATAATGACTATGTTTTTTCACATTTTAATTAATTGTTTACAAAAATATTAATATGATGAATCTAGAAAATATTTTCAAGCTTCAAGTTTAAGATTAAAATTTTTTTTTTTTGGCTTGCAGGTCATGAAGGACTTATGCCACTTTTACCACGTTCCCCCACAGTTCCCGATCATCTGCATCCTCAATTTTTGTCGTTCCTAAGCTTTCCAGATCTTTGTTTACTCTATCGAAGTAGTTGATACTAGAACTATAAAATCTAAAACAAAATATAAAATGATAATTATTTTTTAAAGACATTTAAAATTCAATTTTGAATATAATTACTTATTTAAATGAAAATAACGATGTAAATTATTTTGTTATAATTTAAAAATATTATTATTATAAACAAACAAATAAAATAATTTTGTCAAAAACTGGTTTTGCGTGAATATTCCCATTAATTTCTAATTTTAGGTTTTCCTGATTAGTTTGAAAAATCAAACTGAAAAGTGTTTAGTTCTTTAGTTTTCATTTCTCAGAAGTACAAATAAGATTAAAATTTTTATTAGAAAGATAGAAGCTATTCAAAGTTAAATAACGAAGAATTTTTTTCAAGTATTTATTGAGTAATTGCTTAGACAAAAAGTATACAATAGCAAAATTAATACATTTATTGCTTTATTCAGCATTAAGTATTAACTCAAATTTGAAAATACATTGATCGTTATTCGTTAGTATACCTATATCAATAACGTACTCAAGAGGGTAGGGGGTTTCCAGGTCTGAGCCTATTGACTGACAGAAATTAAAATTCTAAAGTATTACATTCTTACACATTGTTTAATTTTAATCGTACTAATACTTAATTGTACTGAATTGAAATGAACAATTTTTTTCTTACGTATTTTTGCATATTTTAATTAAAATGCATGTAATTGCATAATTAGTTTTTAAGAATTTATTTAAAAAATGAACTTAAAGATGAAGACCATTTTCATGTACATTGTAAATCTAATATTGATCGGTAATTGATTTATATACGCCGTAAGTAAATTATCTTTGGCTATATCATTGATTTTATAATTTGCTCTAACCTAACCCGGATCAACAACTGTTGCCTACACCCTCCGCACCAAACAAATACTATCGCGAGTTGTTGTCATCAGTGCAAACCGGCTTTCTGGACGCCGCGACGTCACTTTTCTAAGTATCAACGTGTAAACGTGCTGTGCTTTTTGCTTCAAACTTTTGTTGCCAAATTTTCGAGAAAATTTCACCCGTCGTCATTATCTAGTCCAGAATGCATTTAAATTATATAGTTAAAAAAAGCTTATTATTTATTTAAGTCAGCTGAAACAACATTTTAATTGCATTTTTATTTTCTTAAATAATAGCTAATAACTAATTAGTTAACTTTCTTAGATTGCTAATACATATGTTGCCTAATATCTAAGCTTTTTTAAAGGTTATTAATCCTCGAAATAATAGTGTTGGGTGTTGTTTGTAAATGTTAATGGTAATTTGACTCATGAACAAAAGCATCTAGTAAGTTATAACTGTTATAAAAGTTATTATAATATTCTTTAATAGATTCTTGTATAACCATGGATTTCTCCTACTACATAATGCATATCTATTATTAAATAAAAATAAAAAAGGAAACTAAAGTTTTAACATCAATGGTTAACGGTTTAGTAGTTATAACTGGTTGGTTTTCAAAATATGTCAATTGGAAATATTACAGAAATTTAATGAACATGTAAGATTTGACTACCATAAACTTTTAGTTAAAAAGCAGAAGGGTTTTTGAATATTTATTCAAACAAAACATCATCAATAATAGGTAATTACTTTAGATAATGAAAGATTAGATAGTTGGAATAATTTAATTATAATTTTGTTTAAAAGTATTATACGTAAAGACCGGATTTATATTTATTTTAAATATATGCATGCATCATTAGGTAATACATTGGAAAAAATATTTTATTAAAATTAAATAATAGATACATTGGTCATATAAATAGGAAAATACTAATGTAATTAATTGATTAATTGATAAATTCCTATCTATGAAACTAGACCCTCTCCATAGAAAATTCCTAGCAAAGGCCCTATTATAAAATTAATGATTATACTGAGTAAAAGATTTTATACCTAGGCTTGTTGTGAATTGTGGTTGTTTATGTAAGTTCATTTAATAGTCGTTAGTACCTACGAGTGTACGATGTTTGTTTATCGTGTGGATACAAAAATTAATATTTTTACGTGACATTCAGAGTAACATTCACATAATAAAGACAAAATTTAAACAATTCGTTTAACAATTTTCAAGTGATAAATTATTAAATGATATTAATAGTATAAAATACTTAAATTTATTAATTTTGATATATCTTTAAAAAAAAATTTTTAATGTTTGATTGAACTTAAAAAATATTTTTTTAATTTATTTGTTACATATATAAATACATAATTCTTAGCCCCAATAATTATGTTATTTTTAATCAATATTTTTTTTATGTAACTATTCTATAAAAGCTGTTCATAATAAAAACACGTTTTGAAATGTTCATTGGTATTTGTAGATAGGTAGGTATAGACTATAAAGATAATTTATATCTCATAAAAATGCATAGATAATAGGTAGTATAACGTCGTATTATATACCTATTTCTCAAAAAGTATTATTATGAAAGCCTAGTCATTTAATTATCATTTACATTAGTTATATTCAATAGATTAGATATAACTATAATAGTTATGTTGTGTTGTTTTTTTTAAATGTACTTAATTCGTGTATCGTCATAAATGTATATTCCTATTATAATTTAAACCTATTTAATAATTAGAGAACAAATAATAAAAGTGAATAATGATTAATTCCATAACTTCATACCTACTAATCTGAAAGATTCGCAATCAATAGCAAAAACAGGGAACATCCAACAACTAGCAAAATTGTAATTTGTAAATAATTTATCCATATTATATTTTTTCATCAACGATCACACTAGAAATTTTCTTTTTGGTATAGGAACTGCGTTTATTGTTGCAGATCTAAAATAGGTAGTTATTTAATGGTAAATCGGTGTGTAAATAATATAATATCTATTAATAATTTTGATGATATAACTAGTTACATAAAAATTGATTAATTTAAGAGGTCGTCTAGTAAAAAACGTATTTATGAAACAATTATAAACCACATGTTAGTCTTAAGGAACTGGGATCGTTAATTTCTATTACAAATTGATTCATTAAATGTTTGCTGATCACTGATTGTTTATGCAATAAGTTAATAACGTATTAACGTCTGACGTAGTGACCTTTATTTATTGTAGAAAAGTTAATACTAAACTTTGACCTTGATTGTTTACCGTGGAACACATGTACGTTTTATGTAGATTGCTAAACACAATAATATGTATTTGATCTAAGCTCATAGCTAACACATGTTCGTTATCAGTCACGATAACGGTGACGTTTGTCGTTATCAGACTTTACTCTTTAAACAACAGAAAAAAAAAACAATATCGAGCGAAACGATATTATTACATTCAATTCGATTTCGTAATACTACTTCAATAGTCTAGTATACACTGTCTCAAATGTCTCAATTACTTCATAGTTTGTGTTAATGACTACAGCGTTCTGAAAAAAAATTTACACATCACGAACATTTCCTGATGTAATTTCTATGTCAAGGACATTGGTGGTTGTTCACAGCTGCCAAATTTATTGTCAACCGACTTCAATGTTCATTGCATGAATGATGGAATACGATAAATACCTCCGACCACTTCGGCGTGCATGATGGCACACGATATACAGGTAAACAACTTAGCAATTTTTTTTATAATTGTAGTTTGGTTATAATAATTGTTTGCTTTAGAAACATGATTCCAACTCTGTAAACGTACTGCACAGTTTGGCAGCTGGCGCCATTGCTGGTGCTTTAGCCAAGAGTACAATTGCTCCATTAGATAGAACTAAAATCAATTTTCAAGTGAGTATTGTAATTATAATGCTTATGATTTTACATTATTTATTTTCCAGTCAGAAATAAAAAAACTAGTCTATAACTATTGATCAATTTTAATGTTTAGATATCTCAAGAACCATATTCAGGTAGAGCTGCATTTAAATTTTTGTCTGATACTTATGCAAAAGATGGTTTTATATGGCTATGGCGAGGCAATACAGCCACCATGACCAGAATCATCCCATATGCTGCTATTCAATTTACAGCATTTGAACAATGGCGGAAATTGCTGAAGGTTGATTCTCTAAACACAAAGTAATATTACTATTTAGGCATGATTTTTTGTTCTAATTACATACTAATTAGACAAATGAACATTTTTAAATAAATAAATAGTTCTATGTTAATAATTATTTTATTTGTTAACTCTAAAATAAGAACACATAATTCATTATGTTAATTTAAATTTAAGTTTAAAACCAGCAACCTTAATATTTATAAAAATTAAACTCTATTGCTATAAAATCGTATCATTTATTTTTATTTTTTTTATATTACTTTTACATTAAGTCCTCCACCCTGATAAATATTTGAGTTACAGTATAATTCAACAATAATTAATGTAATTAATTTTGATATTGATGTTTTAGCTTATAGCTTGCCTATAGTGTTATGTACAGAATTATTTTTGACTCTTCAATTGTAAAATAGGTATTAAAACTAAATATAATTTTAAAATTATATTATACACCATAGAAACTCAATTTTAGTTTGATTTATCCTAGTCAAAGTTCAGTTATATAGTTTATTTTATAGAATTGTAATGAAATACTTTTTAAATATTATAAATATTAGTAAATAGTACATAAATACTCATTAATGCTAAGTCTTTCACATTAAGAATTTCACTGATGTTACTTTACTTGTATTATTTGGTATTAACTATTATGTTTTCAATTAACATTAATTTATTAAAAATAAAATAATATATAGTTTATAATTACATTGAATATTTAGTATTATTAGCTTAAATATCAGTAAAAACAAAATATAAGTAAATATAATGATTACTTTTATTGTTAATAGTAAATAGTAATAAAAGCAGTACTAAATTTAATTTGAACATTTAATGGACTTTGAACACATAATATTAATTTTGATAACTAAAATAATACAAAAATATTGGTTTTAAATTTAGATTAAAATGTAATAAATTGATTTTTCCCTGCACATTTACAATTTTTTTTTATTTATGTTTTAACAAACATGTGGTTTAATTTTTTATTTTTATCAACCCTGTTTTATAATTTGATCGTTTATTTTATTATATTATATATTTTTTTAGAAATAATGGAGGTCTTAAGTTTCTTTCTGGATCTTTAGCTGGAGTAACATCACAAACACTAACTTATCCTTTAGACTTGGCAAGAGCAAGAATGGCAGTTTCTACCAAAGATGATTATAGATCGTTGGGAGATGTAAAGTATTTAATTTTAAATGGATTTATTGATGTAGTTATATTAATTATTTAGTTCGAAATATCTTTGAGTATAACTAACATAATTAAATTAATATAACTTTTATTAATTATATTTATTAGTTAACTATTTAAATAATTGATGTTATTTACCATGTTACTTATTTAGGTGTTCAAAAAGACTTTTAAAGTTGAAGGGATAAAAGGCTTTTATCGAGGCTATGTGCCAACAATACTAGGCATTATACCTTATGCAGGTACAAGTTTTTTCACATATGGGTCGTTAAAGTCACTTATTAAAGGTAAGTATTTATAAAATGTATACTTGATAAAATCATCTTCAATACCTATGCTTAATATTTAATACAGAAAAGCATGGATATGAAAATACGGTTGTGAATTTAGCATGTGGTGCAGTAGCAGGTATGGCTGGTCAATCATCTTCATATCCCTTAGATATTATTAGACGGAAGATGCAAACATCAGTAATTACTGGAATAAATTACACAAACCTTAGAACTACATTTATAATGATTTATAAGTAAAGTATTTTTATTTTATAAAAATACGATTGAGCACAGTTCTTTATTATAGTAATATTTTTAATACGATTGAGCACATCTTTTTTTCTCCAACATTGCTAAATTAAATCTTATTTATCATAAAGTATTTATGATATTGATATATAAGTTACTTTCTGTGTGTAAGTATATATTTATCCATACCAAAATATAAATACAAATGCCAACATGATTAATTAATATTTTATTTATGTAATATACACTCTAACAGTAACTATACACATTAATATATAAGGTAATCATTAGTATTATTATATTTTGTGTCCAATAATTTAATAAATTTCATATTAATACTCTAAAATTTTAGTTATAACTTACGTATTATATTTTTTCATTAACCCTACATAAAACAAAATATTTAGTAATATATATAATATATATACATTTATTTACTTTCTTGAAAAATTAAGTGACTTGTAACTTTAAATGTAACTAAAGTTTATGATGGTTTTAACTGCAACTTGTAACTAGATACAACTAATCAAGTAACTTGATTTCTGATAGTATATCAGAAATCAAGTAACTTGATTTCTGATAGTATATCAGAAATATAAGTAAAACAATTTTTCTTAAATTGATGAAGCTTGGACTTGTGACAATATATAAACCAAAAAGTAATTTTCCTTACTTAATAATAATATGGCAATGTTGCATGAAATTTTGTGCTCAGTTGTTTTAGTTTTTTTGGTTGATAGTGATTTATTTGTAAAATATGCTAAAGTATTACATTAAAAAGTTAAATTGTCTAAAAAGATACAATGTGCTTAATCGTTTGAGAGCTTGTTTATAAATAAATAACTACGGTTATAAATATTTTATGTTTAATCTAGAACTGAAGGTATTAGACAAGGTTTTTTCAAGGGCCTAAGTATGAATTGGATTAAAGGTCCGATTGCTACTGGAATTAGTTTTGCTACATACGATTTTGTAAGGAAAACTTTAAAAAATATTTGAAGTTTTCAATATTATTTTTCACCATTAATGTGCCTAATTTAATTATGTTGTTACCATTAGATTATATTGATTCTATTTGTTCGAAACCATTAATTGTGTATGAACTGTAATATCTAGTCAAATAATTTTAATTTTGATGAGCAAGTTTGGACATAATTTTATAACACCTCTATACTTATTATAAAATATACTATACATTTAAAAAATACGTAGAAATATCAATATCAGCGATATTTCAGTTGATATTTTAATGTTTGTTATTGTTTTAAAAACATGTTATTAATTGATTTTTATGTTAGTTTTGAGTAATAATTTCAAAAAAATTATTGTTTAGGTTGAATGTACTGTTTAAAACTTCAAAGTGTATTATTTGTTATTTTCATAGTTATTTATATTAATGATTTGAAGGAATAATTCAAAAAATTAGCTACATAAATAAATTGATACATATTATATATAAATATTTAAATCATTAGTATTTATTGATGAAAAATTCATTTGTATATGTAGCATTACTTTTTTGAAATAATTAATTGAATTATTTCTATAAATATTGTAATTTTTACTTAAACTTAGAAGTTGTTACACTAGAAAATTTTAAATTTTATTTAATTAATTGAAATCAAATAAGTAAATTTGACCATATTAAAGTGTTGTGATAGTTTTAAAAATTAGTAATTGATTAAATGTACAACATTCTTCCTAAATAACTAAATTGAAGATGAGGTAGTTGGAAGAATGAATTATTAAAATAATTTTTTCTCAATCTTTTAAAAATTAACCATAATTCAAAATATTTAGATGCTTAATCTTGATGTATAATTTATAAATAATTAATTTTCAATACAATTACTACTTTTCGAATACCTCTCACAACACTAATTTTGCTTAAAGATTATTAAAAAATGAAAGTTAGTTTTTTTTTAATGATCAAATTTTTTGTTGTAATTGTTTTTCTTTTTTAATACTTAACCTTATTTGTTGTTTGAATCTGAAATCATTATTTCATAAATAATTTTTAATACAATCCCATAAAAAAAAGTTAATGTTCTATGATTGTAAATAATATTGTATACATTTATTAAAATGTTATTGTATTTTTTAAATATTGACAATAATATGTTGTAACTTGTACTAATGGTTACTAATTAGTTATACATACTAGATAAATTAATTGAAAATATTTATTCTTTACATTCTTGAGCTAATGTATTCATTTGATTGCTAACATCACTGAGCTCTGAAAATAATAACAAATAATTAATATTGTAACGGACAATAATTTAATGTGTATAAATGTAGTTTTGAAGACTGACTGAAATTGTATAATTTTGCAATTATAAATTACCTTAACATTTTTTTTAAATAAATTTAAAATGGATAATTTAAGTAAAATTATATTTTACATTATAAGTTTATATTGCTTATTACATATTGGGCTAATGTTGTGCACAACATTTTTTCCAGATAATGCTAGATAAGTATATTAAGTAGCATGTACATATTTTGATCAAATTATATATTAAATGATTTAGGCACTGAATGAATATTTAAATATTAATATTCATAAAATAAGGTATAACGATATGTTTAAGCTATCATAAGAACCAATAAACTTGTTTACATTATTATACAGTATATTTGTATTGAATTATACAAGTTAATAGTAGTTATATGATATAATATTATAATAAAAAATAATATAATAGATATCTAAAGTAATTTCATTATCAATTTATTTAAATTCAACCTACTGCATTCTAATAAATATACATATTATTAAACATTAAGAAATAAATAGTGATTCTGTCTAGAATTAGTTTTTAGTAAATATAAAATGATTTATCATAGAATTCAAATTTAACACATACATTGTAGTGACTTATTCAAGGACATGGTACTTTTAAAATCTATTAGGTATGCAATCGAGCAAGTACAAAAGTTTCTTTTTTAATTGATATTATAAGATTGTATTTGCTGAAACAATGGAATTTCCTTAATGTCACATGAGTTAATTATCCTATGGCTATACTTGTATTAAAATTTTGTTTTGTTACATAAACTGAATGGACGATTTGGTTATACAAAAATAAAAATAAATTAATAAATTACAGATTAGGTAGTAGACAGCAGTGTAGTTATAACAACAAAGTTATATTTGATTTAATTTCCTTTATTGTGAGGTTGGGAAAGTATCCAAGATTAGGTACTTACATAAAAAAATATATTTGCAAAACCACAATTCACAAAATATATACCTATTTGAATCTCTATGTAGATATTTACATTTTTTAGCTTCTACATTTTGGAATTCGAAGCATTGACATTCCACCACTCTAAGTTCACTATTTTTTTATATTGTGGTTTGTGGAAAATGTCATCATAATTTGTTGTATAAATTATCGATAGTCGAGGATAATATCTGAACTACACATCTATGACATTCTATAATGTTTTGAAATGCGATTAACGCTGTGCTATTGGACCACGGTTTTAGAAAATATAAGACTGATTTGGGCTGTGTAGTAATGGACTATCCGCAATGAAACAAAACTTGTAAACGGTTTTGTCATTGTCACAAGGGTTTTTGATTATTTGTGTAGTAATATAGGCGAAGCTCTGAGAAAGTATGATCCGTTAATAAATAATAATTTAAAAAAAAGGGTACATTATGAGATTATAATAGTATTGAAAATCCAGAGCTTGCTTAGAAAGCTTTTTTTTTTTTGGATACTTAGATATAGTTTAATTTATAATAAAAAATACCTAATAAATAATGGTGGGATCTTCAACTAAAATAAAAGTATTGTGTTACATACTTACTAACTAATTGTGATATATATATTTAATAGAAAATCGTTATTAAACTCCATTTAAAATATATAAGTAATTAATTTAAATAAAAACTCATATAGGCTAATTAAAATGTGGTTAGCGATTTCATTTAAAAATATGTAGGTATAGATGTAGTGGCGTATTTACAAACTTATTTTTTAAATTATACAATCAGAAAACATTTTAAATATATTTTTCAAAATTTTAAAATAATAAAATAAATTTAAATGTTGATAAACGAGTGTCTTATATAAAATAAATTAAAAGTAAATAATTAAAACAGTAGTAAAAATAAAAATTTCAAATATTCATGTTGAATAAATACAAATTTTTAAGTTTACATTTTGCTTACTATTTTTCCTAGACATTTTATCTATTATGTCGTCAAAGCATTTCTAGATTTAATTTAACATCAAATAAAAAACAGTCAAATATTATTGGGTTGTAAATTGTTTTTTCCAAAATTACTAAGTAATATAGCACCTTTTAATTTAAAATGAATACTATATTTTATTTTATTTTTTTGGTATTTCATATTTTAGTGTCAATTTAAAATTTTTGGAGTCATTTTACTTTATTTTATGTTCTGTAATATTTTTGTAACTAGTTGATGACGTAAGATCTGAAAACAATTCGTGTTTAGTTTTATCTGTCTAAAAACAAGTGGAAAAACATTTAAATTAAATAGGTACTTAACATTAACTTGGTTTCTAAAATAATTAGTATGACATCAAAATATAATATATTTAACTTAAAATCTTTTTTTTAAAGTAATGATAAGAGTTCCATAACCATAATATTATTAAATATTTTTAATGTTATTTATTTTTCATGGTTACAATTCATAGATACAATAAATTTGTTATAGGCACAAAAATATGTCAATTTTTTGTTGTAAGCCAATTTGCCCATCAATGGTAGAAAATACATTTTTTTTTAGATTTTCTTTCTTTATTAAAACATAAATTATTTTTACAGCGATCAAATCGTTGAAATGAACGCAGTTTTTCAAACAATTGTTGACACTGTTGTGTCTTCTATATCAAGTAATATCTCCAATCAATTGTTAAGTTTGATACACGAATTGGAGAGTCAACAAATAAATTATATTTGTATAGATCTTTTTAGTGGGTCAGTTACCAATCATTTCTAATACAAATTTAGTAGTTTTATTAATTGTGTAGGATACAATTTAATGATAGTTTTTCTGCCGCAGAAACAGCCAAAACAGAATAGATTTTCGTAATAACTGCAAGTCTATAGAACGCATACAATTTTTATCATTTATAAAATGAAAATGATATATTTATAATGAGAAATTTATTACATTTTATTATGAGTCATGACCTAGCGTGTACGAATAAATGTTTATTATTGAAGCTAAGACAATTTATTAGTAACGCTATTTTACATATAGGTTCTCTTTAATTTAATATTCTCAAATCCTAGATGTTTTCAAAAAAAAAAAATAATAATAATAAGAATTAAACTTAGGTTCACTTTGGATAACCTTTATTATAATTTTCAACAAAACTATTACTTATAATTGGCATAGTATTATTATTAAATAATAAAATACTCAATATTTTAGATTATTACTTTCAATTTTACTGTTTAATGTGAGTTTTTCATCATAATCAATTATTCCAACTATAATATTAGACCAGCAAGGAAAAAGTATCATAGATAGTTCAACACTTAGGAACTATTTCAGGAATATATTGCGTATTATCAAATTCTCCTTCGATACCAACAATTTGAGTCTCGCATTTGGTCAAAATAAACTTTGTCCAGTATTTAGATAGACTCGATAAATTAAAATTATTTACCATATCAATAATTTCTAATAAATTTTCTTCAAAATTATTATTATTTAATTAGTTGCTAACAGTGATGGCACGAGATATTGAACTACATGAATCCCAGAAGGATTCTGTCCACCCACCCAGCAAATTAAAGGGTATCTTGTAAAAACAAGTCTATTTTTTTCAAATTTACATTTATGAATATCTAAATTGTTTATTACCCCTATCAGCCTTTACTACTATAACTACTCCAGTACTCCATACTACTAAAGTATTAAACACCCATCTATCTGACTTGAATTACGGTGCTTAAAAAACTGTTTTAGCGCTTTCATTAATTACTAAATACATATGAGGTGGTGACATTATTACTGATTAAACACTGATGAATTAAAAAATAAATATATTTTAAACAAAAAAAGGTGATAATATACATTTATTATATAACTAAATAAGTATAAGAGTATGATAGGTTGATCATCTACGTAACATCTTAAGGTAGAATTGGAAGGTGTTTTATTAAACGAATGCTTTTAAAACATTTATAATAGTGACCTAATTAATGACGACATACATTTGAAACCTATAACACTCTACAATAACTTATTCCCGTAAAGCAATTTCTCTAGTTTTTTTTTTATCTTTGTATTTTTGTATTTTCTTATTTTATAAATTCACTATAATAAAAAAAAAAATGAGTACTTACCATACACACAGCATATAATTTAAGTTAAATATTATTAATGAAATGAGCATGAAAAATACTGTTTTAAGAAAATAGGTAACTTTGTTAATTTAACTCAGAATAACATAATGTTCACAATTCACGATGATGAAATCATGAAAAAAAAAGAATCAACATGTATCGTTATAATATGTTTATAGATAAATAAAAAAAACAATGATACGATAATAATTTCAAAGTAGTTTAAAAATAGAAGTTTTGTTCCACTTATAAACTTATTAATATTATAATATTAAATAAATACTAAATAAGTATAAATCTTATAATAATTTAAACAAAAATTATTTATAATAGTTTGTTAATACTAAATATAATTAATTTAATATAGCCGGTTTTATAGGTATATATTTTGTGGATGGTAATGGGAGGGGTTCTTATGAGCTTATAGTTGGAGAAAACTAGTAAAAATACTAATATAAATATAAATTAAATAATAATAATAATAATAATAAATTATTTAATATCAATAATTAAAAATTGATTACTAATTTTTCAAAAAAAAAAAATTTCCAAAATTTCACTTTTAGGATGCCAGACTGAGGTTCTTAATTGAATTAATCATTTTCTAATGAAAAATGCAGTTTCTTCACTACGAATCGTATTCAAATTTAAAAATAAATAATATAATTATTTTATTAAAATGTATGTGTAACACGACTGCAACCAATTTATGCCTTATAGTACTAAATATTAAATAATAAAAAAAATAAAAGGTTTAGAAAACAGTTATTTATATTAATTAGGATTAAAGCTATTATATTCTATAAAGAACTAATCAAATTATTAATCAAAAATGATAATTATAGTTTCATTTGCACTGATTACGCATAAAATTGTAGACATAACAGAAATGTAATTATTTATTAAATAGGTACCAACCTACGTAAAACAATAAGAATAATTAAACGCTGAATTTAATATTTAAATTTTAATAAATAAATAGGTAAATTAATAACATCAATGTAATAACTAGTAAGTAACAAGATATACTTAAGTCAAACATTTCAAACAATCGAATCGTATACGTATAGGTGCTCTTAACTTCCACTATGCATAGTAAGTACCAACATATACAAATTTTTCAACATACTTTTTATATTATTTTTTCATCTTTTTGTAATTTAATACTCTTGATATTGAGTATTTGATTAAATCTCAATTTCCATATTATAGGTGCACATTTTTACTTAAATTATTATTTGTTTCTATAGTGATGTTCTGTATTTATTTTATTTATTAGGTAGATAAAATATTTAAAAGAGTTAAATAACTAATAAACATATAAAAGCATCTATTGAAATTGAGTCAATTATTAAATAAAACGCAATAATTTTTGTTGAAAAAGTAAACGAGGTTATAAAATATAAAAATAAAAAACTGAATTCGAAATTATTTGTTTAGAAAATTGCAGTTTATTTAGACTAAAATATTTTTAAGAACTATTTAAGTCGGAGATAATGATCAATTTAGATTTTTACAAGTAAAATAAAATAAAATCTATATAGTATTATTGTAATATTTATACTAATTTATATGAACCGTTTATTGATAACCGATAAGTTATTAAATGTATGCATTTTATACTTTTATAAATTAAATTAAATGTTATTGTCTTTATTCGCAAAAAGATTACTTTTTTTATTCAAAATACAGAGTTCAATATTGAATTCATTTAAGACTATTATAACATATATTTATAGAAAGACATTTTTTTTCTTAAGTACAAACTATGTATTTGATAACAATTATTTTTTCAAATATTTGTGTTTTGAATTTTTTAAAAGAATAAACATTGTAATAAAATCGGCACAAGTGGTTTATAACTATTTTAAAAAGTTTTCGAAGCTGAATTACATTTGTGTGAATACACTATATGTAGTAGTTATAAGAATTTTAATTTAAACTATTATTTTAATCGATTTTCGGATGATATTAAAAAAAGTTACACAACAATAAAAAATCAACGTCCCAGCACAAATCAAAATGGGTGTACTTAATGATGTTGAATAACGGGGTTTCTAGTAATTATTAAAGTTGTACAATTATGTAAATTTAATAATGTCGTATCTAAAATCAAATATACTTATTACACACAAATGTCATTTAACAATTTTAAACTAAACCGTTATTTGCTATACTCCGGGATTTATTTAATTGCATTTAATTGTGTAATTTATGTATGTATGTAAGTTTTGTATAATTTTTTTTTTATTATATAAGATTTATATAGAAAATATAGTTAAGGAATGTGAGTTACTGGCTATTTCTTAAAAACTATCATTTCTTTTTCATACGACGAATCTAACTTTGAAATTATTTTTTTTATGTATAATTATTGATTATAATTTATAATCAATGATGGTATAATATAATAAATATATTATTAATCTGACATTGCAGAGGACATTGGCGACGAATTTAACAGGGTCTAGAGGGAATATATTATGACAAAAGGATAATATTTTGTGGAAGAAAGATTTTTATACTGTTACGTAAGAATAGTACAAAATATTTTTTGTCACGGTTTTAATGCACTGGGGATGTTTGGGACACATATTTTACATACCTAGGTAGGTACATGTATACATACATATATAGTACCTAATATAATATGACATATTATTTTAATAACTACATTTATGTGTAATTAGATATAGTTATTATGAATTAATTAAATTACTGCATTTTTAAAATATATATAGATTGTTATTTAGAGTATATTCTAAATAAAGTTTAAAAATGAATGGTATTACTTAGACGCTTAGACAGAACTACAGCTGTGAGTGCTGCAGATACAGCGATCTCACGAGCAACATCAGATAAAATTAAATCTATTTACTGCATATACATATTCTAATCATGGAGAATATCTTCCATAATTCAACGTAAAACACAAAAAAATAAAAATAGCAGGAGATACCAAATAATAAAATATAGCAATTTAGTATTATTTAGTTTGAAATTTAAATGTGGTAATACTATAATAGTACAATTTATTATCTATGCAGCATGTACTATGAGTTGATGTTAATGATCTAAGTTAAAGAAGTTAAATTCTCGATTTTTCCTGTAATTCTGTATAAATATTAATCTTGTAATTGAAATTGGATGAGTGACTATTAGTTCTTTATTTCTACGTGTCTTATTTGCAACCATGTAATAGCACAAACTTAGCTATTTTTTCGATTTTATACTATTTTTCAAATTTCAATATCATGTATTATAATTTAATATATCTATTTTTTTTTTCTAGAAGACACTTCTCGTTTTTTACATAAGTGACAGAGTTCTAACAATATAACTTACCTACTCTAACAAAAACATATTTATTAGGGGGTGAGAGTAGATATCCTTTTTTTATAATCATTAAATAATAGTGACTAATTACCAATTACTTAGACTCTAAATCTTAGAATAACATAATATAATACATTATTTTATTAATTTGTCAGGTAAGTTAATTGTACATAATTAATATTAAATGGAATTATGACAGTGTTATCAAGCTACATATAAGAATAAATAAGTACAGATAAGTTTGTTGAAGAATTTCGTTTCAAAAGGGAAAATTATATTTTATATTTATGATTAAAAAAATATGCAATTTTACAATAATTTATTACATTTATTATTGCTATTATTTAGTAAATTGGGCTACTAAAAATTTGATTTGGCATATCTACTCTCTCACGAAAATATTTGATATTTTCTTGTATTTACTCTTAGTTGAGTAAATTGTTTAAATTGTGTACACTAGAAAGAATAGAATTTATATACCTGCAATTAAAAGTTGAATTTGTTCCTTCGTTAACGTGAATTTATTTTCTTCTGAAATTTTAGATTGATTATCATAATTTAATTTCATTACATATTCGCCATCATTTCTTTTGGATATATCGACATCATTTAAACGACCAATTCGTAAAGATTCGTTCTTCAACACCTTAGTAATTTTTGATAAGTTGTCTAAATATACTCTACATAGCGCTGAAGCATGTTCACGAGGTAAACCAATCTATAAATAAGAAGTATAATATTAGTTATCAGTTTTTTATATACTTATAAAAAATATTGTTTATGTACCTAACATACAAATGATTCAAAGGTTTAGAAAATAAAAAAAATTAACAATTTGTATGATTCTATTGTTTTTATAAAGTTATACATGACAACTATTAATATTTAACTAGTTTTACTCGAGATTAAAAATAATATCATTAAAACATTACTGTTTTAGTGAAATTTGAAATTTGACGACCTTATACTCGTATAGACATAAAGCCTCCCCTCAACACTCTCCAAAATTCCGGAAAAATTATTTTAAAAAGAATTTATTCGATACTAATAGAAAAAAAATCATCCAAAACGCAAGATTCGGCTTTAGAAATGAGTATTTTTTCTTATATCAACTACACAGGATAGTCGATAACATTGTCTCATCCCTAAAACAAAAACAATTTTGCTCTGGTGCTTTTCTTGATATTGCCTAGGCATTTGACCGGGTTTGGCATGAAGGATTAATGTTCAGGCTTCTATTCTTACTTACCCCGTTATACCTCACCTTAAAATCTAAACCAAACCTTCGCAGTAAGATGTGAAGATGAAATCTTCATCTCTCATCCTATAAAAACAGGCGTTTCCCAAGGCAGTATCCTCTCCCCGACTCTTATTATAACATAATATTATATATTTAGTCCAACATCACCCTAGCTACTTTCGCCGACGATACAGCCATAACATCATCTAACTCTGATATAAACGCTGCCACAAACAACTTTAAAACCACCTTAATCAACAACAAGATTGGTTCAACTTATGGAAAATTAAAATAAATGAATCTAAATCTACCTACATCACATTTACTTTCAGCCCTGAAAATATTCCTTCTGTTTACCTTAATAACCAGCAAATCTCTATGCACGACTCTGTTAAATACCTAGGCCTTCTCTTTGACAAAAAACAAACCCGGCAAACCATATTAAGGAAAAAAGAACTTCACTTAACTTCAAACTTTACAAACTAAAAACTCTACTCCGATCCAAAATCTTTTTAGACAACAAATTGTTAATATACAAACAAATGATTCGCCCAGCAATGACATATGGCATTCAACTTTGGGGAGCCTCTAAAAATTCAAATCTAAACAAATTTCAAGCATTCAAATCAATAACCTTTTGTGTCCTTTTTAATATTCCCTGGTATGTAAATAATCGCACTTTACATCACGACTTCAACTGGTAAGTTGAGAAATAACAACAATTGCTTCTTATCACTATAATAAATTTCATAAAAACTACTTCAACCACACTAACCCCTTCATATCTTAGCTGTCCTCTCGCACATTACTAGATAACTCACTCCGTCGTCTCAAACGTAAATGACCTCGTGATCTATTAACCAATATCTAAATCAAAAATACACAAGCAATCCTCTCTAGGTTCAAATTGAAAGTAGTGTTAATAGACGCCCCTTTATCTCAAATCGCTATGTCAAAAATATTTTAATCCATTTACTTATTGTGTAACTATGCATACAGATTGTAAATATCTTTTATAAAAAAAAAAGTGTGTACTTACTATTTATGTGTAATTAAATAAGAAATAACTAAACGTATCAATTTCCAGTGATCTTAAAATTTTAATAAAGTTTCTTAATATTGTTTAAAAAAATTATAACTAATAATAAATGTATATAACATTTTAATAACATACTTGTTGTAATTCATTAGAAAGATAATTTTGAGAAACGGCATGACAAGCAGCATTTTTTAGAATATATGTGATTGCGGCTACACAGGCTTTACAGTTTTCAATATCTAAATAACAAAAATTAAATTTACTATCTAAAATTTAAGATTTCTTAGATTATAATATTCTAGAGGGATGTGTCGAATATCATAATTTATTCTAATATAACACATTAAAATATAAATACTTATAATTATTAATTATAATATATTTTATGTCATATGAATATATTAAAAATAATTTATAATATTTTATTATAAATACTATTTAATCAAAATGCACACAACATACACCAAGAGCCAGCTGATCGAGTGATAAAATATTATTCTGATCAAGAAAATTATTTACTTCATTTAAAAAACTTTTTTGTTTCGTCTGATGAAATTTCTGTATAATAAATACTCTTAATACTAAAAATACTATAGTTGATAATATTAAGAAAATATAGACATTTAAATTTAAGTATGGGTTTTTACAAGTTTTTAATTACATCAATAATTTATTTATTTTATTTGTTATCAAATACATTTTGGAGTGTTTAAATTAAATTCATAAACAATTTTCTAAGTGTAATAATATCTTATATAATAAAAAATTAGGAAAACCTCGTGCACGTTAATTTATATTACGCATTTAAAACCACAAAAAATTATCTAAAATAATACAAATATAAAGTTTGTATCTCGTATGTAACACTTAAAGTATTGTAAACGAAGCAAATATTTATTATTTTAGTAATTACTTATTCCTTCGGCGTTATTGTATAGGAGAATATAAGGCACCGTGCTACCAAACTTTATACTATAAATAAATTAGAGCTCAACATTGTGTCCAGGTTCATAGGACATAAAATAACACGATATAAAATATAAAAATTGATTATGGTCTAGAAAAGAAAACACCTTAAAGAGATTCTATAGAGTACAATGAACATCAAAGAACTGTTAAGTAACGCCATAATAATAAAATCATGGTTATTGTGTATGAGTGCAAGACATCCACTCAACATTTTTAATAAGATAAATTCGGGAAAAAATAGATCATTGTGATTAGGATTAAAAGTTTCTTTGGATGACTGCGGAAGTGTAACCTTATTACTAACTTAAATACAAAAAAATTCGTTTCTACTCAATATCTTGACATAATATAAATGAACAGTCTTTAATGTTATGGCTGATAAATAAGCCCTTTCTTTAACATCCAGTCTATGATAGAAGCAAATGGAAAAATAAATAAATAACAAGATACCTACTAAAAAAAAAAATGTGATTAATTATACGAGTCATTTACTATCAAATTAGCAACTAATATTTTTAATTTGTATTATTGCATAAATGATAGAAATATAGAAATTAGTCAGAACAATTTGAGTAAATACGGGTATTAGTTTAAAATAAATGTTAACAATATTATTAAATTCGTTTCAAATAGATATAATTTAATTATTTTTATATTGTAAATGTATAATGTGGAGTATTACTAAATTAAATATACACTACTTACAGTACTTAAGTAGGTACATAACGACCATTCGTTATATATTATTCGATTGATTTGTGTACTTTCTATTAATGTATACTAATTATCTAAGGTTTTATAATATATCTATTGGATATTACATTATAATCTTAAACTCAAATATTCATAAACTGGTAAACCGTTTAGTAGGATTATATTTTAAGAAAAAACAATTTAACTTACCCAGTTTAGCATCAGCCATAAGCTCCTTAGCTTTTTCAAACTACAAAACAAAAGCTGTCATTAATTATTCGGCATTGTATCATCACTCACATAATAGGTTTTCTTAACGATGTATCAAATTCTGCGATCATATAAAAGTGGTGAAAAGTGTAATCTATTGCAATACGTATAAGTTGTTCAACATTAAGCTACTTAAGGAAACTCATTTTTTTATGACATCAAGTAAAAATGAAAAATTATAAATTCTATCATAAAAAATATAAGGTCTTTCTAACAGACATAGTCTTATATTCAATCAGTTAATGCTATTATTCCATTAAAAAATGTCTGTTAAAGATAATCAGATTTATTAAGGTCTTTATGAAACATTGGACAAAAATGTACGCACTTACATGGTCCATTACGTAAAAATAAATGATATTATCTGTAATGTTTAGCGGGTGTGTCTTAAAAAGGTGAAGAATAAAAGCTGCGAACAGAATTCTTTGTAACAATAAAAAAAAATAACTTTCTTTAAAAAAAATAGTAGATGTATAGGTACCTAATAATGAAGAAAAATAGCTTTTTTCAAATCCCAATAGATTATATTTTATGAAAAAATAACAAAAATAAAAAAGTTTGTTGGCAACCACCATAAATAAGACCAATCAAGATTAACGAGTTGCTTTGAATTAACTAATTGTATTTTTTTGTTTTTATGTGTTACATATTTTTTAAGTATAAAACAATGAGTTGCTAGAAAGAGATTTTGCACCGCTTTAATAATAATCATAAATAAAAAGACATAATAGCATAACTTTAATATAATAATATAAACTTACGTTGAATGGTTCTCCAAGCAATGAATTAACCGTGCACTGAGCTAACAGTTTCATTTTAATCGATGTCTGGGAAAATAAAAGAATTTTAATTCAAATTGAATTAATCAACACTAAAATTTTAAAACTATATTTCTACAAAATATTTAAAGCATAAATAAGTAATGAGTAAATTTAATTTGCATTTATAATACAAATCTTACGTATTTTTAAAACAAATTTAAACATTTCTTTTGTAAATGTATAGCGTACTTTTTAGATGGACAAATAATATATTAATAATAAAATCATCTTATTAGGGTTACTTAATAAATTTGGTAAATTTGGGATGAAGGTATACATTTTATGTAGAAATTTTATGTACAGTTGCATAAAAAAAAAAACAAACATAGGTATTCTTACCATTCTTGAAAGTGCATTGATCTGAACTAATAACCATTCTGGGCAGTCACCACCCCCGCAGAATTTGAATTTCTGTATCAAACATATCAAACAATACCTATTATAACATTACAATAACTATTTCAGACATTAAAATATCTTAAGTTACAATGTTGAGATGCGCTTAAGTATCTATATAATCTACAAGAAATGTGGCTGACAGCGATTAACAACAAGGTTAGATTAATTACAAGACAGTAAAAGTATTGTTTTACTCACCATTGTGACACGTTAATGATAAACGCCGCAGAAAAGGCTCCCTAAAGGACCTACAAAAGAAAAATAGGTTATTTCGAGAGAAAACAAATATAATACGTAATATGGTTTTTTTTTATTTTTTTTAAATTTTATTTGGACATATAATCAAATAACATATAGTTATATATGCCTTGTACAATCCTTGTCGACCCTATAATCGAAATTCATGAATGGTAGGGTTGACTGTAAGGATCGGGTAGTGTAATATAATAACCTAAGGGTGTGTATACAGCGCTATGAACAAGATTAAAATGGGAGTAGGTACCGATCCCAGAGTTAATCATTGCGATCACCTGGTGTGTCCAAACTAAGATACATGTAAACATAATAATGTAAAGGTTGTGAGGTCTATAAATACACGTAGTTCCTAAGGAAAGATGGACATTCGAATTGGACGTCATGGAGCTCATGGACGCAAGAACAAAGTTATACTTAATAAGTGTCGCCTATTTTGTACAGGTACATCGTTTGATATTAAATTTTTTTTTTATTATTTGTATAAACAGTGATTTTTGGTAGATAGTAAAACATATTTTTTTTGTGACAAATGAGTAAACCATAAAAAACTCAAATTAAAAAGAAACACGATTCAATTTAATACAATGATTTAAATACAAGACAAACCTATTATTTTTTTAATATAATATTAATTAGAATAAATTATATTTTTTTTAAATATAAGAAATAAGAATTTAAAAAAATTGGCAAGTGGGTATCGCTCTGATGTATAGTAGGTGTCGAATAGGTTTTTGTGATGAATGTTTTTAATTTAAATTCAATGGTACATAATTGTATACAAAAAAAATTCTGAGTGGAGACCGTCTTTTAGAGTATATTTAATATGTTTTATGATAATATAGCTATTAAGGTCATTCATTTTATTATTAGTATGTATTACCGAAGGTTGATTTAATTTTTACCGAAAGCATTGCATTTGTTTCAATATTAATATTTAATTATTAATAACTTTTGAGTTTTACTACTTTACCGAACAACAATGTAAATAGATTCGTAGTATAAATTGATAATACCTTATAAGTAATCATCTACGTATTATAAAAATTTCATCGAACATAGTCAAAATCATAATATACATAAAAGTTTTAAGTCTCCATAAATAATGCTTTTATATTATATATAAAAAAAAAAAAAACACAATTAATATCGTTATTAATCATAAAAATAGGCAATTTTGCTTGAATTAGACGATAAAAATAATTTTGATTATATTATATCTTTAGAACCTTAACTACAACAATTGAAAATTTTATATTTTTTTTAAAACAAAATACTTGTAATTATAGTAAATGTTTGTGATTTTGATGAATTTTGTAAACAATTAAGTTTCAAATGTAAATGAAAAAAAATTGAGCCTATGTATTTTTAATATTTTTATACAGATATAAAATTAACTTATATTTTGTATTACATTTTAAAGAATTTCGACTCAGTGAATAAATTTTTATCGTAATTAATAGGAAAATACAATTTTCAAATTTCAAATGACTATAAATAGGTCAAAAAAAGATTAAATATTTAGAAAGTTATATCATGTATAGGAAAAAACAAACATATAAGAATTTGATAAAAATTTCAAGTATCAACAGTTGTTATACAGATAGATGTATAATGTTGTAAAACGTTGAACTTCAAAGGATCCATAAAAAATGTAGTTATTTCTTGATTGATTTTTTTTTTGAATATTACTTGAAAAAAAAATAAAAAAATCTTGTATACAATTTTAAATTTTAGGTATAAACATTAAAATTGTTATGAAATTTTAACTAGAAAATAATTTGCTAATTTTTGTGATTTTGATGAAGTTTATAAAAATTTTAACTACGATTTATTTTTAAATTTTTTTGAGGTTTTAAGTTCCCTTTTTTTTTTTTATTTATAACTCATAAAAAAATTTTGAATTAAATTTTACAGGTTTTTGATTAAGTGAAAAATAGTTTATTGGCAATTAAAAAAATAAATATTTTAATTTTTAATGTATTTGCAACAATTTTCTAACTTATATACTAAATATTATGTAAGAATAAAATATCATAGTTTGTAATTTAATCAACTTCAATTGACGTGTTAATCAAATATTAAATGGATTTTTTTTCAATAATTTTTATCATGAAACTATAATTGTAGGAACACAAGTATTTATAAATATTTCTGGATTAGCGCATCTAAAACCTCATAAGTCATAATAATTATATTTTGATTATTTAACAATTTATGGTAGCCATTTTTATTAAAATTATAATAAATACATACATGTTATTTAAAAAAAAAAGTTTGATTTATGTGTATGGATTATGGAATGATAATTTATCTCTAAAAATTCGATAAAATAATTTTTAAAAAAATATTAAATTCTATATTTATTTTTATTTGATACTAAATTGTCATTAAATAAAAAATGGGTTATAGACTATAGTCATAGAAAATAATATTTTAAGAAATTTTAAATCTAATTTTAACGCTAATAGCTTTACATTTTCAAACACATATGAAAAATAGCAGTTAGTATTTTTTTTTTTTGAATAATTTAAATAATTTAAAAATATTATAAATGTAATACACGACTGAAATTCAAATAATAAAGTTTTGGAACCAGGCTTTAATAACATTACCTCGTATGTTTAATTTAATTTCATATTCGTAAAATACTGTTTCATTTTCTGACACTCCTAAC
Source organism: Melanaphis sacchari (assembly GCF_002803265.2). Classification (NCBI taxonomy): domain Eukaryota; kingdom Metazoa; phylum Arthropoda; class Insecta; order Hemiptera; family Aphididae; genus Melanaphis; species Melanaphis sacchari. Next base: position 2,542,941 of record NW_020271042.1, read on the forward strand.
ACAAATTCCTGGAGTTAGATATACATACACATAGATACAAGTGAAAACCGACTCTTATGTATATAAAATATGATCTAAGACAAAACGTATTATTGAAGCTTTAAAACGTGACACCACTAAATGTCGCTGTAGTGAATACTTAAACTTTTGCTGAAAAATTTAAATTCGTAATTTTTACAGCTTATAAATGGCGATGCAAGAATTTCAAGAGCCGATATCAGTGCAGTTTTGGGTGAAAACGACGATCCTAATTTTTGGCCTTCAAGAGGTCGAAGAAATAGCCCGGAACCCAAATTCAAACAATACTTGGAAAGGAAATACAACATGAATACATTAAATGGTAATGTTATTAATGTATATGAATATGTATTTAAACATAAAGTTAGGTTTATCCTAATAACAAAATTATATTCATATTATACGAGTTACTTTTTTTTTTTATGAAATAAAATATTTTATTTTATAGTTTTAGTTTCAAATGTGATAACTTTGTACAATTATTGTTATTTAAACGATATTTATAGTTGTGAATTAAAAGTAGGTGACATATTTAATGTGAAAACAAATGATATCTATTAAAGTGGATACAATTTTAATAATGGTCAAATATTATCTTCGAAAGAAAATAAATAAATAATTTAAATTTACTTAAACCTTGCCTGTGTACGAAGGTATTGTGTATGAGTATACAAGGCATTTTTTTATAATAAAAACTCAAAATCATATCCGAAAATTATTAACGTTTATGAAGAAATTCTGTTTTACACAAGTAATTTAAAGTTATTAAAAAAATAATATTTTTTTATTATTTAATGATATGCAACTGCCAACTTATATTTTTTTATTTCATATTCCTAATTAGAATTTCGAAACAAATCGAACGTATAGTTAATTAGTTGTATATTATAATTATTTGAAGTTAAAATGATTGGAGTCGTGGACAGTTATTTTGTGGGGTACTGTTAGCAGAATAATTCAGTATATAAAACACTAATGTTGATATAATAATAATTAAAATAATATTAATTTTTTAGTGTAGATATACTTGATTGTTAAATAAATCACTTAATCAAGTCACGATTTTATATCAATAAACATGTACTTAAAAATTTGTAAATTTTAATTAATTTTATAACTTTTTATCACTATAGGTTAAATTTTAAATTATGTATGGTTATACAATATATTTTAGTTGAAAACTTTTCTAAAATGATATGGAGGGATACGATTAATATTCATAAAAAAAACCTATAACTATTGATGATATTTATTATTGAAGGAAATTTAGAAAAGCCACTTTACGTCGATGAACCAATGTGGCTAACAATCGATAGACGAGCTGAAGGAGACGATGACTATTTCTGGGTTACAAGAGGACGAAGAGGAAATAGTTGGAAGCATCCGACAGCTACAAGTCTATCAACAAATTCAAATTATCGTTATAGAGACGAGTCTGATAACAAAATTAAATAAAAACTCGTTGTTACTTTTTGACAATAAATTATCATGTAGTGATTTATAATTTCTATGATAAATTAAAATAAAATGTTTATTGGTTTATTAATTTGTTTTAATGTTATTATTTTGCTAAAATACTAAATCAGCAAAAATTGTCTTGTTTCATAACTAAAATAACTCCAACACGTTTGAAACAAATAACATTAAGATTAATAGTCTGTGTACCTACATTATATATTTATTATTTTCGAACAGTTTAACGGCGTATGAACTCATAAAATGATACAAAAATAACTCGTAGAAATAATAATAATCATATAAAAACCTTAAACAATATAGAACAATATTACCATATTTTTATTATTATATAAGAGTGTGTATGTGCATTGCAATAAAAATAAATGCCAATACGTGTGACAATACGTCACGCCTACTTGTTGCAAAAGAAATAAAGCGCCACCCATCACATTCGGGGAGTATATATCTTTAAGCGCTCTCTTGATATCCTTTTAAAAGCTGATCTGGTAGTGACGATAACTGTAGCCGTAGGATTTCAGCGCAATAATACAGGTAAGATACAATTAATAAACATATAATATAAATTCAGAATAGTATCCGTTAGAATTCTTATTTATAAATAATTCTGCAAGTTTTTTTTCTCATTGCAAGATTTTCAAACCTAATTATTTGACTGAAATAATACAGACATTTATCCTAAGATCATTGAAAATTTGGTTATAAGTCAAAAATAATACTTAATTTATGAAATATTAAATTTATATACCGGCCTATAGCAATGAATTATTCTTTAGCACAATAGGTTAATAAATAGTATTTTTGTGTTAAAAAAAAAATAGAAAAGATACCAATTTACTATAGCATGTGATAAATTTATATATATATTCATATATTCATAATTATATTGCGTTAATAACAATTACCCAAGAAATACAGTTTATATACTATGCTCGTACGTCTATACCAGCTGTACGGATACAATATTATTTTAAATTCGTATTTATAGAAAATATTTATATAAATTTATTTTGTGTTAAATTATTTATTATTTGTTTGACGAACAAATAAAGCTTATAAAATATAAGATTAATCCAATTACTACATAATATTACATTTAATTATTACATAAAATATCAGTTATTACGTAAGAATGTAAAAGGTACTTAACTTTTTTAGACGTCAAATTAATAAAATCTAAATTTAAATAATTTAAACCTATATTGAATAGGAAACAAATATTTATTACATTTTAAATTTATTTTATTAATAGTAGGTTTCAAAAAAAGATTGAAATTTTTCAAGTTTAGAGTAAAAACAGAATCAAAGTATCAAAGTAACAATAATTTCTATGTTCAAAATATGAAAAAGTAAAATAAAAGCGAAATGTTTATTTATGTTTATATAAAATATTAACACACAACATAAATTTATTTATTTTTAATGCTTAACTTTGTTTTTTTAAGCTTATAAGGTTTTATAATTGATAATTCATTGTTTGATAAACTTCTTAAATATAAATAATAACAAGGACAGTGACTGTAGGTATATAAAAAAAATAATAAATACATTTTTAAGAGTGTTATACTTAAAAAACATTACAATTAAGTACTTGAATTTTAAAAGATAATAAAGTTATAGTGGTACCATTTATATAGTAAAATTATTTATTTTATTTTTTTAGTATAAATAGGTTGTAGTTATTGAAAATTTAATTATGAGTTATGATTCTTGTATCTGTATGATTAATCAAAAAGTATTACATTTAGATTTTTGGTTGAACTTATGAATAATTTTACATAAAAGTTAGATAAGCAGTTAAGAAGGTGCTATTATTCAAGTAAAATAATGATCGTCAAGACATTTTTTTCAAAGATTTCTTTCTACTGCGTATTAGAGTATATTATAAATATCTAATAATTAATATGTACACAAACAAACATTATAAAATTAAAGTAATTTCTAATTCAGATTTAGATTTAAAATTTAATATTTAAATAAAAAATATGTAAGTTTAATTCTGTACATTTCATCAAATTATAAAATAAAATTTTAAGTTTTAATGATTATACACGTAGTGAAGCTAAAATTTTTCGATTATATTATGTTATTTTATCAAATTAATACTTTAATAAGTAAGCAGTAAAAATAATGTAATTCCTTCATGTAAAACTTAAAGATAAAAAGTTAGTTCAGAAATTGAGCACAGATTAAATCATAGAAGCAAATAATAGCCATTTAAGAATTTTTTAATAGTTTTTGAAAAATATAATTATTTATTAATTTCTTAATTTTTACTGTTTTCATGCTATTTACTAATAAATGTCATTAAATCACTATAAAATACTTAATTATTTATAATTATCTAAGGAAAAACATATTCATCTTACTTTTGAAATTCTTGAGTAAATAATTTTTTAAAACACTTAAGAACTCTTGTATAAAGGTTAAAATGTCCTAATTACGCTACTACGTGTTAGAATTTAGTTAATTACCTATTTAAAATATTGACCATTATTTATCTGAAAAATTGAATGTAATTTTGTTTTTCAATAAATATCAATTTATACTTTAAACTGAAAACATAAAATATCTCAAATAACATAATTACATTTTAATATAGATACAATACTACATACTAGTATATTTTGTTATATAAATATATTTTATTGAATTAAAAATACATCTGTAGAGAATTAATGATTCTTACGTAAATAAAAAAAGCTAAGTTGCTTTAGTAATTAAATACCTTTAATATTTGCGTTACTCTGTTCAATACGTATTATTTATTTTAAATAATTTATAAATATTGAATCTAATACGAGTCTAATGTGATGCAGGTAATCGAAAAATGTATATACTAAATAAACAAAAAACAAAAATGCCTAGAGAATTTGTTATTGTGGTATTTTAAAATTAAAGATATTATCTATATTTTAACTCTATTTTAATAATTCTAATAATTGATTAACAATCTTTCATTTTAAAACGACACAAGCGATTGTTTTTACGCCTTTATAATTATAGGTTTGTTCTAGAATAATAGTGTATTGTTTTAAAACATAAATATCTTTCATAGTTTAATTATTTCAACGAGAAATTTAATAGGTATGGGTTTTGTCAAAGTTTTTGATTAAATGAGTTGATTCAAGTCGTTGCAAAGACCGTAGAAGTCTTCAAATAAACTTTGCAATGACATGATGATCATAGTAATATTATCTAGTGCCTACTGATAAAATTGAGGATATACAACATATTTAAAGTACTTATACGGCTATACATAAACAACAGTATATAAAATGATAAACGCAATAATAACATGATATGCTATGCAATCATTATAATAAATTGTGTAGAAATAATATTATTATATATTTATCTATGATAAATCATTGGATACGAAAAATGATTCTGAACAAAGACTCAGTTACACCTATTATTAAGTATATTTCATTATATATTTATATTTATACTAAAATAATTAACTTTAAAATTAGTACTATAGTAGGTTGGATTAATTTTTTCCGAAAATATTGCATTGTGTGTATTATAAGTTATAAGTTATAACTATATAAAATATAAAAATATGCATTAAGTTTCATGTACATACACATAAATAATAATTTTAAATCACAAAAAAATAACTAAAATGTAATTTTATTATACTTAGAATATTCTTTGTTTAAATATATAATTTTGTCTATATTAGAATTAAAATATCTATGAAAAAATGTATAAATACATAAACTAAAAATTTTTTTGTGAGCCTATGAGCTACTTACGAGGAATTTTGTTTTAAGTTTTCAAGCTTAAGCTATAAACATTTTCAACTACAAAATTATTTTCAAATTTTAATATTTTGATAAATTTTCTTTTAAAATTTTAACTTAAAATGTTCATATAAAAAAAAAAAATATGACTCTTTATCTTTAATATCTTTAAAAAAAAAAAAAACTAATGAGAAATCAATTATTCAATTGTAAGTCTTTTAAACTATAAATTTTCATCAAAATTTAAAGAAAAAAACTTAAAAAAAAATTTGAGATTTTTAAATATCTATAAATACTTTAGAGTTAAAATATTTAGAAAATTATATTATGAGTAGGAAATGATAAAATCATTTGGTGATAATTTCAAGTATCAACAATAATTAATTTTTGAATTATATCAAAAACAATTTTGTCAAAAATTTGTTTTGGGTAAAAAGGCCTGTTAGATATGCAATCAAATTATTATTAAAAGTATTAAGTATTTTTTACCTTTGACCTCTCAAGTATTAACTAAATTCATTTTTCACACAAAAATCACCATCAAAATCAAAAATTGAACCATTATTTTTGTTTTTACTCTAATGGTGATCATAGAACACTGTAAAATCAATACATTTATGATTCTAAAAGCTAATAATAGAATAATTGCATACGTAATTTTCTTCGAAACTTGGTTTATTAAAGCATAGATATTTTTTATACTTCTATAGGTATTATTATCTATATTCCAAAATTAATTTTATTAATATTTTATTTATAGTTTGATAAAAAATGTTTATGATTATCTATTTCCTGTTCAGTAATCTAAATTAAATATATTCTATACTTTTATGAACCTTGTTTTAATTTAGTTTTATAATTTGCCATTTGGTAATACAATCAATTCGTTGTATAACGAATTTCAAGGGACCGAAAAAAAAAGTTTGTTATATTGATATTTGTATTTTATCTCAATATTTTGTTATATCGTGAGTTATATATGAGTAGAGTATTATGAGATACTGACATAAAGCATAAAAAATTGCTACTAAAAATTGCATTTGTTCAATATTTGCATTTTGCATTTAATTCTTATTTATTTTACATTTTTAATTGTGAGACAAAAATAATTAAAATTGTCTATGATGCTCAATAATATTTTATCTTCCCTAAATATCGTAATTAAAGAATATTCTTATGTATTTGTATCTTAGTCAAAGGTATAATGTAAAATAAGTTTTAAATTATTGTAAAATAATTTGTAACTGTAATTAACTACAGGGGTATAATTTTTTAACTAAATTTTTAACATACTTTGAAAATTGAATTGCATTTAGTGAAATTAATAATATACATAAACGTTCTCACGAATAATGTTTTTGAATCATTACACAAAATAATACATATTAAATACATAACAAACATAATTTTATCCCAATTTAAACTACAAATATATATTTAAAAATATAGTATTTTTAATTTTTAGAATTATTAGTTTCAATATGAACTAATAATGATGAACATTGTATTAAATGTTCACACCTTAACTATAAAAAATGAAGATTTAATACATTTTTTTTACTACAAAATACTTGTAGTTTGAATATTTTAATGATTTTAATGAATTTTGTAAAAATTTGAATTTCAAATGCATATAAACAAAAATACGCCTATGTAATTTATAATTTAAATAGATACAAAATTAAAATATGCCTAATATTGTGTTAAATTTTCAAGAATTTTAACCCAGCAAATAATTTTTAACCGACATATTTCTTTTTAGGTAATAGCTAAGAGTCAAAATATTATGAAATTACGTATATGATACATAAAACATGATAGAATAAACATTTAGTGAAGATTTTGAATATTTAAGAATATTCGTTTTTGATTTTCAACATCAAACATAATTTATTAGAAAAGAAATATTTGTTATACAAATTAATATTTTATGTTATAAAAATTTGATCTTCAAACAATTCAAAAATTAGTTTTGATTAAATCTTATTTTAGTATAGATTGCAAAACGTAAAAAGAATTTTGAAGTTAATATTCAAATCTTAGTAACTATAAACAATTTATAATTTTTAATTTTCAATATTTCTTTTTTACTAGAAAATAAATCATTTATTAGAATCTTTGTATTGAATTTTTAAGCAGCTTTACTTAATCATAAACTGTTTATCAACATTTATAAAATAAATTCAAAAATTTCTATTGTCTGTAAACAGTTCAAAAAGAATCAAAATATTTAGAAAATTATATCGTATATAGAAAGTACAAACATAACAATTAAGGACAATTTTCAGATATCAACGGTTATTCATTTTTGAATTGTAAAATAAGGAATTAATTTAATTGAAAACGGTTTATCGAGAAAATTTGTATTTTTCATTTTTTTTTAATTTTTTGTTTGTTTTTCATTATTATTTTATAAAATATTATACATTTTTAAAGTAAAAACTAGATACAATTTGCTATCCAAAACTACTTTTTAAGTTGAGAATCGAAGCATTTTATCGACTGTTTATTTCGTTTATAGGTATACATAAAAAAACACATCATTGTAAAATCAATATATTCATTGCTCCACTCAAAATTTAAAATATAAAGATACTAGTGATATTTTAAATGTTTTATATGCTATTATAGTAAGTAAGAACAAATTATATCACATGTTTCTAATCTTATCAATATTATCATCAAAATGAAAAGTTACGTATACTATCAGTAAGGTATTATTCGGATGATCAATTCAACTTGAATTCTCGGGTGTTGCCGATTTAGGAATTCATGTCCTAATGTTCCAGAACTTAATTTGAATAAAATGTATATTCATATTATTTATTTTTTTTTTTGTTGATAAATGTATATTGATAATTTATAAATTAAAAGTAAATTAATCACTCACTGATATGCATTATAAATGCTTACATTTCGATATTTTTTAATTCTAGCAAATATTAATTTGTTCAACTGTAGTATTAAAATATTTATAAATACGCTAACTAATACATGGATGGGTAGACGGAAGGAAACAACTACAATTTAAAGTGCTTTAAATTCATGTTTGGAAACCTTAAAAGAATAAAATATTATATTATTATTTATTAATAATTATGCTGTTAAAAAAATATCTTAATTTAATTTAAAATGATCTATGACTGAAATATACATTAAACTTGAAAAAAAATATTTATATTAATAACTCCTAAACAAAAATAATTTAATGTATATGCATTCCATGTACTTTTTAATTTAAGTATAAAATATTGCACATTTCTTAAAACTGATTTTTAAGTATTTGTATCTACATATGTACTGTAAGACGATTTAATTAAGTATAATTTTTATTTTAAATAAACTAAAAATAAGTTGAATAAAAACATAACTATATTATAGACACAAATCAGTATTGTTTTTGTTCATGAATAAATCAATATTTTGTAAAATTAACGAGTTAAGTAAGAAAACAATTTTTCAATTTTAAATCATTCATCAATTTTTGATACGTAAAAAAATTAACTACCTGTCCATATAATATAGTCTCCAATGACCAAAAAAGGTGAAACATGTCTACGAAAAATATTCTTCCTTGTTAAATCTACACCAGAGGGAATAAAAAAGATCCCCTCATTTACAAATCCGTGTTATTATTGTATGCATCCGTATATATTATAAACATATAGATATAAAATAATAAACATATTTAGGTATAATAGATACATAGCTAAACAATAAATAAGTCATTTTTTAAAATATGATTAATTTAATTGTTATTAGCATTTGTATTAAAAACAATTTTAACTTAATAAGCAATAATCTTACAGTTAAATTTATTTATTTATCCAAAAAAATCGTTTTTGTTTTACTTTTCAACTATTAGTGACAATAATTATACTATTAAAATTTAAGCTTATAATTCGTAATTATTGAAAATAATCATTGGATCAATCAAAAGATCATTTTTATATTAATGGAATATTTTATAAGTGTATCATTACTGTTATCTCAATACCCATCAATGTTTTGAAAAATATTTTTCTTTTACGTGATATGAAGTTATAAGTAAAAATTAAAAATAAAGGAAAACCACGAATTTACACAAAATTGATTTTGTTATTTTTGTGTAATTCGAAAAAATAGTATCCATAAATACTTAAAATACGAATATTCACTAAATGTTTATATTACTTTCTATTTACGATTAAATTTGAAAAATATCTATTACCAATATTTATTGGTTGAATAGTTGAATACCTACTTAAAAAATGAGTATAATGCTCATCATAAGTTGGTTATTTCTAAGTTACAAAATGTTGAAAGTCTATTGTCATGATATTTTTTTTATGAAGGTTTTTCAACTTGTATATATGAAAAATTTTTTTATTAAAAAGCTAAATTCATTTTTAATGAGTATTTCAAGTTAAAATTTTTTATAAATTATAATGCTATAAGATTCAAATTTTACCAGTAAAATAATTATTTTCAATAGGTACATGAGAAATTTTTCAAACATTTTTTAATTTTTTTGAACTATTTATAGACATGACAAATTTTCAATAGTTTTAGTTTTTTTTTTTCTATAAATGTTAATAAAAAATTATTCGCTGTGTTAAGTGTATTCCTTAAAAGTAATTCACACTGAAATCGTAAAATTAAATAACATACTAAGATAGTTAATTTTTATTAACATTTTAATATTTTAAGATCAAATTTGGATGAAAATACTAATTAAAAAAAAAAAAAAAAAGGAATTTAATTATTTTGTTATTATTTAAAAACAATATTCTTAGAAACTTAAAACTTTTGGAACTTGCATTGTAAGTTTTTTACAATTTTTTTTTTTAATTGATACACGTTTTGTCATTATTAATAACATGTCTATAAAAGTTAATAAATTATTCCATTTTAATATAACAAAAAATAATTCACTTATGATAATTAATTTAAGTACACGCCACTTACGAGCCAAATTGAAAGTCATATGATATGTGTAAAGTGTAGACTGTAGAGTGTATTATTGATGTTTATAATTATACGGCTATACCTGCTGTGTCAGTCTCAGACTCTCCTTAGACATCAACCAAAACGTAGATAACATACTACACGATCAAATTTTATGTAGGTATACGACGAGAGTTTCAAACTTTTACATATATTATACAATTATTAACTTAACTATATACAATGATATTTTTGATTTATTTTAAAATATTATATATTTGTAATATGAATCTTTTTTAACTCTAATACGGTATTTACAGAATGATAAAATCAAATTTCGAGTTAAATAAATTGATATGATATAGTTTAAATTTATAATATTATTATAATAGTTGTATATGACATAATCCAAGAAATAATAAATATCAATCAACCGTATTACTAAAAGTAAAATAAATGGATATAATAGTTATATACGTTTATAAAAAACAAACTACGAAATAAACTTAGTGTTATTATAGGGAGGAAAATCGCTTACAATCGTTTTTCGTATATTATAATAATATATCATTGAATTCAAATTTAACACACACATGATTCACTAGACACCAAATGTATAATACAGCAATACTCACTTTTTTCCTTTTTTATCATTATAATTATTATTATTTTTTAAAACATATAATTTTAATCACATATTTCAATGTAGATTTTTTTTGAAAACATTGACTTGTAAAAATAGGATTTTAAATTAGTAATCAATTTGTTTTAACTATAATTAGGTATTAGTAAGATTAAATTAGTGGAATAGCGAACCAATATTTGTAGGGGTACCTCTATACAACTTCACTCTATTCATTTAAATTTAAAATTAAATATTCTCACAAAATTTAATTTTTATTTGTCAAAATAAATTCTCAAAAAAATATAAGGCTTTAGTATGTGAAATTAAAAATGTTTGCTATCATTTAAAAATGTGAGTAACTATAAGAAAATATAATCTTTTTCAAAAGTTTTGTATTTATGTGGCTTTAAATTATCTGCAAGAGATCAACATTAATTTTTTTTAAGATATTGAAGGTTCACTGATAAAAAATTACTCTGCATATAACGGAAGTATCTAAAATGTTTATGAATAGAGTTTAAATGTAATAAATATCTATACTTGAATAACGTTAAAAAGATTGTTTGATTATCAAAATGTTTATTAATTGTTTATACAACCTATGTTTCAGTATGGTAAAAATTGGTTTACCCTGGTTGTTGCTGGTTTTAATGAAACTCACTAATCGAGAAATCAAGTCAGATGAGATTATATCCTTACAAGAAGTGTTTGATATATGCCAAGTAGAACCTAGCACCGATATATGTGATCTACTGGAAAAATCCTCGAGTCTAGTTGACCTAAACAAATTGGATTTACCAGAAAAACGCCGACAAAAGACAGTATTCTCCAGTTGGGGTGGAAAAAGACAAAGCACTTATCCATATGGCGGAAAACGTCCAGCATTTTCCAGTTGGGGAGGAAAACGAGCTTCGGATAAACACGGTCGACCTAAACAAACATTTTCAAGTTGGGGTGGAAAAAGAAATGAATTAGATGGTTATGATAATGGAGAAATACCTGAACATCAAATGGATAAAAGAGAACTTAATGGAATTAAACAAGATAAAAACAATTATAGAAATAAAATGACCAAAGGAATTCATGCATTATTTACTATTTTCTCAGACTGGTCAAGGGATCCAGAAGAAAAGAAAGGCATTCGATACGCTGGTATTAAAAGTATGAGGAGAAGTTCCGATTTTTTTCCATGGGGTGGAAAACGATCTACTGGTGATAAATAAATATGTTTTTCATTATAGTTGATGATAGGTGTATTCAATTTTGTCAAATTTTACCATAAAAACAAAAATTATTTAATCCTTATCTTACTTAAGTGACGGTAAGCTTACTTAGGTAGTGTTAAATTGGTAGAAACGTATATTATGTATTATCAAAATAAACCTATTTGTGATTAGATGACGAAATGTAGTTATTGTTCTATATTGTTCTACATTAAGTCAATATTATGATTTATATTATATTATTGTTAACACTATTTACAAAATCTTAAAGATTTTGAAATAAAAATAAATCTTGAAATTATATTACTTTCTTTATGATAATTAATAAATATAATTTTCTGTGTACCTATAAGTAATTTAAATAATTATATTGATCAAGATTCATACTTCATGACACGTTTAGGGTTTAAAAATAAAGAAAATGTAGCTTCAACGATTATCACAAGTATTAAATGCCTGTATAATGTATTTCTTAAATTTAATATTATATATTGTGTACAATATAAAATTAAATAATGAAACGGTTTGGTGAATTGATTTTTGAGGAGGTTGTTAAAATTATTAATAGGTAAGTAAATTAGTTAACAAGTTGTAAAAAATAAATAAGACACTTTAAAGCACACAAAATGTAAGAAATTACGACAAGTACAAGAGGCTTCTCCACCTGGAACCTTGAAACAATTAAACCTCAAAAATTATTGATAAATATAGTTGTATAGCTGCATCTTTAATAAATTTAAAAATTTAAGTTGCACTTATAACACATAACATGTTACCTAATTAAGTATTTTTTTAATAAATAATTACATAGTTTTAGTATTTACCATTTATTGTGCAAGATATTGATGTTAGTGCAGCTCAAATTAGTTTGTATGAGATATTTTCTCTATTTCTGTGTTTATAATACATAAATAGACAATAGTATTTTATGCCTTTCTAAGACAGTGGCAACTTTTGTGAATTAATAATGATGAGAAGAATTTTTTTTTAATATTATAGTTTATCTTTTGATCTTTATTTATAAGTTAATAAACTTATCACAATATTTTTAAAATCTGACATATAGATGGCTTAAATAACTATATTTGTACCTACTGAATTAGTTATAATATTTTTTGAGTATAACAATAAGCTGAAGGTACAGAAATTATAATGATGTTTACATGTATAATATTATATAAGTTACAATTTTATTTGACACATTATTACTTATTAGTGTTATTACCAATTTGAGTACATATATTTTGTCTTTAAACTTATCAATAATTCAATTTTTACCATTTTTTTTTTATTTTTTAACAAACGATTTTTTTCTTTTTTTTCATGTACAAAATAATTTTAGATTGAAGAAGAAAAATATTTTGTATTAACGCTTAAAATTTAAATATGATGAATTTTTAGAGAAGGGTAAAATACTCAAAATAGCTCAACCTTTATTTTTTAGGATTCATACATATTTTTGTAATATTATATGAGTGGTAGGTACAATATGGTCATAATAGTGTTTACAGGTAAGGCCTTTTTAGTAAAATAACACAAAATATGCAATATTATCAAACTAGAAATGGATTTATAACACACTTATGGCGGAGAGGGTGTTATGATTAAGTCTAAACTTATAAATTATAATATATTATTTTTAATATTTTACCAATGTGTACCAATACTAATTAGCAATAATTATATTTGTAGTTACTGCATTAGTTTTATTGTTAATACTACAGTCAAAGATGTCTGTTGTCTACATCAGTATTTCTCAAACAGTGTGCTGTCAGATAAATTAAAATGTCTCAAAGTACAATAAATAACACAAAATGTACAAATATTTTTAACACAATTTACAAAATATACTAAAATATATTTCAGATATTTGATATAATTTCTATGATAATTAAAAGTAAGTTATTTGTTATTAATATTCATCATTATTTTTTATGTTATATTTTTTCTTAGTTATTTTTAATTTTACATTACCATAATTACAATTAATATTACTCATGATTCTTACTTTTGTATTGTATGTCACAAAGTATGAAATATTTTAGTATATTAAGTTCTAAGCTATTTACTAGTGGTTGATAACTAATAGACATAAACGTATGAAAAATACTAATTAATAACTATAATGATCTATTATTTAGATTCTGCTGAAGATTGTCATAAATAACCAAAAATATTTATTTAATAATTGTGGTTTTAAAAATTGTTTAAAGAGAGTTCTGTAATTGTGTGACCTAATATATTGATGGTTTTCAATAATTTTCAAGTACCTAAATGATTTTTGTTGAAATTATTAATTTTTAATATTTAACTTAATACAATTTAGGAAATAGTATTGAACGAGTGATATGGTTGCAAGTTTTTAGACGGGTGACTACCTGGGAATTTTTGCAACATACACGTAATGTTCTAACCTAGCCATAATTGTTTAGATAAATAGTATCTAGCTGTTATATCTAGTGTTTTAGGACAACCAATTGTCTAAAAATCGAATTTCTTTAATTTAAGTCAACATTTTGTCTTTTACTAAATATTCCTATAGTAGAAAAATTATTGTTATGATAAATGATTAAATAATCAACTTAATTATTTAACTGACTACTTAAATTCGCTTTAAACTTATTTTCTTAGGGTTATTAAAAATATTTAATTATTAATAAATAAATTCACTGCTTTCCTGTTGCCTCATAACAATTTTTGTTATTTATTATCACTAATAAATCATAATTTTGTCGATTAGTTATCTTTCTTACTTTAATATTGAGTTAATTTTTGTCTTATAGACGTATGTTAAAAAATAATGCTGACCATTGGGTGTGATATACTAGTTACGATAAAATATTGGGTTGAAACTGATGGTTAACTCAGGGAGAGTGGTATACAATATTTATTATAAAGCTTATACGAAAGACATTTGTTTCGGTTTAAGTAAAATAAAATATGGCAATTTTAACTAAATTTAATTTACATAAAGAAATTATTATTACACTTAAATAAAATGTGTATCAAAATTGTATGTACACACATCACATAATCATTGCTGCAATTTGTAATATTTTTCTTTTTTTTTTTTATAATGATTAAACATGATATAAAAAATAAATTGCTATTATAAAATGATAAGATAGCTTGTACTTTTCATTACAAATATATTCAAAATTATTTTTTGTTCTAAAACAATGGTCTTAGAATTCAACAGTCTATAAATGGAGATGTTCTTTGCCATCCTCTTTGATTCCATATCTGAGTTAAATATTCGATATAATTTGATTATTTCATAAAAAATACATATATTTTAGTTGGAATATTCTGGAACTACTACTACTACTACTACAAAAAAAAAACATTTAAATACAAGAAGTCCAAAAGCCTAGTTATTAATTATTACTAGGCAAAGAACTGTTATGACTTTAAAAAATAATCTAAAAGAAATATAATGATATTTCGGAAAATAAAATGCTTATAGAAAATTACCAAATTTAATTGAATTGTTGTAATTTATTGTGGAATATTCTCAGGTATATTTTTATTTTAGGTACATTTATTTATATTATACATTTTATTTTGTTTTTATATAATTATATTGCTTCCATATAATAATGTGATCTAATATTTAAAAAAAAATAAAATAATAGTTTAATATATAAAAACTGTCATTGACAATGATAGAAGTACAAAGATTATCACAAAAATGAGTAGAAAATATTTCTACAAAATTGATATATCTAATTATTTTTAAACTATATTTTTATTAAGTCTTTATGAAACTTAGTTTGTTTAACAGAATAATTAAAGAAAATCATTGAACCGTTGATACTAAATATAATATTGGATCCCAGTATTCCAAATACGAATAGGGTTTCTATTTGATTTCTTGTTTAACTATAATATCTATTTAAATAAATAAAAAAAAAATGCAAATAGTAGAAGTCTTAAAGTTTAAATTCATTACTTATTAGTACCTAATTTACTATTGAATTACACAATGTTTATACATAAAAAATACGAATGAAATAAAATAAATTTTAAGCTGTAATCTATAATTATTTTAATATTTAATGGTAAAATATTTTTTAATAATAAAAAATAAATTTAATTGAATAGATGAAAATAAATATTTAAAATTAAATTGTTTTTATGAAAGGATTGATATTTGAAGCTATTAATAAAAATTATAATTACTGAACCAGTCAGTATATTATTATAACCATATAATAACACGTAAACATGTAGGAAGGATTTAACCTCTTTAAATTATATATTAAAATCACAATAGTATTATACATTATTTTCAGTCATCATACTAGACATAAATTACTGAATCACTGTATATCCAATTAATTATTAGTTATTGCTTTTTAAATAAGGAATAGTACTAAGATATTTACTATTTAATATGGGTTATGTTAGGTAATAATTTATAAAAATGAGTAATTTACCTGAAAAGGAAGCGTAAGTAGTGTTAATTTCAAGAAGAATATCACACGATTAAAATATAGATTGGTTTTGATTAACTTTACAGTTCACACTAAATAGTTATCGTAAAAAAACAATAAAATTAATAAACATTATTTTAACGAAGTACAAACATTTTTTCAACATTTTTTTCTTACGTAGGTATTTACTGTTTACTGGTCTAATCCTTTGATAAACCTAAAACCATGATAATATAGTAAGGATAAATTGTTAATAAATACAAATAGGTAGTACAGAATAGTGTAAATTAATATAGCTACTTTTTCATATATTCTGTGATAATAACAAGTTAAACGTTATCATTTGTTATAGACATAATTTTTCCATTGTAAATACTGTTTTATCAACAACTTTTAAATTTTAATAATTTAATCATAGCAGGTTATAACATTTATTTTAAGCAATTCTATGGTACTATTACCTACCATATTCATCTAAGTTTATACTGTATATATATATATATATACTAATAAAGACCAGCTATAAACTATAGTCAAGTAATGAATGTATTATTAAACTGATAAAAAAAAAAACCAAACAACAAGTGTTATCAACAACTAAATACACTACGCTGTTCCGCAGATCTTATCAGTTAATTTGCTGTGGACCGTGGTCATTACTTTATAGTGTTTAACGTTTGTACTGTTTACTGTTTAGTGTATTTGGAGATATTTTAAAAGTAAACTTCGTAAACAATTTTTATTTTTTATTTGTTACGTCAGGTGCAATTTTTTCTCATAGTATTTTAGTTAATTTTAATTGTATTTCGTGCTTTTTGTGCAATTAATCTGTGTGATTTTGTAATCTAACAGGATTTGAACAATCAAGGGACACGTGCACAATATTTGTGAAAGGCAGAAAACAGGTGATATTTTTATCAAATTTTTCCACTTATAAATATTTTTTTAAAATAACTGTATATCGTACGTGAAAACGTGAGCTAACTGTAAATGTAATTATGGGAAGTTTCTCTTTTCTCTTTTGAATTTTAACCTATTTGGTTTAGTGTATGTGTTATGGTCAATCAATATGGATGTTTCTTTTTTAAAGGTTATTTTTGCCTTTATGGCATTTTCAATTGTCATCTTAAGTGTTCTAATTAATTTAATTGAATCTAAATTACCAGTATCTATAGTGCAAACGTTCAGATATGGTAAATTTTCAAGTGAAAAGAAACATTTCTTGGTCAACTATTTGGAAGTACCAAAAAATTGGTTCAAACATTTTTATGTATTTGCTGCTATTTGGTCAACACTTGGATTTGTATTAGTAATATTAGCTTTTGTATTCAAAATGCCTGTTCCTGAATTCATAACAAATTTCCTGGACTTGATAGCACTTAAGAATCGACGGACTTCATACAATGCAACTGCTGCTACTGTTGCCATGTTCTGTATGCTAATCCAATGCTGGAAGCGTTTTTATGAAACTCATTATTTAAGTATTTTTTCAAATTCTAAAATTAATATTTCTCATTATGCTATTGGCTACATACATTATTTTGGTTGTATAACTGCCATATTAGCTGAAGCACCATCACCTTTTACTTCACTTTCTGTTGATCATCTACCTTACTTCTTCATTAATGATTTAAACATTAGACTGATTATTGGAACTATTATATTTTTGTGGGCTTTTCAACAACAGTATTTAGCAAATGTAAACTTGGTTAATTTGAGAACAAATAAAGAAGGAAAAATTATAACATATGAACACAAAATTCCAACTGGTGGTTTATTTGACAAAATATCTTGTCCTCATTTGTTTTGTGAAATGCTTATATATATGGCCATATACATCATGCTTTGGGGAAGTCAAATTTGGCCATACATTTTTTTCTGGGTATTGAGTAATCAGTGTGAATCTGCAATGCTTAATCATTGGTGGTATCAATCAAAATTCAAAATGTACCCAAAAGAAAGATATGCGTTCATTCCATATATACTGTAAGACATTAAGGAATTGATTTAAACTATACTTTTGTTATTAATTATTTGAATTATTCTAGTTATTTGTTAATAATACACCTACTTATATAATTTATATACAAAGAAATTTACATATTTATTGGTTTATAGTCTTTTTTTTATTTTCATTAGGAATTCATTTTATGGTGCTACTATTATACTTCTGTTATTTATGTTAAATATTATTATTGCCTAAATTTGTAATCTGTTCAATGTTACTTTACATGTCAATGATTATTTTTTATAAATTATTACATAATTATTGCTTAAAATGTATTATATTTATTTTTAAATACACAGGAGCTTTATTGTATTGTCCTATTATAAGTTATTTATGATGTATGTTTTTTATTTGAAAATAAAATATTTTGGGAAAAAAGTTCTTACCTAATTTGTATGTATTCTTCATAAATATGAATGTTAGTAATGTTAGTATTAAATAATTGCTTAAAAAAAAAAATTGTCTAATTTTATCTTAAAAAGCGATCAATTATTTGCTTTATTATATGTTTTATAAATTTAAAATTATTTATCTAAAATTATACCTAGATTTTAGTACATCATATAAAAATACTGAGGTATTAATGTGCACATATTTTGCTATGCTATTTACCACATAATATTATGTAGTTTATATATTGTGTACTTAAATTTATTTGCTTTTAAAACTCGTCAGTTAGACATTTATGGCAGATAATAAAAATGTATTGATTTATTATATTATTTATATTATATTATATACTATAGTACTTAAAATTTTGAAAAATCCTTTCTAAGTGCATGTTGAAATCATAATATTAAACTAATCTCAAAATTTCAAATTGATAGCTCTAATAGATTCGGTTCTGCGTTGATTATGAATTAAGTCACTTAGGAGAGTCGTTTATATATATACACAGATTTAATTTTTCATAATATATTCTACAACTTTTACATTAAATTTTCATTTAACATTGTTGTCCAAGTGATTTTTTTTTAACTTTTAGGCTATTAGATGTAATAGAAGATAATATTTAAAAATTAATTTTTTAACTATTAACTGATAAGTTATTTTTCATCATTAGCTCTTAAAAATGTTCATATAATTAAATTGTAAACAAGTTAAGCACCCAATGTTTAATTATACCTATAAATTTTAATATTTGAAAATTGTAAAACGTTTATGATAATTAAAAGTTAAAACTTGATGCTAAACAAATTATTTAAATGTACTGTGATTAAAGTTTTATGATGAGGTAAAGTAGGTAACTGCTCTGTTATATAGTAGATGTTATAGAATGTACCTTACCATTGAGAGTCACTGTAATCTATGTGTTAAATTTTAATTCAATGATAAATCATTATATAATGGAAAACGATTCAGAGTGAAAATGGTCTATCAACGATTATCGTGTATTAATAAGTATTATTCATGATGTTGTAAAAATAATTTATTTTTCTACCAGTATTATGGTGGGTTAATCATTTTTTTTTCAAAAACATTGTATTAATTATATTATTAATATTTAACGATTATAATAGTTGTAAGTAGACAATCAACTATAATATTTGTTTTCTTTATAATTGTATACCAGAAATCAAGATAGTGTTAATATTATTTTTCTGTAATATG
The DNA here is from genome assembly GCF_002803265.2 of Melanaphis sacchari. Classification (NCBI taxonomy): domain Eukaryota; kingdom Metazoa; phylum Arthropoda; class Insecta; order Hemiptera; family Aphididae; genus Melanaphis; species Melanaphis sacchari. The sequence goes on from NW_020271042.1 coordinate 2,563,013, forward strand.
GTATGAATTTATTCATGTTAAAAATAGGCAATAGCCTAAAATTAATCTAAATGTTTTATTTTTCTCTTAAAATATTATAACACACACAAAAATGTAAAGTCTTCATCAAAATATTTATGAATCTAAACAGAATAATTAAAATTCTTTGTTTAAATATCTATTTAAGTCCAAATTTTTACTATAACTATTTTATGAACAAAAATTGTGCTTAATATTTTTAGTATGAAAACTAATGAACAGATTTTTTTGTAATTTTTTAAACCTTAGCTATAATAATTTAACATTTTATAAATTTTTAATTACAAAATAATTTACAAATGTTTGTACTTTAATAAATTTTTTTTTTTAAATTTGAGCTTGAAAAGGTTATAATAAAAAAATCAAATTTTAAATAGCTTTAGTAACAACTTAAGAAAAAAAAAAACATATCAGATTTCAAACTTTAAAATTTTGTTCTTGATTATTATTTTCAAAAGTTCAAATATGCATCATAGAAAATGGCATAGCATGTAGCTTAATTATTCAAATAGTTTCTTATCCGAGAACAAGAAATTGATGAATCTGCTTAAAATAATTTCCATACAATATTTGATAATAGGTTATTTTATCAACCTATCAAATAATATCTTAGATACTTCTATTTTATATAAAATTTTAAAAACATACATTTAGAACAGAACCAAAGTGGTGTTTCAATATATTTTTCACACATAATAGAAAGAAAACTTATAAAATTGTTTAAAATACTTATTTTTATTACATTGTGTAAAATGTATAAAATCTAATCAAGCTATAAGTTAGTTGTTTTAAAAACATTTCAATTTAATAATGTGATGTCAGTCATTTATATATATATGAAATATAACAAAATATACAAAAACTTATATTCTACACTTTTTGTTATTTAAAAATTATTAATTTATAAGGTGTGTTTATAGTTAACTTGGAAATAATCATGGTAAAAAATAAATAACACAGAAATGTAACAATTATTTATGAAACATTTTTAATTCAAAAATAAAATTTAATATTAAGTTATCATGCTTGTATTGATAGCAAAATAAAAATTAAATAACCACTGATTTATAAATATTAAAATTTATTTATAATTTTAGTTATAGCTTCTGTTTTCTTCGACTTACTATAATTTTAAACGATTTTTTAGTACTTCAACTATATATTTAGGTTCATGCTGCAACAGAAATAGTAAAATACATAATTATGTAAGTCATTTTTAAGAGTCAATTTTCTATTAAAACTAGTATTATATTTGATGAACATTTATAAATAAAAATTTAGGTGAGTATACTTCATTCAGTTTAAGAAAATACCTGACTTTTGCATATAAACCAAGAAAATCAAGTTTTGGTGGTTAAACCGTATGTTATAACATATTGAATAAAGTATAGTTTGGTTTTCTTACTAGGTATCAATAAATAAAGATAATAAAATACATTATATTTTTGTTTTAGCATTAAAATTAATACCTATTATAAAATTTTAACAAATCTTCATTAGTTAGAGTTAATTATTTTAACTTATAAAAAAAAACAAAAAAAACAAATCAAAGTCCAATGTCCTCATTTACATAATATTATTTACAATAGATAACTTACTTTTAATATATGTATTCCTCTCTCACTCATTACAACTACATCATTCACTCCTTCGCCAACTAAATCTAAATAACAAATTGTATAAACCGAGTCTCTCATATCAAATTGTTGTTGTTCCACCCAATTGTTATTTTCGTAGACATAATTTAAAATATACTAAAACAAAAATGATTACAAAATGTTATTATGTATGATTTTAATATTTGTATTTCAATAAATGTTTAATGTCAATTACATTTCCATAAGTCCCAAGTAGTATTTCATTCTTGGAATCAAAATTTACATCTGTGATTAAAGCACATACAATTGCTTGGTGCCTATTACTGTCAGTCAATGTAATTGCATTTCTTAAATTATTTTCCAACACATTCCTTAAACAAATATAATAAATTTAAAACATAATTTTATTTTATATAACTAAGTTATCAGTACTTGCATGTATACAACAGCACTTTCAACTGCACTTCCTACTAGTAAACAGATTTGTTCTTTTTCATTTACAGTATTACAATCTGGTATGAAATCATCTTCGACAGCTATAAATTGTATAAATTGTACATAAATAATACCAATAAATGAAAATTAAATATTATTAAATAAAGTAAAATATAATATTGATAGTTAGATCAAAATTAGAACAAGTGTTGCCCAGATTACTAAATGTATTTCTAGGGTACTTAATGACCAATACATTTTGTTTCATTAACTTATCAGAACTGATGATAAAAAATTTAATTTATTACTATATAATAAGATGTAATGATACATGGAGATGGGGTAAAATTAATTAAATTTGATTAATTACAAATTTTATTGTAAGAAAAGAATCTATAACTTTTAAATGTTTTCCCAGTAGTGTTCTCAACTTACATTATAAAACAAGAGTAAATAATAAACATGGTATAGCAAGCGCATGAGTGGTGAAGAGGATTCCAAATAATAAAATTTTAATAAATAAATGTACTGTAGAGACTATGGAGGAACTACTCTATTAAGGTTTTACTGTATATAAATATTCTTTTAAAGCACCTGAAAGAATATTGTCAATATCAACAGTTTTTTTATGTATGTTAAATAATTGCATGACTGTTATTGGTGATTCATAACATTCTGAAAAACAATGTAGTATCTGATTTTTTTCAGAATCTACAACTGAGAACATCGAATATCCTGTTTCACATCCATAATACGATATTCTTCTAAAAACATAAAATATTGAAATATGTTATTTAATTTTGAAAATTAAATTTAAAATTAATGATTACTTTTTGTAGTCACTTAATGATTTGGTACCAAAACATAGAACAATGGAGTTTTTCGTGTCTTCAAATTCAATAAAGTAATCCTCAATTTTTTTTTCAACAATTTGTTGTTGTTCATTCTTATAAGCGTGTATTTTCCCATCACTTCCTGATAATAGCCACATGCCATAAATAATATAAATTTGGTTATTATATATTTTTTGTTACTTTAGAAGATTTAATTAAGCTCATAACAAATATATAATTGTTTAATAAAAAAAATAAAATATTAGAAACAGGAGTTACAGTGATATATTGGAGAATTGATAGTGCATAATATTCATTATTTTTTGTTTATACCTCTGTAACAAAACCATTATTTTACAAGTATACACTAGATAAAAATTAGTCATCTTTAGTCATTAAATTATACACAAAATAGTTGATTTTCTTGATGGAAGGTTTCTATGTAAGTTTTTATTTTAAATTTTAACAATTTAGATGATTATTAAGTATAGCATATTAGTTCTTTACCAATTTAAATTATTAAATCATTAATATTATGAATGGAACTGTGAAAAATATTTTTGAAATGCATATTTTACCATCAATATAACACTAGGTGTTTATAAGTATTTATCTTAAGTAATGAAATACTTTAATTCAGTATTGCAACAATTAAAAACCTAAAACTTAAGTAAAAAATTGATAGTATTTTACATTTTTTTGTGTTTCCGACATATAAATGGCATAATTCAATTGAAATGGAACAAAATTCAATTGAAGTGTTTCACAATTCTCCATTATAGCTTCTAATGATGAACCAGGAAATCCTGAGTAAAGGTTTAAGTATGTTTCAGCCGTTTCAGGATCTTCGTTTTCTATAATCTAGAATACAATATTCATTTACTAAATTTAAATTTTGTTAATAATACATTTTAATTTATTACTTAATAATTTATTAATTACAAAAATTGATATAAATACAGCTATTTTTATAACCAAAGTTTTTTTATTCATTAAAGTATAGGGTTATAAGCTAAAACTTGTATTATTTGCGTGTCTTTAAATAAAAAAACAAAATAATTTCTATGAGTCTAAAAACCTACAAATTTTTTGTATTATTGAGATCTAGGTAGTTTTATTTTCTTTTATATGCAACAAATTCTCAAAACAAAATGTTCAGATAAATATACTTAAATGTCTGATTAATATTATAAAACTTTAATGATTTTACAAAATTATAATTCTAAACAATATCTTATATTTTAAAAGAGTATTAAAAAAAAAAAAATATTGGGAAATTGTAAATTTGGATAAAAAATAATTAGCATTAACATTGTGTTTTGTAAGATTAATGACAATTAAGCATAATATGATAACTTTAAAGAAATTATAATTCAACAATATAAAAACAATATATCAAAGGGTTAGATAAGATTAGATGTATTGCATAGGTATGAAACTTAAATTTTAAGAACAAACCTGATTAACGTTAATATATTTATTTGATAATGATATTCTATGAATCTATCAAAACTGACATAGGTTGTAATCGATACTTTTAACAATAAGACTAAATGTATAATTATATTAAGTACATACCAATGCATATGTTATTCCGAAAACAAAATCATCGAACTCCTTACATCTGTTTATGCAGTGTATAGAAATGATCTCTGCATTACCTTTAAAACGATTTAAACAATGAGATAATTAAAATCTTTGTCGATATTGTAGTTCTGATACTAACTTGGAATATTAGAAAAATTGAGTCCGACAATATAAGTTTCGACCTTATCGTCTACTATCTTAGACTCCAGGGTGATCATATCTTTTTTTGAAGCGATCATAACAATTTTTTGATCTCCGTTGACTTTATGCATTACCGTTGCTGAATAAATATTCGCCGGACACAACGTGTCGTATACTACAGACTGTACTAATCCGTTCATTTTTCTTTAAATTTCCTGGAGATTTAATTCACAAATCGTTTGTACTCGTGTTTATAAAATGTTTTCCGAACGACACGTCTACAGATAAACAGGTCCGACGGCACTCGTTGCAACTTTCGATTGTGCATTTACGGGTTGTGCTGTGCTGAAACGTCTGAAACGTCGAAAGGATGTAAATAACATTATGTATCCAATATCACAGAATAAATAATATGATAATAATATGTTAATATACATTAATAGTGTTAAGCGATTAACCCTAATTCCGTCAGTTGGTTTTTATCAATGAATCGTACGATAGCGCGGTCTACGCACCATAAAATAAAACAGTAGAAAATGTTCCGAAGTACCGAATTGATCGTACAGAGTGCGCAGCCATAATGTAAATCGCTATATTTTTACTGGGCTGCAATATAATTTTATTTGTAGGAGGAGGTATCTATAAATACAATAATGATACCTATTGTTTCTGTTTCTAAACCGCTGATCCGATGTTGATGAAATCGTGTAAGGAGATAGTTCGAATTCTGAGAAAGAACTCTGAATGTTATTTTTTTCGATGTTAATCGGAGGTGAAACTAAATAACCACTCAGAGTATTATGATTAAAAGTCAACTGCTAGAACAGAAATTTAAAACTTGGAAGGGTGTTGATTATATTTTTTCATTTTTTAAACATGGTTCTTATAATTTTTATTTTTAAGAATATTTACAATCTATGTTAATAATACACAATAGGTTTATAAATTAAATAAATTATAAACAGAAACAATTGTATATGGAGACATGAGAGAAGACAATCCATTAGTAGCACCTTTGAGGTACTTAGACTTATTCAAAATGAATTAGGTACCCGATACTTTGCTCTTGTCATCTTAGGTCATCTAATTTTACGCCATGTGACTACGTAATTCGGGGATATGTTAAGGATTTTTTATATGTACCATTATTGGCATTATTATCATTAACCAAGAGGAGCCCTAAATTAATGCAGTTAATTACGACGGATATGCATGAAATGAATTAGAGTTCTAACTAGATGTTGTTCGTGTGACTTAGGCAAGCCACTTTGAATACTTATTGATACTATTACATACATTTTAAATATTATTCTTTTATTGTATTATTTGTCATTCTAAACCTAAAATCTAAAAAGATTTAATAAGTATTTAAAAACGGTTAAATTATTTTTGAGAATTATGTAAAATATATTCAAAAAGTCTTTTATCCATCTTATAGTATCTTTGTAGAAAATTAATATAAGTATATGTGTTTTTCTTAGCAATAAGTGAAAAAATTCCAATTGAAAAGCATAAATTTGAATTTTTTTTCAACAATTTAAAAAATGTCAAAAAAAAAGTCTATAGAATTTACTTTTTTTAAATTTTCAAGATAGCCAATTATTTTGGTCATATGTATTACAATAGTGTTAAGTAGAAAAAAAAATAATGTTAAAATTGAGTGGAAATCATCTGTGTTAAAACTTAAAACAAATACATTTTTTGATTTCGTAAGAATGATGTAGCAATATGTTTCAAAGTACGAATCGCATTGTAATTTTGTTAATTTCGATTAGAACGTTTAACGTGGATTTTTTTTAAAATGAATTCGTCGATAAAAATGAATGTACTTAATCATATTGGATATTGACTTATAATTCTATATATGCCTATTTGCATTACATAAGAGTTAAAATTAAATTTTTTACTATTATTAAATTAATGATATAATATAGCTATCTTAAACATTTGAAATTGTATAACATCATTTTGAAATTTTTGAAAAATAAAATTAAAATGTATGCTATTTAATTAAAATTTTTTTTTCTAATTTCTTCAAATAAATTGATTTTCATGGAGATAGGTATTAACAGTGTTAGAGGACTCTGAGACACGCGGTGTAATATTAATTATTAGTATTATCACTTTTTTTTTTGAGTTAACGATTTGTAATTATATTTTGCTTGTTAAGGTGTTTTATGGCTAATTTATTTTTAGCGTTCTAGTGGGATTTCCTGGAAGAGTTAGATAGGACATTCGGGATGTAGGTCTACATACATCCTACATACTATATTAATAAGTTTGTTTTGAAATTAATTATAATGTCGGTGTGCTAGTTTTTTGAGTGTGGGGATATATAGGTCATTGTTTAAATTTGAGTTAGAAATATGTCATTGACATTCGGTGGCTATTTATAAACTAATCGCCTAAAATGCTCTCAGTGAGTATAATATGTTGGATGATTTTGATGTCATATGAACAAATGGTAGCTTATAATAGCTTCATAAATAAATATTTTGTTTTTAAAGCTGATAAGTGAAGGAGTGAGTTACTGCAGTTTTACTTTATTTTTGGTATGATATTTTAAAGTGAGATTTAGATGGAATTTTCAGAAATTCAATTTCTAAAGGCTAAGAGGGTAGATAAGTTTTGAGAACATACTTATGCTACTAATATCGTGTTGTGCACAGTACTTAAAATATTTTATAGTAGACTAATTTATTAATGTAGAATATAATTTTAGATATACCTAAGATAAGCAGAATTAAATTTAGTTGTAAATATCCAATATATTTAATGTTATTAGCTGAATATATAGTTGATTGGCATTATTTTATAGAAAAAATTAATTTGTATTTAAATATTTGATTATTGTTAAATTAAGTGGTGGTATTATTATGGTAAATATACTTTTGAGATTATTTATGTTTTAACGTAATTTATAAAATTTTGATTATATTATATTTTTTTAATATCCATTTAAAAATTGTATATATTCTATAAATTCGGAACAAGATGAGATATTGAGATTTTAAAGGAGGGTGTACATTTTTTTTTTTTTTAGGGGAAAAGTAGAACAATAAACTACGCCCTTTAAAGATAGATTTTTGTCACTATTTACCATCCCATTTGGCATTTATACCCATTTTTTTATTTTTGAACAACTGTTATTCACCATATGAGGGGGCTGCATTAGCATTACTTTTCCTTCACAAATACACTATTATCTTGCTGTCTATAGCCATGCGTATTTAGTACATTTAAAGAATAAAATATTATCCTGGTTTGATGATTATTGATAGGGGTAACCTTTAGTCAAGTTTTATTTATAATATGTTTACTGTATTGACTTATCAACTATCATCGGTTATTGTAATCATTAGAATCACCATTTTTAAAAAATGTTATTATTTTTAATTAAGATACATTTTTATTTTACGTTAAGAATACATGAGTTTGTTTTTAAAATATGGGTTAGCAAATATTGTGAAATCCCTGGATAGACTACGGTAACCATTACTATTTTATATGTAATCACTAAAAGTTATCATATAGTAGTTTTCTTCTAATGTTTCATGAAAATCGTACACCACCCGTAATTTATTTATACATAAATAAATTATTGACGGAATAGAAAGACTATTTGTACTATATATAACCAAAGTATATTTTTGACAACAACAAAAATAATCATCGCTACAAAACTTTCACAGTTTCGTCGTTCTGCTCAGAAATCGAATTCAATACATTTCACCATTTCGTATAATATGTATTTTATACAAGATTAAATGGTGGAAAATATATATATATATAGAAATGTACAATATTATTTATCATTGCGATTCTGAAAAAAAATGTTGTAAATATGGTTGAACTTATGAAAATAGCTCGAAAAAATATTGTTTAAATGTCAAATATTATATTTAAAAAAAATATAAAAACCTTACCATAATTACCAAAATTTACATTACATTAATATTCGTAATGTTTTCATTATGTGTCTTCATTAATACATGTATTTACTTTGCAAGTCACATTTATTTATGTTTGTTTGAGTACACAAGGTTACGATTACTATATTTAGTTAGTAGTTACTATATAACATATAAAAACGCGTCGTCGTATAAGCTTTTTAACTTTTTATATTTCAATTTTTTAACGTAGCTTGTACTAAAATTTGAACAATTTTTCGTTATGTTAGAAGTTGGTTATTGCTTATAATTATTATTTTAAGTATGCATTACATTAATTGTAACACGGCGTCCCAGATATGCATTTTAACTACACTATACCACTGTCATGAGTCCTGTTTTCTAAGTGTTTTAAAATAATAATGATATAACAATATTTTTTGTACTAATATGATTGTAACTGTATATTATATGATTATGTTTTACTATAATAAAAAGTTACAAAATTTTCGATTACTACATTTTAGGTAATTGACCATTTACGTGGTACGTGTTTAGGTTAGGTTAGATTATATTGTTCATTATCAAAACGTTTTCAGCATTGAAATTAATTAGACATCAGAGCCTAAATATTGAAAATGCGGATTTGATAAGTTAGCAAATATACACAATTATTCACGGATATAATATCTAATTATTTTTCTGTTGATCAATTATGTACATAATTACGTAAAACAATTCTCATCTGATGATCTGTACTATACTGGAATATATCATTGAAAAAGTGCGTAGTTGCATAGGAATATACTTTCATTATATCTATTGTTTCTTTAATACTTGTATATCATAAAGTCTTAGATATTTTATGTAACTCAATTAGTTTATTAGAATTAAAGTAAATGTCTAATAGATAATATTATTATCGTATAATAACTAGCTTGGTATATAGAACGTTATCACTTTGACTGACTCTATAAGTTGTATTAGATTAAAATAATTTTTTTTTCATAGTAAATTTCTAAAATGTGTTATTGTGTCATTATATGCCGTTAAAGATTTAACATACAGTTTAACGGTTTTTTTTTTATTTTGTATAGCAAAATAAAATATTCAACATTTATTTTAAAAAATCAGTGAAATATGTATTGTTAAAAATTATCATTAAATTTATGTTTTTATGAATAAAGTTCTCCTGTTTTTATTAATTTGTTATTATTTTTTTATTGATATTTGTTTAAAACTGAATCAGTAATGATTATTATAAAAGTATTGTATTTAGGTACATGTTATTTTATTATTAGGTTTGATAGATTACAATAATGGTACTTAATTAAAAGAAAAAGTTTAATGGAAAAAAATTGTTATTGAATTCGACTAATTCGAGTATTTTTTTAAAAAAAGTTTGTTAAATAAATTGTTTGGTTTTAAAAACTTAATGATTGAATTGTTTTAGTTTGTATGTGATCTAAGAAATGAGTCGTGGTTTTTAGATATTTTAAGATCAAGTTGGTCCTGATGGAACTTTCGGAATTCCGTTAGAATTTGTTTTATTGATAGCCTAAAAACATAGATCTTATAGATAAGAGTGCTTCACTCCTAGCTGTTTAAAATATCCATGGGTTAGTTAGTCTTGGTGTTCTATTCGTAGACAATTTAGAGTTATTTTTTTCGTTTAGTTTAAAGTTTGAGTTTCGCCATCTGTTCTTATTATCTTTGATTGGTTTAAGTTTGGTATTATGATAGTTACAAATAAAGTGTTATTTGTACTATACGTTTTTAAAATTAAATAATTTAAATTTGATTTAAAAAGTTCGAGTTTGTCTAGATTATCATCGCTATTTGGCATATTTTTTAGTAGTTTCTTAACCTTTAATATCAGCTTGAACAGTAATCTATATGAGTGAAGTATGTTTTGGGTTAATTCTGGCTTTGTCGAATTTTTTATGCAAGAATTTCTATGTCGTTGGGGTTGTATGATTTTTATCCCTATTTTTATGCTGTCATTTTTCTTTAACAGTTGCTCAGGTTAACGTAATTATAATAAATTTCTTGAGAATAAATTGTATTGTTTATAAAATATCCGTTGCTTCTGTTGTGAAAACTGAACACTCATTTGATTGTGTATACGCCGTATTTTTGTTTTGGCATATTATATCGGTACCCTCTTCTTCCTCATTTATCATAGAACGTACGTGTACCTACGGTGCTATTTGTATTCTATTGGGTTAATTGGCTGTGCATAAATAAAAAAAATTATAAAAGAGTTAAGTTCGGTACTTTTTCCTAGCTCATCGAGGGTTGTTTATTAATGTTGTGTTCTCTCATCTCTATGTATTATATTAAATACGTAAAGTGTATTTCCTTTCCTAACGTTTTTATTTTTGTGTGTGTGAAAATCTTAGGTATGCGAATTTTCGTCTACGTATACAATAGAATAACGATTTCAAAGAAGTTTTGTGATATTTCATTGTAGAATTTTATTAAATTTAATAATAGTCTCGAACGAACAAAAGTAGTTCGTAAAAAATCGTCGCCCTGTTAGCCAAACGACAAACGTGTACCTATAAAGAAATAGTGAATACTATATAAATTCTATACATCGGAGGTTAGATTTATATACATCTACAATACATTTTAGATGAAGTATTATATTAATCATCCTCAAATAAATAGGGAGTATGGTATGTATCTGTCCTTTTTGTATTGTCGTATTGTAGGAGACAATCGAAATAGGTATTATATACATTTATACAGCCGACGGGTTTGTCGGTATAACAGAACATTATAATAATATGTAGGACGTATGTAGGTTTTGAGAAAAAAAATTTGGATTGCCTTGTCTGGGTTTATTTCTATTACATTTAATCTTCCGCACCCTCGTGGTAGTACGTCGTACTTGTATAGCGACCGACCCCTTTTCCAGTTCGAAACACCATGTATATATTTATAAAGTGTGAACGCTTATTTTGCGGTGCATTAAATGCGTAAGCGATCGTGGTAGGGTCGGGCAATCGCAAAGGGGTTTGATTCCAAAGATTTACGCATTATTTGTATTATTTATTTATTTTTTTCATTTCTACAATCGCTTTTCTCGATTTGACAATTTTTTGTTCATTACACGTATCCTGTAAGTTCTTTGAAAGAACCTGAAACGTTCTGATTCCTTCAATATATTTTTTCTATATACATATTATAATTTTAGTGTTTAGAGTATAAATGCAAACAGTAACTCATGCATATAATGTTGTTGAAAAAATTTCATTTTTTATGATGCTAAATTATACCTAAATATATGTACCATAATCGTCTGAGTTGAATTTCGTTTAGTTAAATTTATAAGACTGCGGAGGCAGCACTCTAATTTTTGCAGATTTATAAAGTACTAATATAATGTTTTAGATTTTTAACGTTTTATTTTGATTGACATTAATCAGACAGAGAAAAATCTAAAAATAATGTAAAATTAAAAATTGAACATATATTTATTTTTAGAAGTGGATTTTTTTGTAGTTTAAAAAAAAAATGGAATTCCTGGCATTCTAGTTTTAAACATAATTTCGATTCTTTTTTTTAGGGATATTAAGTATTGAGAATTAATGCTTTACGAATATAATGATTTATCATTGCTTTCAGATTTTAAGATATCTGCCTCTTTAGTGACCTGTTCATATCTTGTATTTTATTTCCATATATAGTCTTATATACATTATTATTTAAATTACGCAAATGAAATAACAATTTAAGTATTTGATATTATATTAAGGTTTCAAACCTCTGTGGAAAAATATTATATTATTATATTGATAATACTTCCACCAACTCATACTTAAGCATGTAGTATGAATTATCTGTTGATTTTTAATCAAGTATATTGAAATATCCAAAATTAATTATAAGTTTTGCTCTCTACACACCAAAAGTTTGATAATTATAAAAAAGTGTTCAGTACATTTTTTTTATTTCTTTTTATTAATGTCTGTTTTTATTGCGTGAATATGGACAATCTGTCTATTATATTTCCAATTATATGATAACTGATATTATTTGACTAAAATATTATAATTTATTGTGAGCAAAGTAAATATTTACGCATGATCAATTTTTTTACGTTGCAAAATTATGTATTTTCAAAGCTGATATCATTATGGGATCTCATTTTTAGGGAATAGATCTGCATTATTAAGCCCATTTAATGTCGGGAGAAATATTAAAAAAAAAAGCGATTGGCTTAACGTTAATCAAAACACGCCGAGGCTTATTATTCATATAGGGGACACGGGCATGGATTAACTTTACTAAACAAGATTCAATGGTGTGGTGCATTATTTAAAATTTGCTCCTGACCAAATGTGTTGTTTATTTAGTCAAAAAGGAGGTATTAAGCTTCTGGGATTAAACATGCACAATGCATTTCAACAAATATTGCGAAACAAAAACGTCCGTTGAATAGATTTAGAAGACTTAAAAAATCGGTATACGTTCCGTGTAGTGTATATTATTATTTGTATAACATATATAAAATCATTATAAACTATTGAAATTTATTTCAAAACTCCGTTTGTTTCAAATGTTTACAGTACACCTTATATTTGAGAGTTTTATAAACGCCATTAGTTTTTATAATGGTTGTGACAATAGTAAAAAAAAACAATGGATAGGTAGCCGCGTTGTAATAATAGTAGTAAATCTGTATGTATATATAGACATTATACCTATAACTCATTCATGTCCTATTGTAACCCTACACGTATATATAAATCAAGTGTACAGAAATATTGTCACATATTTTATACTATTATTCTTGTTTATATTTTTTTTTGTCGCGTGCTTACATTTTGAAATTATATTATACATACTCATATAAATATCATACTGAAATAGTATTACGTTTTTATCGTATCAAGTCTATTTCTATATAATGTAGGTAGTACGCTCTATCTATTTAATACATGCGTATATAGACGGTATGCATATTATATCCGTGTACGTATAAGTGTATAATAGAATTGGTGAATATTTGATTACTCGTTAACCGTACGTGTGTTATAATATTATGTAAAATACATTATTGAATTGTGAAATTTGACTTCTCTCCGATATTTCGATATTAATATAAACATATATATATATATTATTATATACATACATGCTTCCGCATATACATTGAATTGTATTGCTATGTGGAGTATTCAAATATCGGAAAGTGTGGTCTTATATATGGTAAAAATTTAGCCGGATAAATCTGAATGCAATTCGTATATTAATATTTCTTCGACTATATAGTATATATTAGATACTGTATAATCGCAAACAGACAGACATATACAGATAGATAGTCGACCCAAATATTTATTCCCTATTCAAATATATGTGTATGTATATACTATATATAATATATATATATATATATACTGGAAACTTCGGTATAAAACGAGACGCGCATGTATTTATTTATCCTATCATTTTTTTTCAGACCATTAGTCTATATCGTTTCATAAAAGCCATTTAAATTGACTCAACGTTACGACGTTATACATGGTCATGACGCCGTGATGGAACTCTGTTATAGTATACATATATTATTGTTAATATTTATTGTCCTGTTTTCATTTATTTATTTATTATGTGCGTACGTACCATTTGTTGACTGATAAAAGGGATATGTAAAAAAAAAAAAAATAAATAAATAAATACTAATAACAATAAAAGCGACAATGCGATGTACAATCGTACATGGTATAATATATGTATATGAGTATAGTATTATACTAATATAGTTGCGGGCACTCATCATATTATATGAACCAAAACGAAGTACAATACTGCAGTTTAGAAAACACGACATGCTCAAATCAAGTGTGATGATCCGTAATGCTCAGTATGATCTATATGTGTGTGATGATGTATACATTGAGACTATATAGTATTATATACTATAGTTTGTACAATATTACCTTGCATGAACAGGTAGCATATAATAAAAAATTCATGGACGACGATATCGAAATCGTCATTACGCATGGTTTTCCTAAATACGTGATGTCATCGGAGTGGTGTTTTAAAAATTATGTAGCTCATTGCCGCATTACATTGTATTGTCTTTTTTAGAGTAGGTACATTTTTTCATCTCAAAAATGTTTTTGTTGATGTTCGTATTTTACAGTGTGATGATGGTTTATATGAAAGGTTATTTTATATTCTGCGCAGAGCAAAGTAATGTAGGTACAGATATGGTTTTTTAATGATACGTTTTTTTTCTTTATTTGGTTGCCACTATTTTGCTGTACATACATTTAAACTTATTTGGCATGGGATTTTTCTCTTATCTTGTGAAAATGGAGTAGAACATGAAATCAAAACGACAAGTTCATAAATGTAAGTTTTTGACAAAATTTGACCATTTTTAAAGTAGGTGTATACACGAGTCGCATTAAGTTTATTTTTAATGAATCAATCGCTCTTATCAGTTTGTTTATGTTTTAATGATGTTCCCCCTCATAGATCCTAGAGCTGTTACTGCGACACGCACAGTCCTTAACACACACTTCGACAGCTGACGAGGACCGACTAGTGCCTACAGCGATTCCAATAATAACAAATACAGCGGTTGTGAATGTGTATGCGTGTTCAAGCTATATATGGTGTGTACTTTGTAGATAAAATTTGTTTATAATTGAACCGCTAAAGTTTCCAACAAGTTCCGATAACAAAGCGCACTTACGATGTGTTGGCGGGTGCCTGGTAGTCGCTACGCCTTATATAACGGCAGTTGATTCTTATCGTGCACGGCGCATCGCATTTTCTATTGCGGTGTGCGATTTATAGAAATTATATATATATATATATATACAGCCATGTATATGTTGTTTATATAATCGATGATTATAATGGTCCCTGCATATGAGTCGGTTTACAGCTAAGTCATTATGTGTACATATAAACGTGCTAGTATATAGTTAGCGTACATACCATTTATAACGCCTATATACTATATTTATCAATTTAATATGTGTTGTATTGTGTAATATTTATATATTTATAGTTATGTATCCATTAATCCAACACCATAGGCTAAATTATAACATACACTTTAGTGTGTATCTTCATACTTATAATTTATGTATAAACCGTAAAAAGTATACAAAATAATATATTTGAGAACCATATGTTTATATAAATAAAATACAATCTACTGCAGTAATAAGCAAGTACAATAAATCAGGGGCTTGGGGAGGAAGTGTTGTATATGCGTAGATGGGTTAGTAATCCTCTCCCCTAACCGTATTTAAGTTATATGTAACTTTATGTGTTTAAATGTAGTAATAAGTCATAACCGAGTATAGAATATGATTAAAATATAACATTTTACGTATTCAAAATTATTTACTTCTATTACGTTAAAAGGTTTAGATCTTAAATTAATTACTCAAAATTCTAAATAATTATTGATAGGTTTACCTATATTATAGTTAATGAAGCTGCTTGATAATACTATAAATATAATATTTTGTATAGTATATTTGATATATTATAAAATATTTGATAAGTTGTAATATTTCTTAATTTATAGAACTGTTTATGGTTTTAATCTACTATAAACAAAGTGTATGATGATAACGAAGCGAATTCGATTTTTATTATAGTAAATAAAAATTAATGATTTTAATGCGATATTGTCAATTTATATATAATTTATCCCGGACAGAGAACAGGCGTCAAGTGTATATTTGGCATCTAATATGCATCACGTAGAATTCAGTCTTTGGTAGTAACAATCAAATGTTAATATAGGTAACGTGCGTTAAATGTATACGAATGAACTTATAAAAATAAAATCTTTCTATGGCGATTATATCAATGGATATGTTATACTATATGACTGTCGCTGGAAAATAGTTTTCATCCGCTATGCCTAATAATATTACATTATAAATATATATTTACGAGCTGCAAAACATCAAAAGTTTTTTTCTCAGTTTCGTTGTTCTTATGGTTTCATGTATAACAGTTAGTGCTTTACGGCCGTTTTGAAATTTAAACCACAGAATGTATGCGCCGTCTCCAAAAATAACATTACTTTCATCTCTTATAGTGTGGTTAAAAACGCTTACACACACACATACACATTCGCGTATATGACTTGTCGTCAACAACTAATTATCTTTATATTATATACGCAGCCTGTCCTACGCAGAATGGGCCCCGCGTGTGTGTATATTTATATTTTAACGAGCAATTTTGAATGTATCCAGTTGATATTAGACGTTTTGGCTGTAAGAGAGATTATCTTTCTACTTTTAATAGTGCAATTAATTGGATAAGTTTTATTTTTACGACTGCAATGGGTATAGCGTCGACATTAATCTTTGAGCGAAAAAAGATTACGGTTATCCTCCTATAAAATGAAACGATTAATTATTTCAAGGATTTAATCGAGCTTTTTGGTCTAGAAATAATTATAAAATATTGTGAAAATAGTAGAAAATAAAAATAAAACAATATTAATTCATTTTTATTATTACAAAATTCAATAGGTTCTTATAAAATTATAACTTCTAGTATTATGTTTTTAATTGAACATATGTATAAGGGTAAACTTCCGAATAAAAACCTAATGTAATAATTTTTCTTCTAGTTGACTGTTATATAATTAAAAACGTATTATATTTTATGAATTTACATTTTTAATGTGTTTATTCACCGCGTTATGTTTGAAAAAGAAATTAAAAGTATAATGATCTTTTGTATTAAGGGTATATTATATCACTATTGTTATTTTTACTTATATAAAACTGTACTTAAGTGTTGTATATAAAAAACAAAAAATTTAGATTTTAATTATTAGGTATACAAACTTTACGAGTATTTCTCTAATTATATAGGTCATGGGTATAATAAAAATTAATAATTTATTGTGTGTATTAGTGTGAAATATTATTCAATGAAAAATGTTTTATTTATATTTATAGCAGTATGATTTTTTTTTATATAAAGAAATGTTACAGTTTTTAACGTCAGCGATTTAAATTAAATAAACTAGCACTAATACTCATAGGTTATTTATATAGATTCCCGAAAATAATGCATAGATTCATACATTTTATTTTGTGTGTACTACATTACGAATATAATTTACACTGCACGTAATATATATCATTGCTATACTGCTATATGTTTAAATTGAATAACGTTATTTACAATATTATATTAATTATATTATGATTTTTGTTTTATTTTTCCATAGCAAATACACGGACGTATACAATTTACCTTGCCTACACCATAATAATATACCATATATTATTATATATATATATTCGTCCTAAATAGTAAATACTGTAGACCGACACCTACCTATTCCATATTGATCGAGATCTGCAGTGATTGTTGAACTATCACGTGCGTAGGTAAGTGAAAAGTGATACTATAAAAAAATACTTAGCGACTTTATGTATACACACACACACATATATATATATAAATAATATTATCATGTTTACAATGTATATTATTATATTATTATAAAGAAAAAAAAACGTAGCACGTATATTAAATCTATTTATTATCTTACGTTGCACATGTGAACTTATGAGTAGGGACCAATATATAATGTAATATTATAATGCCTCTCTTTACATGTAGGTATCCCTATGGCGATTGTCTGTCGATGACAAAACTAGTTCCTTTGTCTCACAAACTGCCGGTTCTCGTATAACGTTCCGTGCTCTCCCGGCCAATTATAATGACTTCCAGTGGATTATGATGCATCACATGAAAAATAATATGCATTAGACCAGATTTCAAGTGGTACTTTCTCATGTTTCACCGCTTCCCCTTCGGGTATATATACTATGTAATATAAAGGTGGTGTTCACGCGAGAAACAAAGCAAACCCCTATTGATTTTTATTTTTTCCTCTCGTAAAGAAACAACATTGTTCGGGTCCTATTAAACTCTGACTTTCACATACACGCCCCCTCGAAATTGACCACACGTATACGTATACGCGTAGGTACCTACATTTTATACGTAACTGTTTTTAGGTCCTTCTCAACGAGGGAGGCCCGTTTCGGTAAGTGCCTGATATGCCCATATTAAATTCTATAATACAAACGAATGAGTAAACTTCACAAACACACAACTCGAGCACTCTGGCTATACATAACGGTCAAATGAAATAGGAAACCATAACAATTCAACGTTTCTTCTGGATTTTATTCTCTGACGTTAGATTTAAGATGCGAACCCGCCTTTGTTATGTATAATTTATTTTCCGGTATACATCTAGGTAATAATAAAGCGGTTAGATGTATATACATATATATGTAAAATGTTTATAAACGTGTACGCGCACGAGATCGGTTAAAACCATTCCAAACGAATACGTCTAACTTTGTTCGAGTTACTTGGTGTGGTGCAGAATCAATTCGAATAACTTAGGTCTTAGTTTAACCTCGAGAACGTTTCATCATAAATCTCGCTCGGAAACATATTCTACAGTGAACTAGTGTTTTCGGAGTAAGGGGAGGTTCATCTGTTTATTTACGTGTTTCCGTGACCGCGTGCTCACTACACACATGTGTGCACTCAGAATCTCCTACAATATAATCAATTTGATTCGGCGAGCATTGTAAAGTTTCACAGACAGAAGTATTGGTTAGTATTGGTTTATTCTGGTCTAATATAAACACATATACACACTCATACGTATTATATATATGTATATAACAATCATCCAAACGAAAAAAAAGTTTGGCTTCCTAATTTCTAAACCGAGTGTGCTTTGCCCCTCTTCCGTCGGCCCACGACCCGTATACGCCACACCGTTGAATACACACTTTACGTGAGTTACTTGTAAGATTTCTTCTCGTTGCCCTTTACATTTCTCCGCTACCGCCTCATTATCACCGTCCCTCCTATACTCGAACGTCCTTCCTGGCGGTTGGTAACGGGCGCCGCGTGGGGCTTCTGCTGACGTCCGCACATGCACAACAACGCGAGGGGGTAAATGACCCTGGGCTCTCATTATTATATATATATATATATATTATTGGGTTAACTATACTACACGAAAAGGAGCCCCCGTATAGTTGTCGAGCCCCAGCTGTAAATTGAATCAAAGCCCCGGGAACCCATATGGCGCGCAGGAAATTAATATTGTTCATGGAAAAAAATATATATAATAATAATGTATATCTGAATACCTATATACATCGGTCGTGAGTGAATTGTGTTATGATAAAGGACAAGAGGTTTTTTTCTCCGACTCCGCTATACAGTATACAGTATGTGCTCACGAGCAGGAGTGCGCGTGTGTATAGATTGTAATTATTTGAACGTGATTTATCTCTATTAGTCTGATGGTGGGAGTACCGACGACGATGAGGAAAGACCACTAAATGATTGACGAGACGATTTTCATCATCACTATTATATATTATTATTATATTGTACACCGTCTACACTTACCACCTTGACTAATCCATTGTTTTGTTAAAAATATAATAATAACAGTATTAACGACACAGATATAAATTTAAACTAAATACCTTATTCGGGACATATACCACGGTAGGTTGTAGGTAGATGAAACACTATATTCTTCCGATTTGTGCGCCGAGTAAAAAGACAATAGGCGCTTCGTTCTTATTATTAGTGTCATTGTAATCTGTGGATCGCGTCGTCTTGAACACACGCGGCAAACATAAGCCATGCGATACCTCGAATGCCGTCGTATATAGGTGCATTATAGGTAGGTTAGGTGTGTGCAGTGTACGTGCGTGTTTACATTTTACTCCATGCACCTGAGAAACCACCCAGGCATTTTTCAAGCATTTCCGCCCGAAAATGTTTACATAATATTTTTACGAGCCCGCGAGAAAGGCAAATATTTACTAAGCAACCCAAACACTATTTTTTTTATTACAAGTCCATTATCCATTTGGTTTTTTTTTCTTATTTTTCTTCTGTGTATGTTTGTGTGTATTCACGTTTTTTTTTATTTAGAATATAAAAATTAAAATATTCTAACCGCACTCGGTTTTATGTATACATGCGGCGCGCACACAAAGGTTTCTGCAGTGTTTTTTTTTTTAGTGCATTTTAAAGCATTAATTATTTAAAAGGTTTTAGTATGAACCTAAAAGGACCGATTTCGGACTTTAAAAGTGCTACAGTATAATAATAGGTATATATTTATACGAGTATATATTTGCTCAATAGTTTTGACTTGGCGTTGAATGAGTGGCGGACAACAGTTTCTCCATAAATATAAAAAAAATCGTGAGTTCAATTGAAACATGTAGGTATATATCCATTATTAATTTAAAAATAACTATATATTTGGTATGATTTTAGTGCTCGCGTTCTAGCCGATAGTAATATACAATTCAGATCTCCACGCACATTGTGTGTCTAAAAACTTATGTTTCGAGTAGGTTTTTAATTATTCATTAATTTTTTTATTCGCTTATATTTTCATTATAGTAGATAAAATTATTTCATGAATAAAATCTAAGAAATATCGTGTGCTTAAGTATATATTTTAGAATATTTATTGTTAAATTCTTGCTATTTATTTTATAAAATCATTAAAACGTCACATACTTTACTATGTTTAAAATATAAGTATAGGTTATATTTTGAAATTAAATGTTTTGAATAAATCATTAACATTCATTGTATGGAAATTTGTGTTAATAAAATGATACAACTAGTGTACATAATATTTTTACCTCTTTGTTACTAATTTCACAATACTTTGTGTTATTCTACAACACGCACGTGAACAAGTAATTTAAACAAAAAGTTGTTCTCGCCAACTAATTTTTAGTATGACAATTAATTATAAATTATTGTTATAGTGCATATTTATGTAACAGGGCTTTTATTTAAATAACAAAAGTTATTACATTCGTAAAAAAATCTGACTAACATTTTTGGATCCCCTCATTAATAATTCATTTTAATCGTTATATTGTTAGAATGCATTTACTTTATCCAAAATTGTTATAATTGTCAACCGCATATTATCTCAGTAAATTATACAGTTAAAACAAATGTTTAAAACTAGTTAATAACACATTTTAAATGAAAGATTGTCTTTTTTACTATGTACACTATATATTTCGTTGTAAATTGTAATATTTCTTATGTCTATTTTTGTTAACCTATTTCTGTTCATCTTTTACAATATACATAATATACTTAAATTTAATATCAAAAAGCAGTATAAAATAATTTATTTGTATAATTGATACCTGTAAAATAAAAAAAAGTGTAAGATATATTTTATCTAGTAATAAAAAAGATGTACCAATAAAGCAGACAATTGCATATACTACAAAATTAAAAAATGGATTTCGATGTATAGTATGATTCATAATCAACTGCTTAATCTAAAACATTTAAACCGTACAAAAATGTTTATTCTATAATTTAGAATGTATTGTTATTTATATTGTATTAATACTTTATTGATCATAGGTAATAAACTAATAAGTGATAACTAATAAATAAATTAATAATAAGTAATAACAATGATGCACCTATACATAGTTATTTTGTATTACATAATTGAAATCCGCTTAAAGCCTAAATTAAAATATTAATTAATCAATTTTAAACTTCATTGTTTTTCTAATCATCTATACTTATTAAAATTAATAGCTGGATAAAAATAAACAAAGGGAAATATAATAATTTTCCTAAAAAACATAATTTATCTTACTCTGAAATGATTAATCAAGTACTTACGTAATACTTCCTTGAATCGTATTTGTAGTTTCCATTTATTATTTAATTACATTCATAAATGAAAAAAAAAATATATTAAAAACGAATAGGTAATTAAGTATCTATACAGTCAACTAGTGATTATTTATTTTTTATTAATTAAGCTAACAATGGCGCGAATTCAAAAAAACTTTAAATATGTTCGACACATTTTACTTACTCATAATGTATTTAATTTTAATTTTAAATGTAACCTTTATTACACACGCTATTCTAATGTAACCGTATTGTCATTCAAATTATTGTTTTACGCTTATAACTTTTTAATCATAAATTATAATTTAAATCATTAATAATCCTTAAAAAATATAACTATCTGTATAATGACTTTTATTTGATATGCAGTAAACTATTTAAATAAACAAAATTGTTATTTTATTTAATACTACCTAATAATAATGGTTAAGAATTAGATATAGGTATTTAAATTATAACTATATTTACAAAGGATAGAATAAAGTGCTATTTTAATTACTTTCTATGTAATAAATGTAATTGTACATTGTTTTATTTATTTTAATTGTTATAAAATATAACTATAATTTTTTATACTTGTTAGAAACAACATAATTTATTTATATGTTAATAATTTTTTTTATCTATAATAATCTATGTATTTAGATAATTATTTTAGATAAAATTTATTTATAAACCTACTTAACTACTATATAATTGAACGGACTAATTAAATGTTTTTCATAAATTATGTTTTAATATTTAACAGAATAATATATTTTATTTTGATTACTATAATTTCAAGGGAAACCATTTCATCTATGTTATCAAGGTTATGATAAAACCTACTAAACTCTGTCCAACGTACGACTTATTTATCAAAACACGTTCTGCATTGCGCATGTCTCCTCCACCATTTACTCAATTATAGTGGTAGTAGTGTTTTCGATTATCTGCTTACATCAGTTTACATAACAGTTTAAAAAAAAAGTTAACTGATTGTTGTCTCATTTGTTTAGCCTTACGCTTGTGTTTTTTTTTTTTTTTGATGTTTTGTTACAAATTATTTATTTTTACCCCCTATAATATTCTTTTGGTTTTTAAACCTAGAAATTTATTTTACGTAGAAAATATGTTTATTTAAAAATCCATATGTTGTATACACGCTGAGCATCGGCCGCCGTAGTAAGCGAAGAGGAGATAGAATACTGGTCAGTCGCGAGTCGCGACGTACAGTTTGCATGCCATGCGTTCTCTCGTTAGAGATAGTTTTTAATATTATAAATATAAAGATAATATATGATTATAGTAACATTTTTTTTATCTTTTTCTGTACTTTTATTGGTGTGTCAATTGAGATTACGCTTGATCAATTCAAATTTAAACTGCTATGTTATATTTTTATAATTGATTTGCTTCGAGTAATAATATAAATTTAAATAATAATAATAATTTAATAAATATTTATTTATTTTTGTTTTATTAAATAAAAACTATTATACATAAGATCTTATGCATTGTAAAAATATTAGGAAACAGTTACAGATTTCTCTGTGAGTTAGGTATATTGTGAGGCTTACCAAAAAATTACCTATAATCATTTAGTAAGCAATTGATATACTGTAAATATATAAAATAAAATCCGTCTTAGAAATAAAAAAAAAGTATCTGGTTTAGAATTTTTTAATTTTAACAAACGGTAAAAATGTTCTATATTTTTCGATGTAGAAAGCTTATTAAGAAGAGATTCAATGTATATTTTATTATTATTTTATTGCAAGTTATTTGTCTATTTTATTAAACATGTTTTCTCGAAAATTCCTTACCAAAATATTCATCTATCTGTCATTACTTTGATTTATGTTCTTGAAGTTTCTCCATCAACTATTTGTCAGGTTTTACGTGTAGAGCTAATGAGCGCTCCCGACAAAATTCGTATTTAAGATAAGTTGTTCGTTGACTGCCCTCTAAACAATTCTACCGGTGACTAAGCTGTTATAATGTAAATTTTTCAAGTATCGATTATTGCTTTTGTCTATTTTGAAACATCCCATTGCAAGTATCCTTGAAATCTATATACATAACCGTTGTCCTGATATACCTAAATGTTGACTATTTTATAATGAATTCAGTTGTCGAATTATAATAGTATGTTAATGCATTCAATGTATCTATATAATTAAAATTAAATTATTGATTTTTATTTTCGTACCTAAATATATAACATACCGCTAAAAACAACTAAATACAAGTGGTTTTGTACGTCATGTATATATTTAAACCAAAAGTTATTCCACAAACGAAGCAATTAGTTATACATATTATTATTGCGAGCAAGCTGTCATTCGTCTATATTATATTGGTACGGAATATAATAACACTGAAAATACTAGTTAAAGTTTTAATGAAAATGACTAATACCATTATGAGCGTGCATTTAGTCATGGATACTTTTGACATATTTACCCATAGTTTACCACAAGCGTGTAATTTCATGTGTTTCCCAACGACATAACAACGGAAGATACATTGCAATGTGTTCATTATAACATGTACCTATGAATTATATTTCAATGTTCAACTAACAACTGTCAAATACTTTTGAATTAACTATGCCCCGATACAAAAGTCCTCGAGTTTTTATAAATATTTTATAAACAATTGGAGGGTCGATGGTACTTGTAATTAAAACCGTGAACCTTATAAAGTCGATTCATTAAAATATTTAAACCAAGTATGGATTAAATTTTATGCGAATATTTTTCAATACGTTTAACAGCTTTATTTTGTATTCAGGCAACGACATTATATTCACCCCGGGTTATCAGAGACGAATCTATTTTGTTATTCAAATATAAAGTAGTCTTAATCTAAACTCTAAAGTAACAGAATAACATGTTTTAAATAACGATCGCTATTGTATTAACTATTAATATTAGATATCTACTTATCCAACTCGTGGTAAAACGTGAGTTACGATTAAAATTGATATAATCTATAAAAAAAATAAAAATATGTTGATGCTTAAGTACAATAATATTCAATGATTTAATCTAAACTGGTTCTGTCTGTTCTGTAACATTTTGTGGTGAAAATATGTTGTTGGTGTCATTGTGATGCTTTTATTGTAAATAATATCATGTATTTACTTACATTTTAAATTGGGATATGAGTTCAAAATTAATGAATAAACTTGTAGTTAAAATTAAATACACAAGTGTAGGTCGTTTGTTCATATGTTTGGAATTTTAGATGTTTTTTAGACATTTTTTGTACTATGTCAATAATTTTGTTTTTTTATAATAATTCAATATTGTTGTGTATAATTTCTTATATTTATGATTTATTTTATTGTATATAAAACAAAATTAATTATGCTTGGAAAATTATTTTAATATACAAATTTTTAACAGTTACTAAGCTCAAGTAATATGCTTACTCTAAATAAAATATCTATTTGAATTAGCTTAATTTGTGTTCGCCACGTTTTGGTAAATACTAGATAAAACACATACATCATAATGTATATCATACTCCAAACAACAGTTTTTATATTTCCATATCATAAAAATATTTTAGTTTAATGAAATAGAACCATATATAACTAAATGTAATCATAACAATGTGCTATATAACAAATTCGTAGTTAGGTTTTTGTAAGCACATATATGTATACTTTTTTATGTTCTATGCTCGACAAAATTAAAACAAAATTGTTTTTTAACAATTTAAATACCTTGTATACTAACATGTTATTAGATTGAACACTAAAAATTAATTATTATTCAAATTCGTGCAATCATAAAAAATAGTATATTATATAACCATTGAATCGTAATAAATTATAGTTAATTAACAGTGCATGAAGGCTGTGTGGTTTTTACTTTTTTTACCGTCAATATTCTAATAAATTCATATTAAATGCATTATATATATGTAGGCTTAATAGTGACGGTTAACCCTTAAAATATAAAATAAATAACTGATTTGGTGTTATGTTACCTAGAAAATTATATTTTTATTTATTACTTTAATACAATTTAATTTTTAGAATGCGGGATTCGGGCCAAGGTTTGAATTATGTTTTTTTAAGATTTAAAACTGTATATTATTATGTTTAAACTTTTGAACGTGTAATAATAATGTTGAATACGTTAAAAAAAAACTTGTTTGAGAAATCAACGACGCAGAATTATTTTGCCCGGATTGATTTTTATGAAAAATGCAAATATCGATAAAAGTTAATTAATTTTTTTGCCATCAATTCCGATATTTCGTTGGTATATTATGCGTCATATAATATACATATAATTATGTATAATAGGCGTGTTTAAAACTATTTTTGGTTGTACTAAATAATAATATGGTAATCCTCAAGTAAAGTTTATTATATTATACCTGCAGCATATAATATAGTAGCAGTGGACGTTATTTGCTTGGAAATATAACTAATTACTGTTTATCATTGTTGTATAATAACCACTACTCACTAGAACTTAGAATCTTAATTATTGTATTAAATAAAAAAGAATAAATAATACATCTACCTGAATTATGCGATTACTGTCTAAATTAGTGCGAATTAATTATTTTATTTGTATGATATCATTGTTCATTGTTCATACAAATATCCGATATATATGTAATAACTGTAATAATATTATCCTTTTTTGTAAATCATTTGAGTATTTCATTCTTCATTTCATTATGGCTTTATAATATAATCGGTTTCATTTATTTCGTGTATGTAATTTCTAACTATGTATATATCATATTCAACGTACAAAATTGTAAATTTTAATATTGTTGTCCAAATAGTAGTATAGCTGTTTTTATTTTGGCCATTGACCAACATTTTAGTATAATAAGAACAAAATATAATACTTAATAATATATAATAACGAATCATATAACATAGGACGTTTTAATGCGCTACACATTATTTATCATTTCAAAACAATATTTAGTTGTAAGCGTCTAAAAAATATTTTATTGTAGTTACTTATCGCTGTTTGTGATAAAATATTCAAATATATTATTACAACCATTAATAATTAGGTGTAGGATTTTATAGCACTTCAAAATATATAAAAAATTTTAATATTATATAAGACCATAAAAATCGTGATACGCCATAAAAACGACAAAATATTCACAAAAAAAAAATCGTCGACTGATGAGTGTTGTCTAAAAGTTTTATAGTTTTGTAACTAGTGACGAGAAGATAAAAAGTGGACTGTAAAATGTGATATAAATATTATATACATGTTACTTATAAATAAGTTGAAAAAATACATTATGAGTAATATTATATAGTTGATAAGGATGAAAATAAAAACATAGTAGTTTTACATAATATAGAAACTAAATATAAAATAGTACAATCATGAAATGATATTTTAAATTTAATTTTTTGTACCTTAAACATTTTTTTTTTCACTCTGACATATGGGGGTAAATAAAAATGAAAGCAAATATAGTAACAGTTTATCTTATTTTTTATTATCTGAAAGACCGCGAAATAGGCAATAAGACTGCCGAGAAAACAGAGGGAAAAATATACAATCCAGCAGCGTATTTTTTATATTACACAGAATGTTTGTATACGCGTGCCCGATATTAACTCTTCTTTTTATTGATATAATCGAAATCCTAATTATTTTTTATTCTACATATTATAATATACTATAATGCTATTATTACTATGTATAGTGATAGAGCCATAGTTACTGTAATTCATAGAGTATTCCGGTTTATTTAAATTTGAAATGAATAAGTTATTTTTCATAATTTTTTTACTCAACCTAATAGAAATCTTTTAATGAAAATCCGAAATTACTAATCGTTATTATGTCTATTTTTATATAATGTTGTTTATGTAATATATTTATCAGGTGGGGGCTATAAAGTTAAGGCACTGTAGAATTGTTGTGTATGTGTGTGTGTGTCGTATAAATTTATCCGACTCTGTCATTTTGTATTTATGTATATTGTATATATACGCGCGAAACGTGCCGTTGAAATCCGTGTGGAATGAAAAAAAAATAATGTATTCGCTGCAGTTTCCCTGCGAACGAATAGGCTATTTACAATGCGACACAGCCAGTAGGTATATGTTTAATGTGTACACGTCACACGCACGTGTAGGTTTATTGTATGTGTATGTGTGTGTGTGTACAGTCGATTCCAATATCATACATTTATATGTATGCACAATTTACTGTCGTACTTATGCCGTCACTACCGTTCATAACGTGTGTAGGTATGGACTTCGAGAGGGACGGATCACGTTTAAAACGTGCATAAGAAATTGGCGTCTGAAACATAATATTATTTATTATTATTATTTTCAATATCAAACTATATAATATATATATATATAATTTCGATCGATCATTCTTGTCCGTTTGCGCAGTTATGGCATAAAATATATATTATAATAAAATAATATTGTTAAAAATAATGCTTTTGAAATATGAACCTATTAATACATCGAGTGAAATTACCACAGTAATGTTTATTGCTTTTTTTGTTTTGACTTATCGGTGACTATCTTATCACGAGAATTCAAAAGTTTTAGTCGTAGTACGCCTGGATCACACAGCCGCACATATTTCTTGTAATCTTGTAATAAGAGTTAAATATAATTTACATATTATATAAAAATATAAAAAGGACACGCTAACCTTGTAGAAGGTTTATTTTTATTTAATTGTTATATTATGATTATCAACATTATTATTAATTAATTTTTTTTTTTGTAGTTTTTAGCTTCGTGTTCAGATATAAAATATTTTTCTAATTCCATTAATTGTGATGAAAAAAAATATGTTATTATTATCTATACTTAAAAAATCCAAATACCTCACTTACTGATCGCTCTATCTCGAAAACTACTTAACCTACGAACTTGAAATTTGGAATAATGGTTCCTCTAATACTTTCACCATATATTTTATCATGAGAAAGGATTTAAAACAATTTTGTGTTTAAGTGGACTAATTAATAAATTCGTTAATTAATTTTGTGCGGCGTGGCGGCCAGCCGCGCTAGTTCCAGCTACCTGCAACCTATACCTATACCGGCCATGCGGCGTGTAGATATGAATTATTCTGAGAAATGTATAGACAAAAACACACACGGGCGAAGCCGGGTTAATAAAAAAAAATTATAAATTTTATTTTATATAAATGAACTTCTATCAAAAAACGAGATTACACATTATTTTCTTCATAAATCTAAATGCAACGCGATAAACGTGTGCACTATACAGAGTAAAGTTGATTGATGAGAAAAAGTTTTTAAGCGCTCTGAGTGCTGCGACCCTGCATTGTTTGTCTGAATTCGGCTCGCAAAGTTTATTCCGTAATACACAATACTCACTTTTTCCTTTTCAATGGCACTAATAATAATCATTATTATATTTATATGCGTTTATGTATAGTGCTTAACAATGACAATAAATATGCATAAATAACAATATATACGTCCTTGCGCATGTGTTCGCGTGTGAGCTCACAAGTGTGTGTGCTCCTATATGCCATTTACCTACACCTACGCACTGCGTATATTATAATACACAAATGGGTGAGTTATTCTTTGTCGTATACATTTTCAAAACATAAATTATTATTAAATCGATGAATCAGTAACCGTCGTTGATCGGTTAGTTATGTAGAATAACAATTTTTTAATATACTTAATTATATTAATAATAAACCGTTTTGATAATAAACAATTAATTTTGAGCATTAAAGCAGCTATAGATTCATTTGTACGGTGTATTTGTACCTGTTCTGCGAGTAAATGCAGTATTAAATGTAACTTTATTACACCTCCCATAAACC
This sequence comes from Melanaphis sacchari, assembly GCF_002803265.2. NCBI lineage: Eukaryota > Metazoa > Arthropoda > Insecta > Hemiptera > Aphididae > Melanaphis > Melanaphis sacchari. Next base: position 2,593,111 of record NW_020271042.1, read on the forward strand.
TTTTAATTTGAATGTATTAGAACCATATTGGTTTATAAAATATCGTTTTGACCGGCTCCTGTTCTTACCTTTTTCTTTCTCATTTTATCCTTTAATGCCACCTTGATTGAAATTTTCATTTTTTGTTAGTCAATGTGTATACTTAATAATAGTGTACGTATTATATTCACATAATATAATATCATCGTTATCTACACAATATTCTTTTCATCAAAAATTCTCTAAGTCTATTCCCCTTCTTCCCTTCTTACACTTATTAATATAAATAAATCAATTCGAAACACTAACAATTATTCTTATTTTTTTTCTATCACAATGCTCAACCTGTTACTTGAGAAATAAGACTTTCCAGGATGATCGCTTATAAAGATCCGTCATTTTTCTTTTGAATATGTACCTAATATATTTTACTTAGATTTTTGTTATGTACTCATATTATGCCTTCGTATAATGTTGGGCCCTTACTCGTAGTTATTTAAATAAATAAATAAGTATGGAAGTACGAGACTATTAATGTTATTATACATAGATATATATTTTAATTTCGAAAAGACATTGTTGTAGAATATTATCGGTCAAAATATCGTTCAACGTTCAGTGAAAGGAATCCTAAAAATATATAATACCTATATAAGGCAGTAAATCGCCGAACACACGGTTCGTTCGTAGTTGAACACCATCATACGACGTAAAGTGACACGATGACATTTAAAAACCAGCACGTGAGTCGTCGACAATCGTGTATGCTGCACCTATTCACGGCGTACGGATCGACGATGTTAAAATATATCCGGTCGATCACTGCGGGACAGCCCCTGCTCCGGCCACAAACAACGCTAGAAAGAACAGCGGCCAGGCGACCGGTGTTCCGGCGACGGCGGCGTTGCAATAGTCGCGTTTGCACAGGCATACCATGGAAGTGGCGTTTAGTTCCGGGTCGGTCACGTGGAAGCAACCGGCTCGGTTGACGCCGGTCGGACCGGAACATCCGCGGACCGACAGCATGCCGGTGGCCACGTTCACGCACCACGCGGACAGGCTGGACGGACAGTGGAACACGTACTGCCGGCGCTGTCGTTCGTTGGCGTACGACCAGAACGCACCGCCGTCCATGCGCCGGTCGCTGTAGCACACCAGCCCGCCGCTCTTGTATTTCGGATACATGACCGTCCGGCCACCGCCGCTGCCGGTCGCGGCCGTCATTGCCACGGCGGCGGTTAGCAGTAGCGCCGTTGTGACGGCCGGTGACGGTATGGTGGCCACTGCAACTGTAGCCGGGTCGTTTGATGCTGCGCCTAGGGACACGGCGCGTATTTAAATATTTGTTAGGCACGAACAGTGAATAACGTAATGATTATTATTGTTTTTTCGTCATTGTCGTCGTCGTCGTCAGGGTTGCTGTGCTTACCGGTTTTTGTTTATTTATGTTTCGGAACGAAATTGGGTACTATTGTTTGTTATCGCGACGTAAAAAAAAAAAAGTATCGCCTCACCTGACGACTGCCCGTCAGAATCGGACAATTTTTTTTTTTTTTTATTTGTATATAATATACCGTTATAAAATGTTCAAAAAAGAGTCATCAATAATATAGTTTATAATTAACGGTAATTTTAAATTTCCTAAAAATGCTCAAATACCACATAATTATTGCTTTGACGATGATGTTTTTATTGCAAAAATTGAATGTCAATATTAAACATTTCGGGAATAATTCATTAAAATTAATTTTTATCAATATTTTAAAATAGCTTTTTATAATGTTTGTTTAAGATAAGTGTGTACTCAAAATCACATACACAATATAATATATAGCGATAAATCGACAATGTATGTTTATAATAATATAATAAAATACAATGCTTTTTTCAAATATTATGTGAAGTATTTGTACCTTTCTTTAAAGAAATTACATACAAGACTTACTAACACTTAATATTAACTCAACACTATTTAGACATACTACAAAAATATCGATCACGAATATCGATTTTAAGATTTAAGATTACTGGTGTAAGGTTATCTGAAGGATGTACTAATACATTTTATATACGAGACGGTGGTGAGGCGATTATAAATAATAGTAACAAAATTTATTTTGAGCAAGGTATATTTTGTAAATTTTCTTTTGGGCATCACTTGCTTGGGATTATGTATATTCCTACATTTCATATTTTTACGTATATAACAAAAAATATATTTCATGTTTTTAATGCCAATTTGTTTTTGTTTTTATTCATTGTTAATAGTTATATTGGTTCTTTCTATCTAGAAAAGTAGGCCAAAAATGTATATACAAAATAAATGATATGAAAGCATTTATAGCTATGGAGGCAATAAATTAATTTGTTTACAAATAGGACATCTCAAATCCTAAATACGACATTGCTTATAGATAATATTTTTTGATTTTCTCTGATCTTATATCCCTCTTATATACCTATAGTATAATGTTAATCGTTCTAAGGGAAATTTTAAATTTGGTAGTTATAAACGACTGATATAAAACTGAAAATAATTTATTACTGTGTGATTGCTATTTTATTGAGAGATCATACAAACAGGTTTTTGTAGATTTTCTATTAAATATATATATGTATAATATTATTCACTTTCGGTTGTTTAATTAATCGATTAAATTTTATCAACGTTATATGGCAATGGCAGTGTCGCAAATTGATGTGTCTATACGATTTCATTATTGAAATTCGGAAATATTTGAAAAATATACTACTGTAACGTTTGTTATTGAGTCTGTTTGTCGACAAATTGGATAATATTGAGTCTCGCAAATATTTTTAGGCTATCAGAATTGAGTCCAACCAATATTCTTAGGTTATTCGAGTTGAGTCCCTTTTTTAATTGTAATAATAAGTATAAAGTGTCAATTAATTAAAAAATATTAAAAATAATAATAAATAAAGGTACTTTTCATCTAGAAAATATTTTCTATCGACAATCATAGAAAAATACTAAAAAAATTGAAAATTTGTCATACTTGTAAATATTTCAAAAAGAGTTAAAATTTGTTGAAAATATATCATAATATAGATATTGAAAATAATAATTAAGAAATTTCAAGTACATACTTATCTTATTATTTTTGGAAATATAACAAAATATTAAAATTCGTTATCGGCTATGTAGATAATTATGACATTTTATCTTTACTCAATTCAAAGGTATTAAGATAATAAGCTGGATTCAATTCAGTATCACCAGGTAAATTTGGCGTAAACCGTTTTTCTAAGTTATAACGTCGTTCGCTGTAGCATCAATTGACTTTATTTTCCGCCTAATTGTAACGTACGGTTAAAAAACGGTGATGAAATACTAAATAAACAACTGCAGAAGCATGAAATGAGTTCTTGTTACACGGAGTACATTATACACTGCAAATGTTCTTTTAAGGCATCTACAGGATGAATTCTCAACAAGTCAAGTATTATGGTGATTTTAATTTTGATCTCAATTACATATCAACGTTTAATTTAAATTTATATATCATAATCGTAACCTGTGCTTCTTGGCTGGCGCGCGTGTGTATCCTAACCGTTTTTGAATGTAATTTCGGAATAGGATTTATTTTAACTGTTCTGCAGCGTCCGTCTGCCATTTTTAAGAGGTAATTAATAACCATCATAATTTGTAGAATATCAATTATCTTACCTATAATTTTTATTATGCAGTCCACTTATAAATTAATTAATAGTCCACGGTATACCATTCACTAACGCGTTAGAATTTCTACTCCATAAAACGCTTAAAATCCCTCACTACTCTAAACAAACGAACAAACTAATATGTATAAACATATTTGCCTATATATCTTTATACATCTATATCATTCAATAATGCTTACACGTTTGTAAATATTATTTAAATATACAATTATGTTTTCAAATCAATGAAACAATTATTTTAGTATCACATATTATCTATTTATGTATCGATATGTATGTATAACACTATATATAACTCGGGCTCACATTATTTTTAAATTGGTAATTTTACAATTTATTGTTTATACATTTGCATAAACTTTATGTAAATTGGAACGAACATGTCCTTATAAGTTTTAAATTTTAATGTATGTGTATGTTATAACGTTATTAAAGCTAAAAATTAATGTATTTATGAGTTTTATTGATAAAAACGAACTATTTTTATACATTAAATTTAATAAAAATGTAAAGCGGTCTTTGGTATAAACCATGAACACAACAATTATAATAATATGTATTTGTTTAGTAAAAATGTTATGTTTGATTTTTTTTTTTTTTTTAATTATGTGCATAGTCCACTCGTTAACTATATCGTTAAAATATGCTCGCCAATATGTGTTTGAAGACATGTTTCAATGTAATAAATGATTAATTAGTTATTTTTCAATTAAAAATATTGCCACACCAAACGCCCGATGTAAGCATTCCATCAACATTATTATTAATCGACAAAATCAGTATTGTGCAACGGAATTGCGTTGTATGAATACTTATTCGTCTGAACGTTTTTTAAACACTTTTGTATACATGAATACATAAAATTTAATATAATAATGTATTCGTATTATATATAGTCTTACCCCGGGCCCTCATTCGCGTATAATAACGAATATTTATACATTTTAAATATTTAGATTTATCATAAAATGTGTCGGATTCATGTGAGCAGAATAATTCTATTCATCCTAAACAAATATAAGCGTCCCCGGTAAAAAAAAAAAAAAAACAACAAAATAAGTCCAAAAGTCTGTAGGCACATAATAGTAATAATATAGCGATAACAATTTGTGCAACGTTTCGAATTTCTTTTGTTTTCTCAGGTGTTTTCGAATGTATAACAACAATCATGGTTCCCTATCTATTTTTTCTGCCTCTCCCGACTCCCATTGATATATTATGTTAAGTTGTTCGACACAAACGATATGTTATTTTATGGATGTATTGTTATCATTATATCCACGTGTGACAACCGACAATCGCATTTAGGTATATACATAGGTAAGTACATAATATGTGGCATACCCCAATGAGTTCGTTCAGATACGACGAGAGCGTTTGGATGACAGTATATCATTGCATATGTAGTCGTAGGTAAATACCATTGTGGTTTATTATAAATTATAATATTATTAAACCGAAATGTTTTTAATTCTCCGGAATAAAACATATTTTTAAGAACTCATTCGCTGTAAACAGTGTCATTTACGGATTAGTATACACTAAGCTATAGTGATTTTTATTGATATTGTATTTATATAATATTGATATGATATACGAAAAATGAGAAAATACAAGTATACATGTTTTTACGCCGATACAGAAACTACAGAGTTATTTAAAGACATGTTTGGCACTATTAAAAATATGGATATGGGTGCTCATAAAATGCTGTAGATACTGAATGATACAGAGTTGATCAGATAGCCGTAACTCATCATTCATAGATAATTTTGTTGTGTTTTCCTTTAATCCGCGTCTAATCGAGTACAGCATAATACATTATTTTCCTGGACTTAAAATGTTGTGTCGTTTTAAAGTTGTATACGCACGGCAGTCAATTATACCGACCGTCATCCAGACGAACAGACTTTAATAAAATTATTATTTTTTAGAGCAATTTTCTATCTACATAATATATTAATTATGTATGCATTGTGCATACGTTTTGTGAACAAGTGGAGTGAAAACAGTATATCAGGAAAAAAATATAATAATGTCTATATTTTACAATAATAATATATTCTAGGAAATGTTAATCGACCGAAGGTTATTGCCTATTGGAGTGAAAAATTATTTTCGAACTGCTTTAAACCGATTTTATTTATTTTTTTTTTTGAGTTATATAAAAAAATAAATATTAATTATGATTAAATGTTTAAAAATTGTTAAATGGACTTTACTAGTTACTTCTGCAGTTATTTAATAATTTACTTTTGAATTTGTGATGTAGTTTTAATATCATTATCCCCGGTCAGCAACCGCTTGAGAAATCATTCATGGAGTACTCTCCAATTAAATCGTATTATATTTATTATTTATGAATCAAATAACAATTTTAATCAATGATCGTTGGTGAATTGGGGACATAATTAATTCGACTAGTAAATAGAAGGTTTTGATAAAATTCATTTAACTTATTAGTTAACAGAGTACCTACATCATAATTTTTTGAATATACATAAGTATATGTGTTCCAATGGACAACGAAAGCGTATATGGTTTGGGTTGCTACAGCTTATTTATATTATTCAAACGCTTAAATTGAGGTGTGGTTAATACTAGCTATATATATAATGTGTTTGTATGTGTATCGTGTATGTGTGTTGTACTTCTTTGAATTTTTCTCGCACACGACATATTTTTTTCGTCCCTGACAGAGATATTTTTTTCACACGTGCGTCGCGTTAGATATTCGTTCCAGCCAAAGAACATATATACGAGTATTCATAGGTCTCGTGTTGGTCTCTCGCGGTATATAATATAGCATGGTGACGGTTTTATTCTTCTCTGACGTTTGCGAAGTTATAACGTGACAGGAAAAATAACTTTTAACAAATGACACTAGTAAGTAATATTATCCTAAGATGCTCGTGTTTTCTTTGTTGACGAACAGATATACGAGAATTGCGCACTTTCATTATTATCAGTAGAATGTAGATATAGGTGTACATGTGACGTGTTATGTATTTAATAACTTTTTCTAAGACGTTTGATTTGAGTTCTGCAGACTTTGGAACGTTAAAAATAAACACAATTTAAATTATTATCAATTTATCATTGTTTTTGCACAATATATCACAACTGCTCAGTGCAAAAAATTAAAAATATATGTTCTCTTACTGTTTCAAATATTATTTCTTAGTAATATAATTTTACAAAATATTTTACGGAAACACGTAACAGCAATAACAGTTTATCATTTGTAGTATATTAATATTAAGTTTAATATGTTTTTAAATATACATTAAAGTGTTCTTACATTATGTTTTTTGGTTGATTATTTTGGTTATGATTTTTCATGGGTATATTATACAGAGTAATACATTAAGCATGCTTACCCCCAATATTTTTCTTTTATAATGAACTAATTTCAGTTTTTGGAGTTTTTAAATATACTTAAAGACTTTATTTTTAAATTTTTCGAAATCTTTTGAGATTTTTTGAGTGTTTTGTGGCAATACAAACTTTAAAAAGATAACTTTCTTTTTACTGCAGATTATTAAATGAATTGTTTTTTTTTTTTTTTTTGGAAATGTTGATGTATCTAATTCAAATTTTGAACGAGTAGCTTCTCAATTTTTAAAATATTTACACTAAGAATAATAATCTTTAAAAATAATTTTATTTATAGAAAAAGTATCCATTAAATAATTAACAGTACAAAATGAGGGTTGTTATTTGAAAAATAGAAGTTTGTATCTCCAAATATTCTCTTTAAGTAATATAAAAAATCTCAAGAATTTTAAAATATGATGTTTTAGTAGATATAAAATATCCATTGTTAAATTCTGAATAAAATTGCATTATTGAAGAAAAAAAAGAGGGTAAGCATGTTTGGTGAATCATTCTACGAGTATATACTACGTTTAAAATAATGTTAATAATATTATAAATCTCTGGCAGTATTATTAAAAATTATAAATCACTATACTGTAAATTAATTTTAAGCTAAAAATATAATAAAACAAATATTAACGATGAGTAATGGCAAATATTTATTATAATATTCATCAATGCTTAACAACGATTGTCAATAAAACTGAATTTCAAAAATGCAATACAAATGCCAGCGACAGTCAATATTAGTTAAACCTTATAATTTTATTTTTTTTCTCTGTGTGAGTTTCAGACAATATTTTATTATGTAAATTAAAAAAAAAATACCATTTATTTGTTTTAAACTTATGATATTGTAAAAATAATATTTCAATAAATATGTTAATATTATTATTCATAATACATCAATTAAAACTAGCATCGATAGACGATAATGACTTATTACTACAGAGTATGTGAATCTAAATTATACTATACATTACGTAATATGATGTATCATTATAAAATATGACAAAATAATATTACAATATACGTTTAATATTGTTTATGAAAAAAAATAATAATAATTGATGCTAGATATAAACAGGTATTAAAATTTTCATTTTTAGTTATTGATTTTGCTTTTATTTAAAAAAAAAAGTAATATTTGATAAATTAGTTGACAGATGCACACTTAGAGGATAAAAAAAATCCAATGAATTTTGATATTTTAACATAAGCAGATTAAAATAACGGTTTTATATTTTAAATTGTACATACAATATAAATATAATATTAAATATTTATTTAGTATATATCTATGATTAGGGTGGATTTTTTGACATTAGAGCAAAACCCATATCAACGCCGAGCATGTGTCTATCGTCATAGTCACGCCATACTACATTTTATTTGTACATGGATAATTCCCAAAACATGTTCATGCATACATTTGGCGGAAACGATTAATATTAATTTAGCGGAAACGGTATACGCCCATCAAATACGATAGAACAGTGAAATCGTTATACAGCGCATTTGACCGGCTGTGATTGACTCAACTCTTAGGAAGCACCATATCGGTTTTGATACAATTATCACATTCATTTAGGCCTGAAATAATTCTGCGTAGGTTTCTATTTTTCCGAATGAAATTTAATTTAAAAAAAAAAAAGATTGATATTTTATGTCGACAGGAATCACTCTAAACTGCAATTATTTATTAACTCATTATTTTAAATTTTTCGTTCTAGTTAAAAAAAAATAATATATTATTTCATTTATAATTTTCATTAATTTTTTATTTTATCTAACTTATGCAATTTTAACGGTCTTAATTTTTTACTGAGATTTATATTAACAGTATATTTCGTATAATATTAAGAAACCTTAAAGTTGTCAAATATTATCAGTATAGCAATAGGTACCTATTGTTATAACGTGTTATAAGTTATGACATTAATAATGTATTTGAAAAAAATATAGCAGTCGTCAAGTACGCAATATGCTTATCTGCTATCAACTTTTACTATCTACTTTTTTTTATTTATTTAAATATAAAACTGAATATACTATAATCAAAAGTATAAATCATTAAAATATAATTCATAAATTGTGAAAATAATATTATGTATTTTTACTTCAGTAAGAACTGTTATTTCTTTTATTCTTGACTAGTATGATCAAGAAACTCTTTCTTAAAAATGAAATAAATTCGATTTGGGACAAAGAATGCATATTCATAACTAAATAGACAGTAAACATAAATATATTCATAAAATATTTAACCATTTAAAATTTTTCATTGATTTAAAAATAATAAGAATTCATTAGCAAAAGATAAACATATTATAATAATTGATATCGATATTATGTAATAATAATTTTTATTTTAAAAAATGGCGTTTATTTTCTAGGTACACTAAATTGAAAATAAATTGAACAAAGAAAAGTGGAAAATACTTTTTCAAAATAGTAAAACATATTTATTTTTAACGACTTGAAAAAAATCGTTTTTCCATCAAAAAATTATTATTAATGTTTTTAACAATTTCTAAAATTATATAGAATTACATTTTTAAGTGTTCTTAATTTGTTTATATCTATAATTTTAAACAAAGTTTGGTTTTATATGTTTGACATAATATTGTGTTTAAAGATAAAAGTTATTGATTACAGATTGATGTATAGATTTTTTGCTGGACCGATACCAAAATTTCAAGTTTTCGTTCGATTAGTTTTAGTAGGTATAGGATAATTATTGAAATCATAAGGTAGGTATAGTCAACTCGCTCCACTTTTCTTGATCCAAAAGTTTCACAAATAGAAAGATTATATATGGGATTTGCCAATATTTTCTATATTTTCTTTTATAAGATTGCAAAAAACTTTTGGAAATATCGGACCACATGAGTTAGATTCCCGCTAGAGAGGAAAACTTTTTGAATTATTTCACAACTTTTCAATAATCCTCAATACTTGAAACTTTCTTCGATTACCTATTTATTTTAAAAGCAATATTTTTTAAAAAAGCGCTGACCAAATTCAGGCACCATAAAAATATTGAAATTCATAACAATAAATCTTTACTCTTTGGCCTTTTCTAAAGTTTTTACGCTACGAAGATGTAAATAGAAATAATAAAATATGTATGCATACCTACTATTTTCTTTGTCACTTTGTCCATCTATCCATCATGGTTATCAATGTCATTCTCAATGGTATTGTTGATATTGTATACAAATAACAAATATACTGTAAAACGATATTATATTTTTTGGACTATACACTCAATGGTATTATATTTAATAATTTATTATCTTGAACACAATTTTTGTATTAACTTGAAATTTTCTACCTTACTAATATTTTGAACACTTATTAAGCTATGTTATACATATGATTATTTGTATACAACTATAACGTCTTATTTAAATACATTTTTATCATCAATATTGGTTATGTCATCTTTAATTTTCAACATATTGAGTTTAATTACAGGAAATGAAACATAATATTCACCATGGCCTTTATGGGTTATATCTCATTTTAAACTCATAAATAACGCATATAATTTATAAAGTTCGCTACAGGTCGTATAAAATAGCAACTAGTAAGTGTGATTTTCCTTACCTGTTAATAAAGAAAATTAAATTAACTTTGAAGACTTGTAAACTAATCTAATGTTAATTTGTTATTATATGGTATACATATATAATCTTGCTTTATTAAAAACTATTTTATAAACATATTCAATCAAAATTGATTTTGTTAGCGTCGAGATTGCAGTAAAGAGTTTGCAGCATATTAACTTCCACTAAGTGTTACGATTGTGTTTTTATTTCACTTTCGACAAAACATTTGCGTTGATTAATTATTGCTTTGTGCAAACATTTAATAATTATATAATGCTACAGTGCTCTGGGGCGAATGAAACCAGTGAACAGTTTATAATATGTTATACTATGCTATTCATTCGTATAGTTTTTTTCAATATAACATACACTGAATGCCTGAATATAATATTGAAATAATGTTTTAAAAAATTAAGATTTCTCTGACATTTAGAACTGAATTAGATTTCTATTTTGCATATAATATGTAAATTATACTAATAAAATATGTGTTATAAAAACATATAAAGACTCTGTTGCAATTTTTTTATACAAGTCAACATTGCAAAAAAATGTTATTAGTCTGAAAACGTATTTAGACTTAAAATTTTTTAAATAATAATGAAACTCATAAAAATTAATCAATTGTTAATTTAAATTACTAAAGAGAAATTGTTTTAATATTTTATTGAAATAGTAAATATATAATATTTTTTTCGAATACGTTATTCTAAACATAAAGCATTTAAAAATCAAGTGAATAAATCTCTAAAATTAAAATTTATTACTACAGTCATTGACTCAGCTTACCAATTGAATTTGTAACTGTTATTATTTGTATTATAATGGTAGGTATTTTTTTCGTTTTAATTTTGATTAACATTATTTCTAATCATACGTTGAGCTACACCAAAAATATTATGGTATAGTTGTATAATAAATGTTATATATTAAACTACTTTATTTGTTGAAAAAATATATAAATGTACCTAAATGACCTTATATTATGATACAATTTGTAACTGTTAAAAAAATACTGAGCTTATAACATTTTTGTATGTCGTATTTCCGCAGAGATATATTTCTGTGTGTCTAATAACACTATTAAAGTTGCACGAGTTTATAATATGTATTTTTTTCTACGTCCGTTTTCTGACGTTCAACTATTAAATCAAGAAAACAGTCACAGATACATCATTTTTTTTTTCACTTCTCTTTGCCTTTGTCACACATCACAGTAATACCAGCGTCGTTAAAATTCTGTTCTCCCCTCCAGTGAAATGACAAGCTGTCATTAGAAACGCTCCAGATGCGCTCCATACATATATGCATATATATATAACTGTGTATGTTCGACAAAAAAGGAGAAAAAAGACACGTACAAAGCTGTAGTATGAAAAACGCCTGAAGGGAAAAGTACAATAATATTATAATATATTATTATATATAATAACAAATTCTTTCTTCGGGTGTGCCACACGATAACGTTATAAATGGTACGCGACTCTTACATATTATATATATATAAAGTATATACATATATGTTTTCGAGAGTGTGTAGAATATTACAATGTGAAGTGCGTTTAATTTTTCTCCCCCTGCTAGGCGTACGGTGGTGGTGGAAGTAGCGGCAGCGGCAGCGAGGTCCTTTAATTGGGCAACCTCTGCACAACGAGAGCCCATTGTATGCAGCGCCTTTCGGACCGCTGCTGGGCGGATGGATATATTATATATGCGTACATACGATATTATAATATATACATTATATATAAACATAAATTACGAAGGCATATATTATAATATTTTTATTATTATTATTATTATTGTATATTATTATGAGTGATTTATGGTCCTAGCGAATAAAATGTATCCGTGCGCAGTCATACATACACATTTTATGCATAAAATAGATGCTACAACAGTAAGGTGTAAAAAGTATTATAGATTCGACTATACTAGATATACCAGCTGTAGTTGAGAAAAGGGAATTGACATAAAAACTTTCAATAGACACTGGCGAATCTGGGTTAAGATTTGAGAGATAAATGCTGGTAAATATTATAACAATTTTCGGTTGACAGAAAGTAAAAATAAAAATAAGAAATATTATATTAATGGGAAAATGTTTGTCCATGTAGAGTGTGGCCTATAATATAACACTAACTATTCCATACATAAATCTCTGATCGCGTATATGTTATATGCATATTTATTACGCGTAGGTCGAAAAGCACTCAATGAACCCTATTGTCGGTCGTTAATTATAAATTACTTCATCATGCACATCCGTCGGCCGAGGAACATTTCGATTTGTATAATGTGTTGAGAAGAAAAATTATAATGATATTATGTTATAACAAATGAATAAATAAATAAATCGAAGTTCATAAATATATACTATACATATACATAATGCTATGTATAATATTGTTATTTTGCCGCCGGATATCGCGTAACCGACAAAATCGAATACGCCGAAAATGTATAATAACGCGTTGTCCGGAATTTCTACATAATGCTATACTGTATTGGAACGGATTTTGGTACGCAAAAAAAAGTGAACGGAAAAGAAGGGAAAAAATTACAATCTGGCAGATGCGCAGATTTGTTTCTGTTATTCTTCTCGTATTACAATTTTAAATGTTCCCCCCTCATATTTATCTATAAATATATAATATATGGCTTCGGTACGTGTGTATGTATTTATAGTGTTGTATACGTGTGTCCAGTCTTGTATGATTCATTACATTTTTGTTATTATTAATAAAAAACAAAAAGCGGTGATTGTGGGGAAATATATATCTATAGGTATATCTCCAGTCGCCACAAACGTACATTTGAGAAGTAAATGATAGAGATCAAGCTAGTCGTGCTTACGGAGGATCGATAAGTGTCACTGAAAAGATATCAATCCTTAATCATCTCTATATTAATGATTTTTTAGTAGTCGTTTTACATTTTTGAATACGTTTGTATGTACCTATGTATAATGGGTATACTATGTATTGCATGGTAATAAAATGTATAACAACTTGATAATATCATCGTATAATAACTGATAAAATATAAGCTGCAGACATCAGCTATATGGTTTTTATTTTTACAAATCTACGATTAACCACTTTTACGGGTATTATAGAGGGAGTGTGCTTTAAAAGTTTCACGTGATTGCCCATCGTCAATACTCAAACGACTGATTGTTAAATGCAAACAGAGACGTTACTTCAAAAAGGCTTGACATTTTTTCCGATATTTTAATCCTTACGTTTAGTATTATATATATAGGTTTTTGAAAATATTTATTTTTCATTTTAAAAACACTATCTCCGGTGTACTTGACGAATCTGTTGCCATATTGGGACGGCAATTCTGTATAGTGGTATAGCTTTTAACGGGCTTTTTCTTGTGTATTATAAAATACGATACTTACAACAGCTGGGGACATCGAAACTGCAACAGTGCGGTATCGTCACCAGTCACCGGGGTATGCAAACATCACGATTGAATGGACGTTGTGGTAGGTGGTAGAAAGTAGGGAGTGAAGCCGTCGATATTATCGTCATTATCTCACGCCTCTTTAGCACGTTTTCGAAACGTGCTTATCTCGAACCACTCAAAATACCGTCCGTCTGTAGCTCGTATAATACGTATATGTATATATTGTGTATATACATCAAGGCTTATATAAATGATATACGGCAAGGGACGCGAGTTGGACACACACACACTAATACATAAATGATATAATACGTTTTACGTACCTATGTATGCGTATACTACCAAAAATAAAGTGGTTTAGAGGATTTCGAGGTTTTTTTATGACATCCGAGACACGTTTCGGCAGTGAGCTTGACGCGGTGTTACAAATGCATGAAATCGTAATTCGATAGACGTTAATTTATTAATCCTCGATAGCCCTGTAAACTTTTTCGTCACTAATCGAATTTTGATTCATATGTAAGTACGCTGTACCTAATACCTAAACAGATATATAACGTACGTATGCTATATTATAATCTTTATTATTGTGAACTGCGATGTTCTTAAACAAATAACGTTCTTTCTGTTTCCTACTACAATCGGCTATTAAAAAACGTTGAGATTCAATTTTTATGGCGGACGGTCTGCTGACGGCGAATTTAAACGTAAAGTATACTTAGCCTAGTTGTAGCTATAAATAGATACCTAGTAACCAGGCGTATATTATGTACTGAAATGTCTAAAATTTTCTCTAAGTGATTAATCATTGCACATTACGGGTGGGCACTACATGCTCCTCGTTAATTTCACACACACACACACATATATACATGTATATGTACAGGTATGTCATTATTTCTATGTATATTTAATATTCCAATCGCCGATTTTTGTATACTGTAGATTTTTAATGTATTACTTGGTATAAGCACATTCGTATATTCGTGTATTTAGTATACCTCATATATGGTTATCAACCTCAAGCTGAATATAAATTATAAACTACTCTTTTTTAATTAATACTGCTTTGTATATTATTTCAAAACTCGTTTATTGCTATTAATTGCATAGCCGCATAAAGGTACCGAGTTAATTTTTTATTCCTTTATCATGTCTATGTTTACAACGTAAAAATTTCATAACATTATTTTATAATTATAATTACTAAAAAGTTGTTCACTTAAATATTCTTAATATTAGTCTTTAGTGCGCAAAAATTGGTTTTTCAACAATATAATTTAAATGAAAAAATATTTCAATAATTATAAGACGATTTTTAGCACGAAATATAAATAACACATTTTGTGCAAACTTGTTTAATAAATGTAGCTATAAAATTTAAATTAGTCATGATTTCGATTGGGTACTTTTAAAAATTAATTATTGTAATAAATTAGATAAAAAATATGCCGACATCATATTTTAAGGAACGGGCAGAATAATGAAATAATATTCTAATAGTAATAATATATTTGAATTATTAAATATTATAAAGAAAAAAATTCATTTAGTTATATTAAAAAGGAAATTGTTTATTATGCATATTGCACATATATTATATATACCTACTATGGACTCATCAAAATAAATATTGTATACTGTATCTACAGGTAAAGTCAACAATATATTTACATAATTTTTCTGTGTAAAAAAATTAACTTGCATTAAATATTTAAAGATATTTATTTATGGAAAATATCTTTCATTTTATGTATTAGATATAAAAAAGATTAATAATTTATAGTTTTTACAAACTTAACTGTTCACGTAGTTTTTTTAGTGGCATTTTGTTTTCAAATTACCTTAAGACTTTTATGTTTAAATTAGTAAAGCGGCCTTGTTTAGCAAATAACACCTCGGGACTTAAAATCCGGTATTAAATTATTATACCGGAGAAAATATGTATGTGTTGATCGTAGTAATCGTACCTAAAAAAAAGTTATTGAACATAATTTCAAACTGGTATCCCAATACTAAGACATGCTAGCTGTCTTGATAATTACGAGCGTATTATTATATTATATTTTATTAGATACGTTATTGGCGACCCGAAATACTATTAATATGTGTATATAAATAATACATTATTCTTAGATTACATTGACATGCAGCGAAAATTATACTAATAATTATTATTTTAGAACTCCTGTTGCGTTTTATGATATTATATACAAATTTCTCAGATGTGTAATGAATAATGATAATAACATTAATAATATATGCACGGTAGAAAATAACCGAAATGGTATTCACGTAACTATATGCGTATGGTTCAATTATTATTGTAGTGGTAATAACAGATTATAAACATATTATACATATATAAGTTTATAGGATATGTACTGTCATTTTAAGGTACATTATTGTTTGAAAATCGATTCGCGACTCATTCTGTAGTTGGGTCAATCTATACTCGTTACACTCGTAAAATCATTGAGGATATTAACGTTAATTACTTTCGATAAATTTGCTCGATAATATGTTCATGTAATACATGATGAATACGTCGAAAGGTGAAAATAACATAATTTTCAAAAATAAAATATCTTAAGCCCTTTTGACATTTGAACTCATTGACAAACTCGTGTGGAATAACGTTCTTTTATATTTTTTCGGCCTTTACGTATTTTTTATCAGTAATGAGCAGAATGTAGACACGATCGTTCGCTGTTTGCACTTAATCAACTGGAAAAAAAATATGTTATGTACCTGTGAGAATATCATTATTATAACAAAGGCAAACTATAGAGATAAAACTATTTTGAAATAATTCCTTGTTTGTCAATAATAATTAATAAATCATGATTTAGCACAGAATGATAATCATATATGTAAATAGGACATGAACGGATTATGTAATATAACATGTATATCGTTTTAATGATATACTTATTTGCAGCAACTATTTTATACGTTTTGAGTATGATTTTATTATATTATTTATATTTTTATAGTACCTAAAAATTATATATTTAGTATTAAAATTTAAATAATAACCAAATATAATCAAAAAATTATTCATATTACAATACAATAATTATTCACTTGGTACAGATTCTTGATGGTAGTTAAATAGGTATTACACAACACTTTAATTTTAAATACTAACACTGATAAGTTTAATTAAACGTTTAGAACAATAATTAATTGTAAATATTTTGATAAGTTTATGATTTTAAAACATGCATAATATATAATGACAAAAATAATTATCTTAGTTATCAATAATTAATTTCTTTTAAACATGTATTTTTTTCATACCTCATTCAATTATATTAGAATTCAAATGATTTTAGTATTATACATTTTTGTTATATTTTAAAAATTTTTAAGTTTTATAAAATCGAACAAAACATGAGCATTTTTGAATGTAGATATCTAAACTCTGATGATCTATTTCTATAAAATATTGATATAAACCACGAATAAAACATAAATTATAACTTATACCTAACCATTATTATATTTATATTTTATAAAGATTTACTTACTAAGTAGGGATATAATAATATTATTAATGTTATAATTGATTCTATACGATGATATCATGTGATTCATTACTTTGAAATCATCATATATGAGTAATGAATATATTATATCAATATATAATGTCCTTAATATATTCATAAACAGTATATTATAATTTATAATAAATGTCTTAATTTATTACGTTGACATTTTAACTCATTGAAAACTGTAGGTACATATTACTGTACATTCTGTTCAACATTTTTATTTTTATTTTTATTGAACTTAAACCCGGCAACTAGGGCCATTAGCTGTTTGTAGGGGTTATGAAGTGTGGTAGAGGGTAAGGTTGGTACGGTAGGTTGTATTTTTTTACGATTGTTACAGTTGATAGCAAACACGTGTACGAGTATGTGTGGCAAGGTTTTTAACCACTATGATCTCGAGTGGTCACCCATCCGGGAGCTAGTAGCTATGGCCGTTACTTACTCTCAGTTGCATTCCACAACTGGAAGCAGCCAACACACCACGCTAAGCCACTACTTTAAACAGTTTGATCTTTGTTAAATTTGTACTAGTTTTAAATAATAATATTTCTACAATAGTATAATAATATTAATATATTTTAGATTTTAAAAATGAATACTATTTTTCACCTATTCACCTACCATTAACTGTTGTTTATATTTGGTAATCATTTACACATTCATTAAGTTTCAATAAATAAACAATTATTATTATATTTATGACATTTTTGTTAACCAATTAACATCCATGCTGATGATAAAAATGAATTATTTTATTTTCAAAGTAAAAATTAACGTCTGCATTTTACTATAATAACATTGTAGTGACGTAATTTCAGTATTCATTAGACAATAGGATAAACATTTTCGACTAATAGTAATATTTATTTTATAATAATCACTTAGTATAAATTTTAAATTATGTGAAAAAAATTATTCTAAATGACTTATTGACTATGGCAAACAAATATAATGACGTCGCTTAACTGTTTGTGATATGGTCTACGGAAAATTAAGTTTCTTACTTATACTAACCCTGAAAATGCAATCATATTAATAATGTGATAACTGATTATCTATATATTATAAATATATAGTTATGAGTATGGAATGTTTTGACATCTGCAACTTATTGAAGAACTATTTTAGTATATTACCATTGGTATTTGAGAAACGTTTGGTTTTGTTCAAACTGGAGACTAAAATGACAAACGTTGTTCCCATGTTGCTGGTGTGCCAAACAACAATATTTGTTTTAAAAATGACAAGAATGACGTGAAAAAATGCACACATGCAATCGCACTGTGATTATTTATACTCATATACGCATCAATGATTGCTTCTAAAAAAAATTGTTAGTGCTTGACTGCCAATGGAGTATGATAAAAAATATATAATAGGGTATAATCGGTTTTTTCTTTTTTTTTTTTGCCCAACGACAATTTTCGAGTTTGTACGATTTCTGCGAACAAGATGCGTACCAGTATTACAGCTGGCAGTATTATACCAGTCATATTTCCTATTTGAAAAACATGTTCGCGGTACGTGTGTCGGATCTTGAAAATAAAAATAAAAATCTACACTAATCGATCACGATTCGACCAACGACCATTTATCGACCTTCCGGCCGGATGGTATTAATTAAATACAAAAAATCCAGATGGTATGTCCGTATATCGTTTCCTCCTCTTCAGACGGGTCGACCCCTCCGCAACCAAAATAACATATTGTCCGTTCACGATCGTGTGCGGTGTTCGGTATTGTACGCACATTATTATATACTGTTGTTCTTGTATACAATATTATATTATTATAATTTAGGCAGGCGCATTTGGTGTTCTTTTCGTGCCATTACATATGCGTTATATATCTCCGATGGCCGTCCGGCAATTCTAATTGTGTTTCAACGAAACATCAATGTATATATATATATATATATTTATATGTACTCCCGACGACAACAGTAAGAATAATAATTATGGAAAAATAATAATAATAAAAAAAAAACACCACGCGTTCGAAACGTCCATGTGAAAAACTTCTGTCTGCACGGAGCGTTCGAACACACGGGGTCATCGTGTATGTACGTGCAGCAGTGTACTGCCGCAGCTTACACAACCGGCTCGGTATATACCTGTATATATGTTATGACCGCGTACACCAGAAATACGAGATATTGCTGCGGTATACCGCTGGAATAAAATATACGTTTGTGCAGCGCGCGCTCCGTGTAAGTGTGTATAAAAGAGCGACGAGACAAACACACGTCGTATTACTATAGGTACTAAAGGTATAATGCCGAGTGTCTGGTGTTTCATCAAAAACCGTATTGTAAATCATCGGGAAGATTACAAAACCGTGTACGACCTTTTACGACGAATATTGTCGGAAGAAAGTGTGCGTGAGCCGAGCGAAGAATTTTTTTCAATCCTTAAATAAAAAGAAAAAAAAAATTCACCGCCCGTCTACTGCACCGTTCACCGTCGTTGTCGTTGTTGTTTGGCCTGTATTATACGAGACTTGTATCGAATGTCCATCTATATAATATCTATATGTGTTATTATACTGTACTACGTCTGTACATATTTATAGGAGGTTACCTATATGCCTACACATGTATTGTATATTATATTATATACATACATTATACATACATATATATACACAGTTAAATATATATATATATATATATGTAGTTACGTGTGCAATAATAATAATAATCAAGCATAATATAAAAATATTACTGTGTGAAAATATCGAATTGTCGTTACTTCGGTTTACATTCAAACCACCGTAATTAATATTGTATAGGTGCCTATTATTATAGTTAGCGTGCCGTGTATATGCGTGCGTGTTCATCATAATTTTCTGGTGCGCTTGCGATGTCTTCAGAATCATTAATTTATTGTATTTTAGTATAATAATAGGTGATTGTCATTTGTACCGGATCACGGATGACGTGGTTAGAAAACAACAAACATACCTACCAGCTATTAAGTCAAATGTCTAGATTAGTTTTCCATGGTAAAAATTTAAATTATTATAGTCTTATTGATACATAATTCATTTTTTTCTTATAATTATTATACGATTAATTTCATCAATAATTCTGAAAATTACACAAGATTAGAAGCAACCACGTGTGAATAGAAAATCTTTCGAATCTATTAATATTACTGATTTCATACAATCACAATTTTATTTAATATTATATGATGAATACCTACAATTATATATATAGAATAAAAAAAAAATATATATATATTATATTGTACGCATTGATAAAGAAACATTCGTTAAATATATAAAACCAGTAATATAATTATTATTAGGTAAATCTAACCTAATATAGGATCAAATAACTATTTTCATTCGCAAAAGTACTTCATAATTGTGTTTGCAATCTTAATTGAATCTTATTGACTCAGATAATACCCACCCGACAATATTAAACCATATTATTATATAATTTCATAAAATATTTTATTTGTTCATTCGACCTTAGGTGTTTTTTATATCGTATTCTATACATTGTATGACAGCATAAATGATGAAAGATGATGTAGGTATGTGCTCGTTAACAACGCAATAGCTGTTAGCATACCATAATAAATTAATCATTTATAATCATATATTAGAATAATTTGACAAATGCTCTATAGTTTAACTAAACTTAAATTATCATATATGTATCGTATATAGTTATCAATCGTCTGTTTTTAATTTTAAGTGTTACATTTAATTTATATAAATTTAAATTCAAAGGTGTATTTTACTATGATTACTTGGGTATTAAAATACAAATATTATATTTTAATTATACTTAATAATATAGGTAGGTAGGTACTCGATAATTTAATATATAGTTAAGATGCGCAATAAAATTAGTAATTCATATATTTAATATAAGCAATCACATATCGCAATAAAAATAAACTTATTAATATTCAAAAATAAAAGCTTTTAATATACATAAAAACGATTAACATTAAATAAAAATACCCATTATTCAATGAAATTTTATTTTCAAATCATTAATCAACATAATTGATTAATAAGGATATATAAAAAGTTATTTATTTAGAAATACACATTAACAGCAAGGTTATTAGCGTTTTTTAATTCTAAGATATTACAAAGTTAATAGTTTTGTATAAGGAGTTTTAGTTTAATGTAGTTGTAATATTAACTATTAACAAAATAAATGAAAAAGATACAGTAAAATAATGATAGCTTAAATTAAATAATATAATAAAAGAAAAAAAAAAACAATAAACGTGAAAATGTTGTAAGTAGAGTGGTGGTTTTTGGATTTGGTACAAGAAGTTTACTGAGGTTTTACGGGGTATCTCGGATTTTTTGATAATTTAGACATTCAGAGAAAATATTATGTTTGGCTGTATCTGGTATGCATGAGCCACAAAAAAAATGTTCCTATTACTATTTATTGTAGTAAATAGATATTAATAAATAAATATATGTAAATGCTAGTTTTTAAATTTTTAAAAGGTTTAAGAAATTCATAAACTA
This sequence comes from Melanaphis sacchari, assembly GCF_002803265.2. Classification (NCBI taxonomy): domain Eukaryota; kingdom Metazoa; phylum Arthropoda; class Insecta; order Hemiptera; family Aphididae; genus Melanaphis; species Melanaphis sacchari. The sequence continues at coordinate 2,615,267 of NW_020271042.1, forward strand.
AACATTTTCAAGTTCATAGAAAAATACAAAATAAATGTGATGCAATTAATCAATAAGTTTTATAAATATATAATTTTATTTGATAATTTTATTATAATTACTTACAAAATAAATTTTAAACTACAATACCTAATTTCTTTTGTTGAGTAAAAATATTTTACGCTATACATTACACTTAAATACGTTTTATCATAGTTTTTTTTATATATGTATATACTTACATTAACAAATTTATCATTCAAGGTAATTGAAATATAATTATTTATTTTTTTGCATTTTACAACAGAATTTACTATTTACAATTCTTACTCCTATATGTGTAGTTAAATTATATATATCTTATGTTGTTGTGTCAATTTAAGAGATACATTAAATTATCGAAAATCCCGCATGGTTACCCATATGTCATTGGTAACATTAACATGATATTTTAACTTTGACAATACTTCACTTAAAATCTTGCCATGTCACGTTGGCCTATTTTTTATTACATTTAACGAATAAACTAAAAAAACTGAACCATGAAAAATGTATCATCACATATGCCGAATTTTCATTGTCCTAATCCTAATGAACAATGTCTTAGCATGTTTTTTTATTTAAACTAATATACTGAAAATTAGAATTATCAGACCATATGGTTAAATCCCAATAAGTGCTTATGCGTAAAAAAACGTTTTACTTACTTTGTCCATATATTATCATTGGTGAGATATCGGACATTTTAAGGGATTAATGTTTTAAGAATATTCAATCCCCTTTCTCTACCCGTCCATTCTTAACGTCAATATAATCATTAATCATCAAAAATGTACACTAATATGAAATGCATTACAGTTAGTATTTAGTGCTTTGGATATGTATTTTAATATGTACACTATTATTTTACTCGTATTTTTAAAAATCACGCTGTAAAAAAATACAACGTGATATCTTAAAATCTTGCATTCATGTTCCTTGACACAATTTATATGAAATGTGCTTATTGTTGTTGACTTGACATCTATGCACGTGTACTAGGAAGTATACACTTTAATTTTTTTTTACATACTTGTTTCTAATTATCTCTATGTTATGTATGAACAGATTTTTTTATTTTTTTTTTTATTACGAGACCATTTTTGCTTTATTTAGGAACGAATTATATAACTTATTCATGTAATTATTTTGTTTTTACGTGTAGACTATAGAAACTGTAGTATATTTTAAAATAATGTGCTATTCTATTTATATAAATTTTTTACGAACATCAATTCATGATTTTTTTTAAGCCTCTTTATAAAGGGTACGTCAATGCAATTTTCTGTATTTTGGCATACTTCACTTTGTTCTCGTTAAAAACCATTATGGCGCCAATGAATGTCGCCACCTAAATAAAATGTTGAGTTTTTGTATATATTTTTAAAGTATTAACAATGTAACTATTGTCTACAGGTGATTTGTTTTACCATTTTTTATGGCGTACTTATATAGCTTCGAGAAAAAAAAACAAACACATACCTTAAAAATAGTTATGACTTAAAAATTATAAAAGTATTCGTGTATTTAAAAGTAAAATAACTGGTTATTATACATGCAGTTTGAATATGTTATCATATAATGAATTTATAATAACAATATACTTATAAATATGAACAAAATAATTTATCTTATAAATTAGTATTATATACATTTTGAATAAATAAAAATAATAGCTTTGAGTAGGTAGTATTACACACTGTACTTTACTCATTTTGTATATATATATATGTATGTATATAAGTATTAAGAAGTAGGATAATTGATTATTCAATACTAAACACTACAAAAAAATGTTGAAATTAGATAAATATTTTTTTTTAATTTATTTTCTGTTTTTAATCATAAATATGTTTGAAAATTAATAACTCTTCTATTAAGTGATAAAATATTATCTTATTTTGATTTATGACTTATTTAATTTTTTTTTTTTTTTTTGTGAAATTGATTACATTAAATTGTTTTATAGAAAATCTTCAATTTAATGTACACATAATATACTTAAATACAAATACTCAGAATGTTTGTTAATTTAAAAACCTTTTCACTTGAATTAATCTTTAAACTTTTTGATAATATAAGCTCTATAAGTATTATTTCAAATATATGTAAATGTTAAACATATTCACAACCACGACATAGATAAAGAAATCAATTATTAATACTATTTAGTATTTAATATTAATGAATACAAATATCTTTTATCGTATTTATGTAGCGATAACGTGTTTAAACGAGGATTAAAAAAAAATAATAATAATTCCTTTACAATTTATTGAGATTTATATTTTGCTATAATAAATAAATCAAACATTTTACAAAAATTGAATATAATTTGCCCAATATAACGAAATATATAGCATAAAATATAGTAAATGTATTAAAATTTAATTTGAGATTTATCTACATCAAAAATATAAACATAACAATGTTCAAAATTGATCTTTTTTTTTTTTTTAATACATTATTAATTTTGATAACACGAGAGAATAATGTACAATAATATATACAAAAATGTCAGCAATAAAGAATAAGTTAGAAGTGCGACTTCGCATCATTTTCGCTATATAACTATAATAATTGATAATAACGCGCAATAATTAATAATTGTTAAATTTAGGAAGTATTATTTCGTCCAAAAACCATGACATGTATGTGTGTGTGTGTGTTTATATTATATACGTAATAATAATTGCATCACGCGTATTAACAAACGTGAGGACTCCTGGTCTTGGAAACATTTTAATGGGTCGCGACAGAAGTGAAGTTTTTGAAATTAGACATACGTGTGGTGGGCTCACGAAGAGAATCAAGACTTTTAGAAAACAGTGGACCTACTTCTCTTCGCCACCAGGATTGCTCACCATGGAACTACCTATTCAAAATGTTACTAAAATATTATAAATATATTTTATTAGTAGTCGTACATAACGATTTGTTTTTATTCGTTTGGCAAAAAAGGAAAACTTTGTTACGAGATCCTTTTCGATCCAGTGATAAGAGGAGACTTTTATTTGGGCCGAGTATAATACAAACCATTGAATTGACGAGTACGAATCGAGTTGTAATTAGAAAAAATATTTTTTATTGTTTGGTGCACGACATGCACTCTCTCCAACCAAATACTATGACTGTAAGTAATGTAAAATTGTTATTAACATCATTATCATCATCATGATTAGCTATATAATATGCAAAAGAATAGACTGGTTTTTTCACAATAGTTTTTCATTTTCAAGACACGAACCGCAAACCGAGTTATATTATACAATATACTATGTACATGCACGTGTGTAATAATATCATAAAATTTGTTTTGTAGATACCCCCACCCCTGAAAACTGGCAAATATTTTATAAAAGTCGAGTCCTTTGTTTTCATGCACGCACGTGGTCTCAGTTTGCAGGCACAATATATACCACACACACACCCAAATACAAATGCGATTCGTCGTATGTATAATTATTGATGATCCCCATTGTGCTTGCAATTATTATTACACGCGGGTATATTATAGTATAGGTTATTCGTTAGTGTTTAATATCAATAATACGTACGTGTTATAACTTATAACGAAAAACAGCTGTTGTCGAATAATTGTATGGGGCGTATATCCGTTGTGCGTATCATCGGTGGACCGCGTGATGGACTCGACTTACGTTTCTAACATACAGATATAATAATATTATATTATGTAGTATGTCCAATTTTTTTTTTTTTTAATATCCGATGGGAAAAAACCTCCCCTCTTGATTATAGAGTGCGTTTAGAGCGTAAAAACCGTTTGTATTTTGACGACGCTGTGTGTCGTATAATATATTTATATATTAATACCACTGTAGTGGCAATCAAATGACGCAATATAAAATGAACAGTTTTGAAAATTCGAAATTGTCTGCTAAGAAATTGAGTCGTGCGATGTGTATATAATAATGTATTACAGACGAGTTTTTTTAATTCTATTGTTTCCAAACGGATTTAAAAGCAATCGAATTTTTTTCGAACACGTATAGTATTAAAAATAATATTATTAGGTATATAGGTACTCATATTTCGGTAATAAAATTCACACTGGTCTAAATAAAGTATAAAACCTCTTAAAAGGTATCATACATTTGTTTTTACATTGAATAAACGTGATTTCCGGTTATTCCATCCATGGCATGGTGATATCCAAATCTATATACGATTTCATACGATACACGATACAGTTTTTTTTTATTATTATTTTGTAACTTAATTGATCTAGTCTAACAGTGTATTTCATCTTTTAGTTATTACACAAAATAATTTGTTATCGTCGAGAATTTAGATGATTAGATCGTTATCCTTATAAAAATATTATTACACATTGGAGACAAGCGCCGCGTTTAACGTGGTATGTGTGTAAAATATATACAGACAGTCATTTCCCGCCAATTATTTCTTTTAAGGACGGGTTATTTTATTTTATTTTCTCTAGTTGTTTACTCGTTATTGAATAATCTGATTAAATTGTTTTTTTTTTTTGTCATATTCTCCGAGTATAGATCTAAAAATAAGTCTAAGAATAAATATCATACTGTAAAAATCAATAATAGTAATATACGCGTTATTTCAACAGTTTAAGCGAACAAAACAAAAAGTCGTTCAAGATATTATGATTTATATTGCTATTTTCATTATAAATACATCTAGACATAGGTCATAGGATTAATATAAAAATAGTATAATATATAATTTTTTTTTTTTTGATTTCATGTTTTCTTTCTGTATACAGTAAAAACACATTATATTTATAATTTTATAATTAACAGAATATTGTACAATTGACAACGTGAAACATTCATATAACAACATGTTCATTATAGGTACAATTATAGCCTATAAAAGTATAGGACAATAAAATAAAATAACCGGAAAAAATATTTATATACTTAAACGATTTTTTGTACATACCGTTCTAAACACGGTGCTCGTCCTTTTAGATATGCAAGCAAGTACCGCGTTAGAAACGGCGCTCGTCTCAAACGCAATAACAAAATAAAAGTAGTTAGTCTCCAATGTGTTAACATTTAATTATAATCGTGTTAAGTTATCGAAATAAAAATACCGAACGAAACAAAATTGGGGAGTTATGATAGTGATGCAGCTCGTTTTCAAGTCTTATTTTATATATAATACATGTAATTTTCCCCTCAGCGACTAAACACCGTAATAATTTAATTATTTTTTAATTCTCAAAATATAAAATAGAATAGATTAAAATTGTAGTATATTACTATTAGTATTTACTTTATATTCTTTTACAAAATACAATGTCTTAATGGTAATAAAAAAAATCTATTAATTGGCTTGAAATATGTTGGAACCTTGGCGGAAAATTAATTATTTATTATTTGATACAAATATGACATTACACGACATAGATACAACATTATATAATAACTTATAACATTATTGGATTTTGTATTTAAAAAGAACAAAAACATAGCCTTAATTTATTTTATTCTTTTTAAAATAGCTTATAAGTTATAATGTCTAAAGTATTATTACTGAGTAATTATTTTAAAATATATATTTTTATGTCTAAATAACAATAGTTCTAATCGATGTACAGTGTATACCTATAAAAAAAAATAAAATACTTAATAATTAACTTTTTTCAAGCCTTATATTTTTAGACTTATTATTATTATTATTTTTTTTTTTTTGCTTGGACCTTTTTTGATGTCTACCATCCAGATTAGTGATTGCATTTGTAAGCTGCAAGAAACACCTTAATTAATTAATCAATTTTTCTAATAATTATATTGAGTGTGTAATATACTGCAAAATTAAAAAAATTCTACCTTTTTAATAAACTGTTATGTGTTTTATTGCAATAGCTACAAAATGTACACATGAAAGTGCTTAATCAAAGTAATTTAATATAAGTAATTGTTTTCTGACTCTTTAAATTGATTACTAATGTAAAAAAAAATTTAAAAAAAATGTTTTGAAGGATAATCTATATTTCTCAATGATTTAATAATTAAAAATAAAATTTTTATCTTTAAAAGCTTTATAAATCACGTTTAAAAAGTTATAATTATAACACTACAACGAACCTAAAAGTCGCATTTATTTTCTATTGATGATAATTAATAAATAATAATATTAAATTAGTATATTCTTATGTTACGTGATTTTTTATATCAAATAGTTAAACAAAATATGCAATATTTAACTTCCATATAATGTCATCGAATTTAAAACTAGCTAAATTTAAATATTGTAATAGTATAATAATATGTTTATGTTCATGTAAAAATAAAACCCTGAGAAGTTAGTTAACATAATCCTTCATATTCCTCTCATTGTATTGTTAATTCATTTAAAGCAACTTATTTATTTTCTTGGGTATTTGCACACGTGTTGTTTTTTGAATTTCCAACTTGATTACGATAAATTTAAAAAATCTTAATCATAAGTAATTACATATTATGTTTATGATGCATACGGCCTCCATATAGTATACATTATACTTTTGATCCGTATAGTATTGGATAGTACCTGCATATAGTTATAACTATTATGATGTATTGTTAATATGGTATTTTTTAAGTATATGTCTTCTTAATATATAAAGCAAAAAAAAAAATAGGTAATAAACAGAGATACATTATCTTTTTAGCTGGTTTTTATTTATCATTATTAAGACGTACAATTGTATTATATTGAATATAATCAATAATGCAATAGTCAACAAAATTTATATCGTACTTATGTGTTTGTTTTTAATTCAACTCAAACAATACAATTAACAAACACGAAATAATATCTTAAGTTCTTCGATAAAAATTATGATGCCATTTCTGGGGAATGACACTATGGACTTATATAGATTTAATAGCCAATAAGTAGTTAAAATTGTTTTTTATATAATCTTTCGAGAACTTCAAGTACGTTCATGAAATGTATTTCCATAGGTATAATAAAAAATTCTACCTTTAAGTTAATTGACGGCTATATTTAAAAACACTTATGAATTATAAGATAAAAATGTTTACTATTTTTGTAAATAATCTTAGTCATTTCGTCATTTATATACCTGTATTAGGTACATAATTTAATAAGAATTAACTAATATTTTATTAGTATATAATAATTAATATGTTATACTCATATATGTTGATTATATGAAATATATATAATAATATGCTACAAATATATATATATATAATTATTAATTACTCTTATGTTTATATGCCATATAATCTAAAATACGTGAAATAATGGTCTTAATACAATTTAAACACAAATCAATCTTACTAGTTACTTAACAAAATATCAAAATCGGAGTTAAATGATACGCTATAAGTAAATTAAACAAACTAAATACGGGTAATTTTTTATAGGAAAATTTATTTCTGTATTTTTTTGTAAGTGTTATTGCTAACAAATCAAATAAATCATCCATAAACAACAGTTTTTAGTTGTATTTATCTTATATAAATAGATAGATAAAAGCTTCTAACAAAATCCAATAAAATAATGTTTTTTCTATGAACAAACCAAAATGTTCGTTGAAATATATTTGAGTCTGCAAAAATTTCGTTTACTCTGTACATTTTTTATTCTTATTTATTTTTACGTTCAATTTATTAATTATCAATTCATAATGATTAATTAATATCCATATATATGTATACACGTGTAAAATTAAAGCTATGTTATTGTAATGTTTTTATTTTTTTATTTTTAATGTATCATACTTATATAAAAAAAAAACATATGTATATAGCTATATGCATTTTTATACCACGGGATTCGGGTGAGAGATCTGCCGTCGCTGAAACCGGCAATAATTGGACACGTTTTTCTCTCTGGTATACGTATTCTCTTTTTCATTTTTCCAATATTACTACCGTAGTCTTGAAACACGCACATATGCTTTATGCTTTTAGGGTACAAACGTTCTACTAAACTAACCTTATTAAGTGTGCTGCATGCGGTGTTGCGGTAGAGTATGATTGGGTGAGGTTAGTGGTACTAGGAAGTTTGTGAGACTTGCTTGAGGACAAAGTCATCGTCGTGGTTGTTTTTATCATTCAGTCTGTACTCTGTGTACAGTACACACGTCAACATGCACACGTACATATTACTTATGATGGTGAATGGTGTGATTGGCGATTGAAAAATGAAAATATCTGCACTCTATATTTTAGGGAAAAAAATTGATCTCAAGACAGTTCGCAATAAAACGATGCTGAAGTTAGTACTATTTTATAACAATACATACAATACATAGCATATTGTAAGTTCTGAAACAACGCATTTAAAAAGTTAAATATGTACGGAGGTACCTATTTCTATTCAGTATTATTTAAAATTTTATTGCAAAGGCGTTTCTGAGGATAAGTACTTAAATCTCATGCATATTGTTTAATGATATTATAAGTATTATAACTGTTGTTAAACCTATCTAACTTTCTTTCGATTTCTTTCGATATAATATACTAAGAGTCGTATAATTTATCGTTTTTCAGATTAGATTAACTTGAAAACTGTCTATAATTCTATAATTTTTCATAAAAATGTACTATTATAAAAATAAAATAAAAGCAATTTAATTCACCATCAAAAAACTTAATAATATATTGTTGGTAAATATAATATATTCTGTAAATGTCGTTGAGAAAACATATCATTAATACAATGCGCATATTTTATAAATTAATTATGATTTTAAGTGCGTATATGGCGTATATCCTAAAACAGACAATTTATTTAGTATAAATGCACATTTTTCATATCCATTTTTAAGAGCACATTACATATTAATCTATAATATTTTCAATGTAGTTTAAAAAAAATTTAAAATGCGTGTATTATGTTTAAATTTATCATACAAAAATATAATGTACTATATTTTAGTGATTTTGAAAAAAATGAAATTATCAACATTTTTTTTTTTTTTTTTTTGATAACTTTATAATAATGGTCATCTTCGAAATTATTTTTAAATAAAACCAGAAATGCTGTAAATTGCTTACAGTTATCTATTTTAAACAATGTAAATTTGTAATTATTTACAGTTGTAATCCGGTATTATAATTGCTGCTAATAATTGTTCGGGAATAACCAAAACTTTTCATTAAATTATTTCCATAACTTTAAGTATAAACTCGTTTTATACCATTTAGTGTAAATATATTATGTTGTCTAAAGTATAAAAAAAAAAAAAATGATACTTGGATATTTAAATATATTACTATAAAGTGTATATAAATCCCAATTTGCATGTTCGTGGAATTAATTGAATTGCCTTTGTCATATACTTAAGTCGACTTTTATTTACTTATTAAAAATATTGTATATTAGTACAATAGATTTTAAGTATTTGTTTTTATCTATATACCTATTTATAAAGTTTGTTAAAAATAAAAATGAGTTCTGAAAATTCGCTCAATATTTTTTAAACTCAACTATTATTCTTCATTAAATAATGTAATAGTATAATGGAATGGAATTTTTATTAATAATTATATTTGTATCTCAACGAAAATAATATTTCATTCTTTTTTAATGTAATATATTATATAGTATTTCTTTTGAAATTATTAAATGGTTTTTTTTTAACAGTTCTGGATTATTTTTCTTTTTAAGTTATTGCCATAATAATTTAAAATTATTATGTAAGTATAATGATGCATAGTGTTCATGAACCTTTATACTATAAGTATACTATTATCACGTACAGGCAATTAAAATTTTGTTATTGTATAAAACTATAAGCCATTGTTTTTTTTTTACTAATTACGGTAACGAACAATACCTGATTCAACGTCTGAATATCAGGATAAATATAAAAGTTGAATTTTCAAAGTAAAATAAAATCCTTATTTAATAATATTTAACGTATTTAAATTTTTAGCATCGCTTAATATCTTTAATACAAAGTAGGTATTAAATTACTATTATTCATTTCTGCCGTACTTAAAATTAAAATAAATGTGATAAGCAGTTGTACAGGTAAATATATCGAAATTACTAATAACATACTAATTATCAACCTAAGCCATAGAAAATGTACAATTTTCATATAAATGTCATCATATTTTACATAACGTGTACTATATTTGGAACTCATAATATAAAATATCAATACTACTTTTCATTATTCATTATGTATATGTATAATAACGAATAATGAGGTTATTAATATATATTAATATATTTATATATATTGTGACGTAGAAATAATAAAAGTAATAAGCATTAATAGTTTATAAAATAAATATATTTTTTATTTCTAAGAAAAAAGTAATGTAGATGGAAAATAATTTTTTTATATTCTTGAATTATTATTAATAACAGTTGTGTTGATTGGAAACTAAGCATTTTATTTATAAATTTGTATTAGTAATACTTAATTAATGAGTAAAAACTTGGTACATAGACACATATCGTGTTATTTAAATTAAAGCCCGAGGCTTTTTGGCTTTATAAAAAATATTTCGAAAGTTAACATTGAGATATTTTATTTTTATTATTGAATTCTTATCATGGTTTATACAATTAAATATTTAAACTTATTTTTTAAATTGTATGCTTCTTTTAAAGCTGTTTATTATTTGAATAAAAAACAAAATAATTTATATTTAAATTAAACTATATTATGATTTTTAGTTGGTTATTAACTACAAGTAGAAAGTTCCATTTAATGTTCGCTTAAATTATGAAAATGTTTATTACAAATATTAATTTGCATCAATATAGAAGAAAACATCTAAAATTAAAATATAATTTAATACATTTTTTGATTTACTGTTCATTTAACCCACATTTTTACTCATGTTTATTAAAATGATAATAATAATACTATCAGGTTGAATGTTGGATATTAATATTAAATTATGTATAATATTAATATTATAACATTAAATTTTTAATTTGAAAACATTTGAAAAAATTTAAACTATTTCATTAATAGAGCGATTTATTTGTATATTTATTTATTTATTTATTTATTGGTATTACACATATGAAGAATTTTTGGAAGGATTTATGTAAAAATATAAACACTTTTTTTTGTAATAAATTCACAGACTACATAAACATACTATAGTTGTCTATACCTACTTGTTTTTAATTTTTAATAAACAAATACATATAAACTTCTTGTTGTAACTTATTATTTTCTTTTTCACAAAAACCCGATTTAAGTAGCGAGCATAGAGAAACAAATGTTATTGAATAGTACTGTTAATGACTGATTAATTTTAATAACGCGCATAATATGCTTCCAAAAAAAATATAAAATGAAAAAAAAATGTTAAATTTATTAGTTGAACTTCAAAGGTTAGGAATTCAATGTGAATTTAAAGTTACGTGATTATAAACTATTTTTTCATAGTTCCAATAATATAATTATTGTATTAAAAACTCAACGCCCTTGAATAACTCGTGACCTCAAGTTAGTCTTATTTTTTATTATATTTTAGGAATAACACTTTAGGTAAAGAAAAAACATCGAAAACGCATTACGCAAACTTACTTTTCGCGTATACCTATAATCCATGTCCTAATCGGAATACACGTTCTCGATATAGAAATACGGGTTCAGGATGGGTATTACCGCCTAAATATATTTTCCTGATTAATTGGTTGTACTGCGTTGATTTCAAATCGTGAATATATGGGTTCAATGTATAAAAGTAAATTCATACAGGCCACAAGACAGCTGCGTGATAAAAGTTATTTTAAAGTAATTGACTGCAGACTCGATTTATTAATAGTTTATATTATATATTAGCAAACATTTTTATACTAATACTTTAAAAATTAAAAAAATCATATGTTATAAACGGCTAGCATAACCAATTACTAATATATTGGTTATCTTTGATTTGAAGAAGAAAAATTCATGAGGACTTCAATCTCCTGCATATTTATTTATTAAATAATATATTAACCTCTCTGCATTATTCTTTTTTTTCTGTAGGATGGGTTTTTTACAATCTTGAGGAATTTATAGTTGATTCCCTGGCTTTTAGTCGTTCAAAAATAAGTACAACAACATCATACATCTTTATCATATTAATTTAACTATTTAATTAAATGCGTTTTAGGTGAAAAATAAAAAGATGTCGTCGTCGTCGTCATCGTGTTCGAAAACGGAATCGGTTGAGGACAAGGTAGCCAAGTTCGAAATTTTCATCAATGATGTACTTAAAGACAGCCTAAAGCAGATTTCGACAGCTCTGGATGTGATCAATGAACAAATTTCGGAACTGGAAGAAGTGCGCAACACCGTGGAGACAATGAGCCGGCTAGAGTACGATCTCCCAGTCGGCAAGCCGTTGAAGACTCGTGTCAACGTGGGATGCGACTTCTTCATGCAAGCAAACGCAGACGTCCGGACGTTCTTGGTATGCGTGGGCCTGGGTTATTATGTTGAGTACACTAAAGACGAGACACTGGCGCATGTCCAGATTCGAACCAAGTTACTCAAGGAACGGGCGGATGAGCTCCGGGACAAAGGGGCCCGGGTCCGAGCTCAAATCACCCTTGCTCTGCATTGCATACAGAACGTGCAAGGCTTATAGTGATGCGTATGCTGGCAGCCATATCGTAAAAAACATTAGCGGTCGAATGATACATTTACATAAGCGACCACGACCATACTGAAAACGCATACGTTAACAAAACTATAATAATTGTCGCTCGTTATATTTTTAAAATGTCATTCAAATAAATTATTTAATATTAATATTGTAGGAATACTTTTTTTTAATATAGTATATTTTTTGAATACTGTTTCTTTGCATTTTTTTTATAATTACATTTTTGCCGGATATCCATATTTTTTGTGACCATGCGACAGCTGTGAAATCACCAAAAAATTAAACTCGTAACACGTAAGTTTCATATTTTATAGGGTGGCTCAAAATTATAGTTTAATAACTTTTTGATGCATTAATACTTATAAAATAACGTAATATTTGTTTTGTACAATAAATTAAATCTACGGGTGCTAATAAAATAATTTATAATAAAAAAATTACTTTTTTTTATGACATAAAAATTTAATTTTATAAAATTAAAATATATAGTTATATTTATGAATCAATTTTTAATTAAAAAATACTATAACAGGTTAAATAGATTACCATTTAGTTTATTGTACACGCACAATATATTTTAAACTGTTCCGATTATAGTATAAAATATATTATATCATTTATTATACGTATGTCCTTCATAAATAGGTACCATATCAAAAATATTATATAGTATAATCTATTCTATAATATACGTATACCGAAGGTAGATTCGTGTTAGCTTTTCGCACAATTGACGACGAATTGTACAAATACATATTAACAGAACTTTAAAAATTATACAGTATACTTACATTTTCTGAAAGGCATTTTAAAAAAATAATGAATTGGAAGTATGGAAAAAAAACTAGCTCTGTAATTTTGTTACTTTAAATTGAGTATACGAATTGGTTGCATACAAAATGTTCGCTTAATTATTTTTAGACTTTTGCTGATACAATAAAATGGTAAAACAATATCCCTTCATAGCTTACGCACAACCCTAGGATTTATATAATGAATAAAATACACTGTTTGTACATAATCCAAAATATATTTGAACTAATATGTATAATGTACATATATTAATGTAATATATAACAACATTTTCATCCGAAATAATTCTTCTATTTTCTGTATAACAATTTCATTCTTGGTCATGTGAGTAATACGATTATTTCTACGATTACACTTTTTATCCAGAAACTATACTCATATAGTTATGTATAAAGTGTAATGGATCATTAGATAGAAATAAAATATCGAAAGAAATGCGTTTCTAAAAATAATTTATCTTAAAAACTCTCGTTAGTCATACATATATATTTTTTGTGTGTTAGCCGAAATTTATTATTTATTACATCTAATGCTGTAAACTTACACTATATACATAAATTAAAATATAGAGCTCATAATTATATTATACTTATTGAATTTATATACGCAAAAAAAGATAAAATAAATTAAAATATTTATCGAAGATTTTTATGAAATTAATAAAAATAATTTCAAGAAGCTTTAAAATATAATAATGTATAATATTATATATTGTATAAATTATGTGGAGCAAATGTATTTTAATGAGATTTAGTGATAAGAACACAAGTAGAGAGTAATAATAATAATCTTCCGGAAGTTATTGAAATTCTTTTAGAGAATTTATATTATTATATGTATATAGTATAATGTGGAAAAAAATTAATGTACCTACTACGCAAGAAAGAGACCCTTATGTTTAACCAGAATTCGTGGAGCGATTTATTTTGGCTAACAGTTTAGCAATGAAAATAATAATAAAAGAAACAACCGTCAGTATTTTGTATTCGTTTTTTTAACCTTTAAACTGTATACGAAATAGGTGTGGGGTACCTATTGATGGTAAGAAGAAAGTAAATAAATGTTTGGCGGCCGATTTCCGATAGGAAAACCGGTAATCGACGATGCTAACAATCTTTTACACACTCGTTATTGTTGTATGCATAGGTATAAATGCATTAACATTTACATTTCCTAGAAAGTCTTTACAAAGGGTGTCGGACGTGTGTGCGCAGCGAATTGTTTGCCAACGGGTGCGGCAAAATGTACTTGGTAGTTGTGGGAAACTTTGTCCGGTCGTCCAAAAGAATCGCATTTGTCGTAAGTACATATACATAATGTAAATAATAATATGCACCAGTGGCGGCGGAACACACCTCTGGGATGGATTTAGGGTTCCTCGTGTGTAGAGGACACGCTTAAAATTTCGATTTGACAGTTGAATGGGGTCGGGGTGACCCAGCAAAGACGCGCCGGTCACTTAAATCAGGTTTTACCGGAATATAATATAGAGCGTACACGCTTGTGTTGTGTTGGTTAGTTGTCATGGGTATAGGAACCTAGCAAAATAAATCGCATTGAAAGATTGAACGAGATCTACTGTATACGCATATATATTATACATATATATATATATATATATATATATATAAAGAAGTAAAATACGTGAATAGACTTTATTCAGAGATTAATAATAATGATGATGAAAAAAAATATAAAGAAAAGATTTATAAATGCGTTATCTACGTATAGGTATATATAATAATATATATTGTATTGCGTATTGTATTTGTGTATATAAGTGGTATGCGCCCTATGTTGCAAATTGGAGCGTGTGTGTGTGAGTGTGTGTAGGTTTCTTCCGTTTCACAGCCGCTGGTTCGAATGTCCCCATGGGGACAGATACGTGGTGATATTATATATAATATATGTAGGTATTTTTTTTCAATAGAACGAAAAAGAGTGAAAAACCTACGCATATAATAGGTAATACAATAACCAGATAGAAGAAACAATGATTTGTAAGCTTGTTGGAGGAGAAGAAGAATCAATAAATAAGATATTATACAAATGAAGGGTCGTTGACGACACGAGGCAAACGACTGCGCGGACGTTCTATATACATAATACGATAATAATGATTCATAATATTAATGTGTCTCCGATGGCTGCCAGGAATTGTACAAAAAGACTTATCTTTTTCGGATGTTTTAACGTTAATATTCTTACAAGGCTGCATTATAAAAACTCGCAAAATCATTTTACAGATACGTTTACCCATCCGGCTGTGTCTCTGTTCGACATCTACTACGGTCGAATAATCTCTTTGGCGCGCTCGTGCACTTCCGTTGAAAGGTCTTATTAATAACCCTTCGCTGTCATACGGGACAGCATCTCGCACGTCTCAGATCTTTCATTCTTCGTCAATATCGTATAATGTATATAAGAAATGTCCTCGACAACCATGCTTATACTTATAATACAATACCGCCACACTAGAGATGCGAGATAGTAATGTTCTATCCGTCTCGGAAATCATTTGTGAGCTTATATATAGTGTCCAATTCACATGGCACGTCGCCCAGATCTCTTATAATAACGGATGTAGAACAGTCGCGGACAAGGTTGTTCGGTCGCAGCAGGTATAAGTACTACTCTATTGTACCTGTACACAAGATATGTTATTCTTTATAATATAAAGGTGGATAGGTGCGATGTATATGCATATTACATTTACAATAACGTGCGTTGGTGGCTTAAAACCGACAACCGAAAAACTTTACCAGCGTGTATACCTATTCCGCGCGACAGATGTTAGCATCGTAATTTGATCTTTTTATAATAAAATACACTGTTCCAGAGTTAATACAATACGTGTACCCAGTATGTGTGTGTATGCAAGAACCCATTTTAATGGTATTTTTGTCAAAATATAAATACATAATAAAATATATAATATATACTTTTATTATATAGAGGCTATATAGTGTATATATATTAAACCACGTCTATATAAAATAGACCTTTCCTCAGTTTCCTTTTTCTGTCTGACATTTTCAAACGTTTTCCGTGTTGTAACGGTACGAACATGCCATGAAAAAAACCAAGTACAAATAAATGCCAATCAGTAAATTAAAATACATATTATAATGTATCTACAACGGAAAACAATTATCATCGATAGTTATTAAAAATAAAATGCAAATTTGGTTCTTCTTATTGAAGTATATAAAAGTTCTCAATAAGTCGTTTAATAATTTTTAATAAAATCTCAAAAATATTAAGCGAATTTCTAATTGAAATATTGTATATTATTATGAAAAATACAGTAATTATGTCATCTTAAAATAACAGTAATTTCAAACTGGTTAATGTGTTCCTATAGTTAACCAGTTAGTATAAATATATATTGTTTTTGCAGGAATCGTATAAATATATAATCTATGCATCGTGTAATTATTTGTTTAGCGTGAACATGTTTAGGGTTAGAGAGGAAAGTGAAAAAGGGTCGATCGAGACACAACATTTTCTCATCGGTAACCAGAGTTTCATAACTTAACTAACGTGACGTTCGTCTTTTATCAGACCATTAAACTGCACAGGCTATCAACAGTTTTCGAATTCAGTTGGTTTGGCGGTTCGTTGTATATACACTATTATGTCTATACAGACATTACAGACACACGTCGCCCGACCGCCAACCACCAAAACATGTTAGTGAATATAGTAATATAAAAATATGTATAGTTTTGAACCAGTCCGCGTGACGTTTGCACTCTCCTTAAAGCAAAACCAAACACTGAATATTGAAACACGCCTCTCGGATGAATGTCATTCGCATCTATAAAAATACATTTTACAGCCGGTTGCGATATGGCCAAAATTACGTTCGGACGCTCTCACACGACTCGTGATTGTCAAGTATATAATAAATGGATATATAATATACCTATATACCTATATACCAATTTAATAATAATACGATTTATATAGTGTATATTCGTATAGCTGAGTACCGACACTAAGCACATGTTACCGTGCGGCGGACCCTAAATGCGGATCTGATACACGCCTACATGATATACAGAACGGGTTCAAAAGTGATCAGTGATTACCACTTTTATCGGAATGGTAGCGTTGTGGCGTTATATTTATCGCCCTGCGATACATATTTTATAGTTATATTCAAACACACATGGTTTTCGTTCGCTGCGCAACAGACGCTTGTCGAATTTACCACAATTAATATATTACAGGTATAAATTATTGTCTGAGTACGTGGCATAATATGATATATTAACGACGAATTAAGAGTCCTTATAAATACGCAATATATAATACATTATAAATGCGTTTCGTTAATATCTGCCGGATTATGTACCTATATAGAAAAGCGATTTACTCGACGTCACTTATTCCCGCCGATCGTTCTATATCGTATGTGTATAATTTGATTATGATAATGCACAACGCACATAATAATATATAATATCATACAATGTGCGCGCATGTGATTTAAAAAGTATTATGTGATACCTAAAGCACGTTTACTTGTACTTATATAGAAGAGTGTATACATATATCTAAAATATTTTATGATATTATAATTTATAATAGGTAGGTAGATACTGTACGTGGTTTTCAAAACGATGTACCTAAATGATTAAACAAAACGACTTGTTTGTATGCACTTCGGGCATTTTATAACAATATACATATTTTTTAGGTAGGTACTTAAAATACACCTAATATATAATGTCGTTGAAAAATATTGGTATCCCAATTGAAAAGAATGTGTTTTTTTCCCTCGTTGTGTTTTTACACCTGGCAGATGTTTAGTGCGTAAATATTAAGTAATGTCTATAATATATGTAGATATTCCATATAATATATATATATATATATATATGTGAACCTACCTTATAACAACAATAACGACAACGACAAATACACACGCTATCGTGGTATATAGAATGTATATTCTACACACTATATAGTACATTGTATGTATGTTAAAAAAAAATTAAAGCTAACGCTGGAAAACTCAAACTTTCTGAAAAAGTTCTTGATAATAATATATATTTTATTATTATATACTTGTGTGTCTTATAATAATTCGTGCCTTCTAGACACTTTGACAGCATGATTTGTTGATCGACAATGGATGATGGTTCTATATCATTCTAAAAATATATTATATTAGTATAATATGTATCACTTTATCACAATTCATAATATATAGTTATTAGTTGAAAGTTGTATAATATATGACCTAGACTATAATAAAAGCAATATTTATGATTTAATAACATTGTATAAGATAAACATTATATCATACATGTATACACACAATACATATTTAATTTTTAAGTTTAAATTAACACTAAAAAAATACATTGCATTGCTATAGGAACAAAATTAATAAACTATTTAAAAAAAATAACAATAACTGCACGGCAGTGAAAAAAAAAATGATTACCGAAAATGGCCGTTTAGATAATGGAAAAATTTTAAACGGGAATCCAGTAAAAATTATTTCAAGCGTTTAATGATGACTGATGATGTGTATTTTATAATTCTTTACAACTATATAGAATGAATAATGTTTCTCTTCGGATTAAAGATAAATAATAATATGCAAAAATACCACTTGATTTTATGAGATTTAATTTCAAATTCGAGTTAATGAAATTATGACAAATAAATAACTTGTTGTTATTCATACGTACTGTGCATCTAATATAGGTTTTATTTAGTATAAATTACCATAAGCTCTCGATAAAATATCAGTATAAATTATAATAATTGTATGATTAGATTGATAATTTTGATTTTTTTAAATTATATAAAAGGTACAATTATGTACATTTTTTAACATTCATTATATTTACATGAATACAATTCAAACACACTTTATAAGTGTATTATAAATTATAATATAATATATATATGTATCTACCTATGAATAACGAATGATTATAAAAGACGCCTACGTGTCAATGATGTATGGACATATAATGTGATTGTAAGTGAACAGATAAATTGACCTAAACGTCTTAAACTGCATATAGAAATCAAGATCACACTGTTATGATAAACGACAATTTCTATATGCCATTTGGCACATGTTTAAGGAAGAAGTTATGCTTAAATTCGTTATTTCTGTCATTTAGGATACTGCAGTGACGGCAGTGTCGCCTAGCAGCATCTAAAAAACATTTGCGTAGATCGATTATAAATAATATTGTCATAAAGGGTCACCTAGAACAAAAACGCTTGTCAGAAAAATTCAAGGACTTATGGTAACGTCATCATTGAATCATTCATCATTCTAATGGCGTCTATTTTTGTTAAAACTCTAACATATAGTTTCACAGACTTTTTATATTCTAACTAAATTAAAAAATTATTACCTACATGATGTTTACATCATCTGAAATTAAAACATCTAAAATTAAAAAATAGTATAACTGAATACAAATTCTTATGATACGTTTTAAATGCTTAAACCAATTGTTCGTTTCTAACATTTTTTAAATAAAAATAACATTTAAGTTAATCTGTGTGTGAACAAGTTTATATTGTAAAAAGTATAAAAATATTTCAAAACGATGTCTGAATTAAAAGAAAAGGAAAGTCATAATCTGAACCTGCAATTTTGTACAAAAATACACTAGTTTGTAGAAACTATAGTTGGGTATATTATAAACTTTTATACAATATAACGTGATTTTTTTACTAAGTAATTTACTTTATTAATAATTTGCGTTTACACCTGAACATACACAAAATAGAACAACGTGAACATCAGACGAAAATTATATGTATATATATAATATACATAACTATGATTTGCTCGAATTTCCCACAGAATATTATGTGAGTGTTTGTTGTTAACTATGTGAACGAAAACCACACAGATTGAGTGAAATACATTTAATATGAGTAGTTAATACACAAAAATATTACGCTTAGTAAAATGAAATAAAAAAAGCCTTTTTTCATTTAAAAAATAGAAAAAGTTAAGAACGATTACATAAATGAAATAAACTATAATACGTATTAAAAACATTTTTTTTTTACATATATTATGACAAGCATATATATATATATAACGTTCGCTGGATAAATCAAACAAATCATAGTAAATGCTATAACATGTACAATTTTCGTTTCGTTATTATTGTTTGCCACGATTTTCCACTTTTTGTATATTTAGAATTAAACGCACACTTTTTATGATACAAATCATTTGTTGTGAAGATATTATATCAAGTTTATGTTTGAAGAATTTCGAAAGGTAAATTGTTGAAGTTCGAACATTGGATGATATATTTTAATGAATTATTACACAATTTTAATTTGATACTCGTCACCGAAAGACTCAGTTGATATTAAATATAATATAGCCATGCAAATATAATGTATAGCTCGTTGGTTCGTATGTGATATTTTTAGAAATAAGATAACGAAATCTTTTAGGGCATCCGTATTATCGTATTGTAAATTATAGTACCGAATAAAACATATTTGGATCTCTTCGATTTAAATCACAAAAAAAATCCTAAAATTGTTTACTAAAATAACATTAAAATCTACTTTATTAAGTAAATCACTTATATTTATAATGTTTTAGATATGTTTTACACATTATTTCGTATTGTCAAAAGCGAAATGGTTTCCTTTAGCAAAATTGGAAAATGCATACAAAGCGAGGAACAACTATTCAATAAATTAGTACGTATAGGAGATATATAAGTATGGTATACTTAGATATGATGCTATATAACACTGTATGTAAAAAAAAAAAAACGATAAACCCGACAACATAGTATAAAATATAAAGGTGTTCTCAAAGTCAAAAACTGTTGGAGTGGTTGCAACGTCGACGTTCGCTATATACGTGATTAGTGTAAATGTATAATACTAAGTACTTATTTTCTAATGTCAGAACAGACAGATAATTTGATTAGTAAGGATTTCAACGTAGGTACATAATATAATATCGTATACGCAAACACGTGCATATCTATGTGTATATATATATACAAAAGTATTAATAGGTATGTGTATATATTAAAGTCTGTTTGCCCAGTAAACCTCTAAGAAGCCTTAATAATCCTGTATACGCAATCCGAGTACACTTAATACTAAATAATAATTGACTACGCTAGGCGGAATGTACTTTGTTGATTTCTCGAAAACATTGACATTACTTTCTACATAAATGTCGAGGATTAATTGAAGGAATTTGTTTGAACACACACTAAACTGATTAATATAATATATATATATTTAAATTATACAACCATATTATATAATAATTAATAGTATATATAAATAGAAACACCAAACACATAATAAGTCATGAAATGAAATATTAATAGAGCTTGGATTTATATGCAATAAAAAATTGTAAAATATGCATTTTCTTTATTAAAAATATGCAACTAATATTTTATACGCCAAAAATATGAAATATACACTTAAAAAAAATTATATGTTTTAAAATTAATTAAATAATATTCTTAATTATTCACGCTATTCAAATGTATTAGGTACACAAAACAATTATATGGTGTTTTAAATTTTCAAAACTGAACGGTATTCTGTTAGACCTATACATGATTTAAAATAATTACAGAAATAATCGTAATTATTATATGCTTAAAAATTTGATATCTATATTATAATAAGCATAATAAAAATATCTAAATTATTTAAAATTTGGGCTGAAACCTAATTGATTAATAAATACATTTCTAAAAAAAAAACCACTACTTTTATGACTGTTAAGCAATGTAAAAACACTAGCCACCATTACAACTATATATAAATAATTTAATTTATTATTTTTATGCAATATAAAAATCAAACATATATTTTGATTGCATAATTTCATACTTCCACACTACGTTAAGTAAAAATAAAAAATATATTATAAATGGTTAATATTTTATTAGCTATTAATAAAATTCTAATAAAATCTCTATTCAAAAAAATATACACCTATTATAAAAAATAGTTACTCAATTATGTATATTTTTTTTATGTATTATAAATTATAAATTAAAATAATATGATTTTAAAAATATATATAGCATAATTTTTATCTAAATTTATTAAATATTGTATTCAAAACATTATTATTGGACATTATAGCATGTATTTTTTCGAAAATATTCACTTTTTTACCAATAATAATAATTATAATTAAAATAATATACAAAACGTATATATTAGTGCAACCGTCTGCAAAATTACTTTTTATAAATATAAATAGTAATTGTGCCACTGTAAATAATAATACCTTACTTACAATAAATAATGAAACTTACTTAGTTCAATCTAAAATTATTACATGTTTTCTAATAAAAAACAAAAAAAAATCTTTAAATTCCGTATGGATAATAAATATATTTAAATATCAAATATTATAAGTTATAGATTATAACCTAAATTATACAATAGAAACTTGTATGTAAATGGTATTATTATAAAACTTTGTTATTTAAATATATTTAATTTAGAAAAAATATGTATTTAGGTACTTTTGTTTTCATTATATTGGAAAGATATTTTCCTTGAATGAAGCATTTCAAATTTTACAATAGGTACCACCTACGCCTTATTGTATGACTGAAACACGTGGGGAATTTGTTATTTATAAACTTGAACAATACTTTTATAAAACGTATTCAATCAAATTGTCAGTTACACGACCATAATAGTTATATAGTTTTGTTATGCAGTGCCGAGCGTACGTCTGTAGTCATATCCGGTTGATATTTTTGAGTATAGAAAAAAACATTCTGGTTGAGTGCTCGGGTGGAAACCCTATCAGAACATTATTATCATTGTACGGACCGATTGTGTCATTATTTGTATCAAATTATTATTATTTTTTTTAAAAGGGTCTGCGAAACGTAGAACAATCATTTTATATAGGGGGACTGTCCTTTTTCCCATCAACACAAAATCTATATGTGATAGAAAAAACCTATACTCATCTATAATTTAGTCTACATGCACAGTTTTTGTGTAGCTATTGCTATTGTGAATAATTTCAAGTACATTTGAACATTTTGAATTAAAAAATAAGTACGCATGGCCAAATTGAAAACAATATCAAAAATCAAAACACATAATAATATTGTATCAGTTTTAAATTATTATTATTATAACATTTAAAATATAATATTACTATCGTATTTTTTCGAACAATTGTGAATTGTTTAATTAGATTTCAAACTCACATTATTAATATTCTGAAACATTGGACTCTGTTCGTATTACCTGGTGCCGTACACCGTTTATATAGTATAATAATTGCTTATCAAATATATTGTATATAAAATATTGAAATCAAGTATTTACTAATAAAGTCTGGCGTCTACAGTAAAATAAATAAATGATAATACTATATAATTTCTTATACTGTGTATTATTATGAGTATTATAGCGCCTTATCTAAAATGTGCGCATGACACGCGTTTGCGTTTAGTCATCACTAATATTTATAATATGGACTATCGTTCCAGTGTACGACTGTCGATTATACGATTTATAAATCGGTTAAATCAGTGAAAAATCGAACGTTGCAAATTGTGGTTTTATTATTTTTATATTTTATAATATTATGACGATGTATTATATTACATTATTCCGGTAACGACGTTCGAAATCATCTTTGCGAAACGAATTCACAGACCGACGTCTGTGGTCGGTTTTTAACTCGTCCCCATTATATAGGTATATACACATGTACAATCCCGAGGTTTTAAATATCCCAAGCCACGCATCGAAGTGAAAAAAATTAACGAATAATAATAATAATAATAACGACGATTTTAGTTTTCGGGGATCGTGTTACACGGTCATTATAAATTTTTTTCTCCTTGAAATCTGTCGGCGGCGAACGAAACGAGACAAAAAAAAAAAAAGTAATGCAAGAAAAAAAGCAATAACGAGAATACAACGAATCTCAGTAATTAAAAAGTATATACATATATAAATATATATGTATATCATGTATATTAGAGAACGTGTGCAGGGACTTCAGCCGTGCGGCAACCGCGTGACGCCGTCGCGTTACCATTATTATTATTTTCTTCTTCATATACCTACCATTATTCTTTCCCGATGCATCACCGCAGGTGAATAATAATTCTCCAATGCGTCGCCGCCATCAAGTTCTGTACCATGTGATACTAATACATATATACTATTGTGTGTGTGGTTTTTTTTTTTTCTGTTACATATTATTATCGAGACCCGCAGTGCGGACGCTGACGACGCATCATGTGTCAAAGACCTAAAAATATTAAGGGGTGCGTGTATACGTAATAATCGATTTTCTCTTTTCTTTCTTACACATCATTATTATATACTTTTAACGTGACATGTTACAAAAGTTCTCAATCGTTGGAACCCACCCATACCTTTTGAAAAAAAATGAAATGAAAAAGTAAAACGGCGTTGACACGTGGTAAACAAAGTGCAGTACACGAACAGCCGAGATTTGATCTTTTTAAGTGAACGTTGTCAGCGGGGTAAGGAAAACAAAGGTTCTTATAATATTTCTCCAATATTTTTCTTTTTGTTCTTTTTATTTCACAATAAATTGGTTTACTGCTTCGAAATGCAAAGTATTTTTAAGCGCACCGACCACATTATCGGCAAACACACGCACGCTGTTGTAAAATTTAAATATTATATAACCTCTCAGCACGTCTCACTGCATCTTCTGTTTTGAGTATATGCGTTACACATGGGTGGCGACGACATCCGCTGTAAACGGATTTTAAATCCTAATTTCGTTTTCTATTTAACAATTATATCTCGCAAAGATCATAAATAACGTGCCATAATTTCCTTTTTTAAGTCGAAGATTTAACTACGCTACCACGCTCACAGCCTGGTCAATTATATCGTATTTTGCACTAGTTTTTACCGGGTCCTTTAGCCCTATAATTACAATTTAGACTAATTAGCTTCAATGCAAGTAATGACATTTATATGTAATTGAATATTTAATTATAAAAAAAAAAATGTCTTTGAAATTATATTAACATAAATAAATTATTTGTTTCATTTATTTTTGGAAAAAATTACTTGTTGGTAGACATTTATGTAAAATATATACTTTACAGCTATACCTACCCTACCTAAGTGAGAAATTGTGATTCACTACTACACTACTCAACGTGTCAACACCGATGTATATCTAGACGAAAAAAAAATAAAGTATAGTTGTCAATCAAATACAATACATATTATTTATTTATATAATATTTGCTGATGAAAAATATCGCGTTACTTGCTCACTTTAAACACCAGCAAATATGGTCGACAGACGGCAGTGTGTCAAACTATGCGATTATACAATCACATTCTAGATTGTGTTGATAAAAATATCGGTTCCAAATTTTCAACCACGTCCTTTCACGGTCAGTCATCCTGCAGGTTCGTTATTATTCCAAGTAATATAATTCTTTACGATTTTAAGCTATTTTGAATTTATTGTAGTTCATTAGCCTATATTATGCATAATATAGTCCATAATAAAAGGTCCAAATAAAACCTTAATTATAGTTATTTGACGTAGGTAAACGTATTGTTCAATTATTGTGCATCATCATCGCTTTGTAGTGCATATCATTATTATTTATATATTATATAACTATATGTAACTATAATACAGATACTGTATATTAGATCTGTAGTATTATTATTACGTTAGATATTGGTTATTGTGAATTTGTAACTAACGGTAGTATCATCAGCTAATTGAGTAGAGTACTCTATCAGCGGGTTGAAAAGCGCTCAGAGTATAGCCAGTATAGGACGTTGTAATTTGATTGAATAGGATCTAATACATATATTATACTATTTATAATTATCTAGGAAAGAATAGATTCTTGTGGATATACGATTTCCGTAGTTCTCCTGATACCCCCTTTGGGCATGGTTGCAAAATATACTATTATCAATAAAAAGATATGTTTGGTTTACAACACTCTAAAATAATTAATATATTTTAATTCATACTTTACTGCAAATTGAAAGAAAATGATTATTAGTAAATGTATCTTTGAGTTAACTTATGTAAGTTTATAACTTCGTATAACATTCAAATAATATTTAATAATTTGCACCAATCTACAAAAAAGTTTCAATTGTGTATACATTATATTGTTCAATTTTCTACTATGCGTATAATAATAATAATAATAATATGACAGTATGCAATTTATATATAGAGTGTAAAAATATTACGTTTTAGACTTTAAGTCAAAGATAATGGTATGCACTTATACCACTTAATGTAAAATTCTTAAATACTTTGATAGAGTAGTATGTATAACCCAGTTATAGGCCTCAAGTAGAGTATAACAAATTGTAATAATTTGTTGTTTCAATTTTACTACTACAAACACCAGTAGCACAATAATACTATTAAATAACTAGGAATAAGTGAATAGCCAAAAAAATAAAAAGTAGATTAATTAATATTATAAATTAACTGTTTATTGGTATAAACGGGTAGTAATTATTTGATATGACTTACTTTTTCAATTGATCCTAATGTACTTTATCTTTTTTTAAAGGATAAAATCATACCCACAACAGTAGATATCATATTATTATAATATCAAATGATCTATTCAATATCAAAAAAATATACATAGTAATTTTAAATTAATAATATGCCTATATTGTATTATTTACAAATTATAATATGCGTCATATACAACGCGTAATATATATATATATATATTTTTTTTGAGTGTACTGAAATTATTTAAGAAAAATAATGTTTGCGACCGCGTGGCATTTGTATGACACAATAAATCAATATTAATACGACTGGATTTATTTGGATTTTTAAATTATGGAACTGTCAACCATTTTATAGATGAATGTACATTTTTCAGAACAATTGAAAAACGACACATCTGTACATCAATTTAAAAAAAAAAACCTTTCATACGGTATACGAACTGTAATTATATATTATTAATGACAGCTAACGATAGTCGATAAACAATCAACCCTTAAATGACATTTAGGAATGTCCCGTGATATCGTTATTGTGGTCGACAATAGGCCGACCGGGTTCTATCCCTATGGATATTTGTGTTTTAGCAAAACTCATATTTTTATTATTATGCTTTCTATTAGATATCGACGTAGCGTAAAAATGGTAACTGATTTGATTTTTATAAACTATAATTTTTTATCGTTTAAAGTCTTATATAAAGTCTTTGGCGTGTAGATTAAAATAAATCAATATATTGAAGCATACCTAAATAACAGTAGGTACACAAATAAAATTATGTATAACTATAGTAAAAACAAATAGTTGATACATTTAATACTTTTAACAATATTATTATTTGTTGTTTTCACTTATTAAAACAAAGTATTTTCCTACTAATTTGATGGCTTAATTAAATTATCAATTATTCACATTTCAATATTGAATTTAATCGAGTTAATTAAAAATATGTCTGTTTAATCATTATAATTTAAACTACCAATGTTTGATGATCACATTTTATTTACCCTGATAACAATAATTTAAAGGATTTTGATTCTTTTGACGGTGGAACATTGTCATACAGAATAACATAATTTATATGGTACTGTTAGGTATGTTTATTCTGAATAGTATATCAAGTATATGTAACTTTACATTGCATTAATTAACAGATAATTTATTACGCGTTGTCTCTAGTCAAAATCAGTTTAAAATAATACATATTATATCATAAATTTAAATATTTATTTTTTATAATTCATTTATCAATACAGCTAGAGTAAAATGTCTAAGTTTAAATTGATCAAAATATTAAATACTACTCTATTTATAACCATTAAATAATTTAAAATTTATTTCAATTATTTTCCTAGAACAGTAGGACATGTATCCAAAAACAAATACTGTCCTTATTAAATTAGTCCACCTGTTCATCATAATTATATTATACATGATATATTATCAATTATCATTATGTTTTATATTTTCAACACTGGTTATGTTTATTGCTCTGTAGTCTGTTAACTATAGTTATGTATTAAATTCTTTAAGAATAATATTTTTCTAATTTTGCATCAATGATGTTGTATAGTAAATTAAATAGTGAAAATTATAGAAAGAAAAAGATCATAAACATAATGATGTAAAAGAAAAATGAAAAAGCTTAATAATTTTTTAATCTATCAAAAATATTACAATTAAATAAAGCAACCCTGTTGTATATCTACATCATCAGTCACAAAAAAATAATATATTTTTAAATTAATTCATTATATATTTTTGTATAGACATAAAGATTGGTAAATAAATTGGAGGGGGCTCTTAGCTCTTATTTCAGTTTTTTTTTTTTAAAAATAGAAATAAGAGCGTTTATTCTTTATTTGTCCAGGAGCGTCTTTTAGGTAAATCTGGCCCCGGTAATCCATGTTAATGCACCAGTCATAGGCTTTCTCATGCCGTATTTGTTGTGATTAATTTTTATTACAATGTAAAAACTTAGGACTAAGTGACTAGTGCCCTAAATTTTTTTTTTATAATTTAAATATAGGATAAGTACTTATGTTAATCAATTTTAAAGTACCTATTACGTTAATATATATATATAATAAATACTAATAATATGTCCCATCAGTAAGTTATGTTTCGTGTGTATAAGCCACGCAGTAAATATACGTTTCGATGCAAAATTTAATTTCAGGAAAATATTGAAAGTGGATACTCGTCATAACAAAATACGTACGATGCCTCTGAAGCAATATTACACAGATATTATAAAATAAAATTATGGCAATTTTGAAAAAACAACATCATATTTTCACCTGTAAAGATATATTTGCAAAAATCGTCGGATATATCAAATGTAGTCAATATTTTGTAGCTTACACCATTTAATTATATAGAAATAAAACGTATAATAACATAGTCATATTAATAAATACAGTCATATACACAAATTTACTTACAAAGCCGTGTATAATACATTTACATAGGGATTACGCACGAAAGTGTCATAATGTCAAACATATTACAATTTATAATATTATATATTATATTAGGTATACAATACTATACATATATGAAGGTGGTTTATCGAATACAATTATTATTAAACCATAAACGTTTTTATTAATATTATATTATTGTAAGATTTTGTTGTGTATATATAAAATAGTATTAAAATGGTCACTAGATATTGAACTTTTATATTATTATTTTATATACGTATCAATATATTAAACTATAGAGTGTTCTTTAGAACTACACAATATATTCAGTTAATTATTATATACTTATTAAGTGACGAGTAGTGTTGAACAAAAATAATTCAAAAACTTATCTGAATATAAGATTATGTCGATAATGCTTAAAATATTAAATAGATAAAAGAAAAAATGATATTAATATAAAACTCACGCTAGTAAAATAGCTTTTTTGTTAAAAATGTAATAATATGAGTTTTAGAAGTTTAAATTTGAACTAAATATTTTAAATAAAATTATTTTTATTTGGGTTTCAAGGGAATAAATAAACAATATATACTTTAAGAAAATAACTATACAGTAAATCAGTAAAACATAAGTAATAAATAAATATTAACGCACATGACAATCAAATTGAATAAATAGGCTATATCTACCCAATATAATGCTTAGAAAAATTAATACCTATGATATACAAAAAAAAAATATATTAAAAAATTATAAAGATAATTTATTTTAGGCAACCATTTTATTTAAGTATATAGATAAAAGATATTCTAAATTATTTAGATAATACACAATACAGACGATGAGAACCTATAAACTGTAATTTGTATTACAAAAATGGTTGCAGATAATAGATATTCATATTCGTCAGCGTTAAATTTACGAACAATGGCCATGTCGTTTATTAGCACTACTTGTGCACCGCATTATAATATTATGGGAACTCTGTGTAGCTATTTATAAATAAACTATATTTTATTGTTATTATAATGGTATACTGGGTCACGCAAATTGACCAAAGAAAAAATATGAAAAAAAACTCGAAGAGGAACCACGAGGCGAGAAAGTCGTAAAACAATGCATTTGCGTAATAATCAATCACCGTGAAAAAAAAATTGAAAAAAAAAAACGAAACGCTTCTACCAGAAACAATTAAAATAACGACGGTCAGAGATTATAATAATAATATAGGCGTATAGCATGGTTTTCGTTTAAAACGCGAAATACAATGTAATACGCGCGCGACGTCTAAGAAAACTGATTTCTACGGGTTGTCGATGATGCGTCACTGTGAGCGATTTGTTTTTCTTATATTATGCGTCTGATTGGTAACAGGGCGGAGAGGAGTGAAAAATAGAAGAAAAATTAAACTGCGTTTACCGATTATCACAATATTATTATGTGTATAATTTTGTGATATTCGGTACGGCGAAGAAATAAAATGAAAAGAGGTAACGTCAACGCCGCGTCCTTACGTCGAATCATCGCCAATTGATTTGGTTTCGACGGGTAAATTCTCAATGGAAAAATGAAAAAAAAATTAAAATTTATTCAGTAACTACAACGATAACATTCTAGGAAAAAAATCGTCTTGCGTCCTTTAACGACATCCCTCTCGTCTAGCCGTCGCGGATCGTTAAGCGATAGTGATAATAACGACGACAATGATAACACAACGACAATAACAACAACAACAACAATAATAATAAGAAGAAAAATAGTAACGGAAATTACTATCATTATTATACCGAAAAAATGTTTCACGCGCGGACGTCTGACGAAGAAAACGCCGCGAGACCGCGCCACCGTCGATCGCCCGGCAGGTCGCGCGCTCCCCAGCAGTGAGTGTTTCGCCGCATACGTCTGAAAGGAGCGCACCAGTCACCAGTCAGTCCGGTGTCCGACGTCAAGTTGTTTAGTATACGCACCGCCGTACGACTGTGTTCACTCGTGTTTATTAGTTGTCACTCGTGCGTGTTTTTGTTTTATATATTTTTGTCGTCGATCGTCATAGTAATACCGTCTAGCACTTGAGCCATTTGTTTTGATTATTGTGACTAGTTATTATTATTTCTTTTTTTTATATAATATTATTTGGTTTATTAAAATTTTTTTTTTTCTGTTTTGGTGATCTAAGAAAAAATATTGTTAATTATTTAAAGAATAATAAATAAAATCTGGTGATAAAGAAATTATTAAAGTCTACAGTATTCGTATTATTATTAAATCGAGTTTCGTGCGCCAGATGCTCGCAGTGACCGTCGCCAGTGTTCCTCGTCGTCGGTGTCTCCAGAAGGAGTATCGCTGTTAACCGCGTGCGCGCGTGTGTCGTCGCCGTAGGGCGAACTTCGGCGTGTGTGTTTGTCGCGCGCAGCCGTCGTCGTCACACCCGATGGCTCTGAACGCCACTACGTGTTACAACAAGGCGGTGATCGCGGGCTACGGGTCGTCGTACCCCAGCCCGCTGGCCGCCGCCGCCGGCGTACCGTCCGCGCTGATGGTGGCCGCGGCCGCAGGATCCGCGGGCGGATCGCCGTCGTCTAGGTCCGGGTCGTCCGGGTCCGGTACCGGGCCGTCCGGGTACCGCGTCAAGGACTTCAACGTGCCCCTGCACGTCGACTGCAGCGTCGAGTACGAAATGCCCAGCTCGGCCAAGCCGCCGGTGGGTGGCAAGGTCGAGCCGCTGCTCATGATACACCCGTCGTATTACCGGAAGGCCGAGAGCCGGACCCGCAGCTTGTTCGTCAACAACATGCCCGCCGCCGCTTCCGCATCGTCCGGTCGGAGCAGACCCTCGGTCGCCGCGGCCGCGGTCGGTGGCGTCTGCGGTAGGTCGGCCGCCATCGCGAACGCCGCCGACGGACCGCCCGCGAAACCGTACGCCGGACCCGCGCCCGGAGTGACCGCGTCCACCGCGGCCGGCGTTTACGGCATGGTCACCGGTGCCGCGGCCGCCGCCGCCGGCGCGTCCCAGTGGCCCCCGTTGGGCTCCAGCGCCGAGCACCAGCACCACGACGGCAAACGCACCCTGGACATGGTCCAGCGGCAGTACCAACAGCACCTGCAGGCCAGTCTGCCACCGCCGATGATGACGGCTGCCTTGCCCACCGACAAAACCCACATGACAGGTTAGTTGACGGATTCTACGCTCACCTATACACCATAATGTGATATGCATTTTAATGTTTTGTTGTGTAGGAAAATACTCTACGCCGTCGAATTATTGTTCGATGTAATATTGTAATCGATTGTTACGCGAACGGCACTGATCCGTTTGTGTTGGTTAAGGGTTCTCGAATAGAATATAAATGTTGAAAGTTTAATTTTTAATTCGGCTGACAATGTAAGATATATCAAATAGGGACTGTTTTGTTGCACTTCCCTTCGGTCACCGTTTTTCCTCGTCATTTTAGGTATTATATAGTTTACGGTAACGATGTATTCGAATACTTTTCTTTTCAAACGATCAATTCCGGTTTTTTTTTTTTTCTTACGCGCTTGTTCGTTATTTTTTCTATCGCGGTTTGAGAACTAAAAAATCTCGAATGACAACGTTTTAATCTTGTATTTGATCCGTATTTCGACGTCGTACGTGTTTGGCCACTCGAATTTTTGTCATATCACTGTACCAAATTTTTCGAAAAACAAAAACGGTAAATAGGTATGAAAAATGTTTAATATGATAACGGTGTCCGGCCGGCGCCTGCTTGTCTTATCGTAATCTGAGGCAGAAAATAATTGGTTCAGTAAATGAATGTAATCGTATACCTACGAGTTTTCTTATTTCTAATTTATTCATCGAATAAAACGCGTGTACATCGAAAACAAAAACCAATTATATCATCCCGTCGCGTTTTTGGCTCGTTCCCTCCTACCTATAACTTTTTACTAGTAAACATTCCGTTTCGCTTTGCATTTTTACAATTTGGCAGTGGAACGTGGGATGTCTGTCAGCGGAGGGTGGTGTCGCCTGTACATTTTAATATTTTAAAAGTTTATCAAAAAAAAACTACCAATTTTTTAGCGTATTGTCGGCGAATAAAAAATTAGTATTCCTCCGGTGCCAGGGGCCCATCGTTTGCACAAAGAACGCGAGCCCCGTACACGAAAGGGGGCGGGAAAGAGCAGGGTTTTTTTTATCACATTTACGTCCGTAATTAACGTTGATTTATAGGTCCAAAAAAGAGAAAAAGAAAAAAAGGTATTAGGTGAGGGTTTAAAGAAGAAACCTTTGTTAATTACACACCGAGCGAGTTTAAAAATGAAAAAACCGTATACCCTTTGAAACCCGGACTGTATTTAATATTATTATTTTTATATTTCTTGTTGGATAACTTCATTTCGGAAATCGAGAGAAATTCCTCCGTGAAAAGTTTTCCGGGAATAACACCCCTTGTCAAAGAGCTAGTACTAAGGCAGTACATTAAATCACAGCAGTGCCGACTTCACTTAACACTTTACACTAATTACATGTGCTTTATTATTATTTATATTTTTTTCAAGCGCAACTCGCGTATTTCATTTAATTCTGTTTTGTTTTCACCCGTGGTTATGTAGAGCCTTGTCCCTGGGGGCCTTGCTAATAAATTACAATAACAACACTGTCGCCGTCACCGATAAATTATTATGGCCTAAGGTTTATAAGCCTTCCAAATTCTACAAATCGTGCAAACGCTTTCGATTTTATATTCATTTTTTTTTTTTTTTATTGTACAATCCAAACGGCATTTTAAAAGAGTTCCCCCACCTCCCGCGTGAACCGCTACAGACAATATCACGAAACGATAAACTTTCTTGTCCAATTTACATTTAATATGTAGATTTGTTTCGGCGTATCAACTTTCAAACGACCTTGTGCCTGAAATTTGTTCTTAATAACAAACGAATTTGGTATCCGTACGGCGTGCATATAAAAAAAAAACACGTTGAGGCAATATATATTTTTTCGGCTAATTGAACAGCTACTAAAAATCGCCCGTCTTTGGCCACAAGAGTGTGTGCACATTTAAATACTAATTAATGTTTAGCGCACGTTCTTACTCGGTCATTATAACAGGTGTGTTGTCCCGACAGAGATATTTCGCCTGTTGGCGACAGCGATTATGACTGCGATAATAATAATCATTATCGTAAAAAAAAAAAAAAATTGAACGACTAAAAGTTCTACAAAATATTTATAATACTTTTCACGAAATCAGAACCACCGTGTGCGGTGTCCGAAGACGACGCGAAATGAAATTTCCAATTCGGCTCGATAGCGTCTTCTGAACTTTTGTATCAGCAGTTTTGTTCGTTTATCGTGACGTGTAGACCCTGCAACAGCTGCAGCAGTACCTACGTCTAATGATTATGATAATAATCGTTTTTTATTATTTTTTTTTTTTTTTTTTTTCATCATAATAATTATCATCATCAACGTGGTCGTTATTATTATATTATTCTAACACGTCTGCGAGAAAAAAAAGATAATAATAATAATAATAACAACAGTATGTGTGTTGTGTGTACCGTGTGATGTCTATTGAAATTTTGCTCATGACTCATGCATAACGTGCGAGCCGCCGCCGATACTCCGCGCACAATGGTGTCAGACCGCTGAAACGGATACGGTGTATACGCTCATTGTATTCAGATATTACGGCATACACACTCGCACACACATTTGGTCATCCTTTTCAAATATACACTCGCGAGTGAGAATGTGTGTGTGTGTGTGTGTGTGTGTGTCACTTGTTGTTGTTAATGGCTTCGCATACGTTCGCGTCCCGTAGTACGACGACAATGCGCTCGAGCCTCGTGTACGTTACACAATTGGCGGCGGGGGGCCTCGGGGGAGTCGTGTCGAAATTTATCGTCTTCGAAAAAGGCGACGGGTAAATGATAAGATATGAAAAAAGAATAATAATGGTACGAGAGCGTCGTGTGAGTAAACGCGATAGCGTGTGCGATGTGAGGAACAAATTTTTTTCTTCGTACTTTCAGCCCATTACCTACCTATTATATTATCATTATATACGTATACCTGCAACCGGCTCAGCATAAACTGCGAAGTGCGTTTTTTTTTTTTTGTCTTGTGTTTTATTTACGCAGAGAATAGATAAGAAGACCGATTTTGACCAACAGCCGTTTTTTTTTTTTATTATATATATTTTAATTTTTTATTATCTAGCCATAAAATGATTATACGCAGTAGTAAGCGGAATTTTGTTTTTTATCCCGGAAATTCGCTGCGTCCGTTTTTATCGCCGCGTAGTAGTAAAGTTTACGTTTACAATGAAATCTACTGCTGTAGTAACCGATTTTCCGGTAATGCGTTTAGAACGGCGTAAAGGCACGTCGTATAATTTGCAAATGGTTTTCCCTCCTATTCGTTCTGCCGCCATGTTCGACAATTCGTATTTCGCATTATACCATAAATAATACACGTACCTATACGTCATATTGACCATCAAAACGAAATTTTATTTTTGCTATGTGTGTATAAAAATTTAAAATATAATAATATAATAAGTAATAACGAATAAAGTTGTGCGGGAAACAAAATTGTGCCTCAGGATTTAGTTCCTAGACGGCAGACGCTCATATAATATTAATATTTAAATCACATATTCGCATTTTATCGGAACGCTCACGAGTGCGTGAATGTGCAAGATAAAGACGGTGTCAAAATCGTCTGTAGTCTGTAGAGTTTTTGTTTTTAATTTTTTCCATCTCACGTCGCGCGTGAAACGTTTTCATTTTTTTCACACAAATTACGCATACGATGACATATATTATATTTTGTCGACAAAAAAATATATTCCCGCACTCGTTCTTTCAACGAAAGAAATAATGAAAAAATAACACCGTCCCTGTGTCTATGTAGTGTACTCGACACTGGGTATATATATTATACATAATAAATCGTATTTGACCCTAATTTTTGTCGCACGCTCTCGTTTGCTTGAATTCCCCTTACTGCGCAATCCTGTCGTCTAGGTCGTTTATTAGTTTTTCATCTGCAACAGCGTTCTGTCCATCGTCATAAATTGGGTCTTATTAAAATTGATATCACACCCGTTCGTCTGTCGTGTAATTTATTACAAAATATTTTTTAAGTTTTTGCGAGAAGGGTGGTTGGGTTGATCAAAGACAATCTATTATAAGTATTCATGTTTTTATTGCATTGATACGACAATAGACTGAAAAAGATACACACTGTGATTGTATGGGATGGTACATACTATGGCTCATACTTTTAATATCACAATATTATATTGGAAACGTGCGTATATCATTATAACAGTCGGCCGACTTACGATAGCTGTCTTTAGAGTTCCTGTTCCTACATGACGACGACGACGACGGAAATCCGACACACAGTTAGTACGTCTATCGCATAATATATAAGAATGTGTGGCGGTCCGACCACATTACTGTGTGCGTATCCGTGACTTGATGACCTTCCTCGAAATGATTTCACAGAATTTTCGATTTTTTTATAATTTATCAGTATTGTCAAACATTTTTTTTTTAAATTATTTAATTCTCGTTGAACGGTCTGAGGGAAGATAAAAATATTAAGGAAAAAAATGTTTGGCAATGATATCAGTTGTACTATCAACGTACAATAATTTCACTATGTTTAAATTATATTTATATTAAAAGTAGATAATAATAAGTAAATTTATCGATTACTCTATGATTGCCGGTAACCTATTCTTGCTATTCGCCGGCCCCAATTGACCAACGTTTATCGATACGATCGATCTAAATTGTTTAAATTATGATTATTATGCGATTATGTTGCTCTGAGGACGTGCGGTTCCTTATGATTATTATTTATTATCACTGTCTCATAGCATACGATTTTTTCAGTGAATAGACGTGTTTAAATATTTTTATTTCCGAATGTTGTGCGTGGGTATATAATGAAATACGATTTATTTTACTTGGAAAGCATTCGCATTCATGATAATAATGGAATAGTAATATATACAAAAGCTGTGTTTTTATAATATTCAAATGTTTATTTTCTTTTTCGTTTTGCACCAATCCCCCGGTGGGTTTTCCGAAACTCGAACGAGTATACCATACGCACCACATACTGAGAACACGGATCCATGGTAAAAATAAGAAAGAAAGAACATCGACAAAAGAGGCGTTTGATAATGCATGCCCTTTATCAAAAATGTTGATCAATTTTTTCCTCCTTATTCATTCCTTCATCGCAAAATCCACCACCCCCATTGGTTATTTGTGCGTCGTTTCTTTTTGAATACACACTGGTCCGGTTTACTTCGAGCTACGACATCGGCCCAGCGATTTATTGCAATCATTTACAATCGTTACACATTTATAATACTCGTATACAGTCGCGCGCACACACATAGTACATTTGTACAAGAATACAATACACTCAAATATATATTATAATATTATATTTATTATTTTACTGGTAGGTATGAGAGTAAGGTCTTTTCTTTATTCGTGCGGACAGCAATATTATTTATGTGGTCCGCGGAATGTGTGTGTGTATATTATTATTATTGTTAAATATATATATATATATATATATATATATAAAGGGCAATAAACCGTCGGACCGGAAAAATGATAATTTTAAAACGGGCGACCGTCGTTTCAATGTTCATGTATGATATTGTGTATATTATGTTATATTGGATTATGCGTGCGCGTTTTTGTATATAAATTATAAAGTATAAACTGCAACCATCACACCAACAATTTCTATACTACTGAGTGAAAAACAGTTTTTCACTAGATAAACTTTTTACCTGCGTTAAAAATATATTCATGGTAAAACATTTAATTGTATACGTCGTATTTTCTTGCACCGGTTAAGTTATTTATTGACTTCTGGTGGCTGGAGAAACGTACAAAGCTTGATTCATGTTTAATTAGTTTACACCATTTAAACGTTACGAAATAAAATAATATTGTTAAAATTTATAACATAGGTAAAGTAGTAAACAAAAAACATGTACTATACACATTTTTAATTACGAATAATTATGAATGTAAAACGAACGAAAATAGGTCAACCTCGGCCGTCATCTATTAAAAAAATCGAGTATTTTTGCCAATTAAACGTCTATGAAATCATATATAAGTCATGCATCTGCAGCTCATCGTTTTCTTCCAAACGTGCCATGATGTCGGGTTATTGTTGTTGCGATATTCCCAAGATAAATTTACATTTACATTGTTTTTTTCTCGTACTTATTCCCTACCCTTGGCTATACCATCTTGGTTTTCTTATTCTTCCGTGTCGTATAGATAAACATCAGTTGATATATATATATATAGGTTTAATAGTGCCACTGAATTTTTATGCATTAAAACATCAAATTGGTTTATTTTAAAATGTTTTTTTCCGTTTATATAATATAATATTATGCATTCTTCTCTCTTGAGGCTTTCTTAGTAGTACATAATTTCTCCGTGTCTATAAAATAATACAATTTTCTAAGTACGAATTTTATGAGTATAGTAGACATCCCCTATACACATCTATACAATAGAACGGTACTATAAGTTAATAATCATGAAGATTGAATATAATAAATAGTTATATTTTTGCAGCGTTATTCTATTTTTTACGAGCATAATAATTATTATTATCATGGTTCGGTCGGACGTTAATAATGTTATATTTAAATATTTAATTTAAAAGGGCATATGAATAATTCAGTATGCCAGCTTGTTTAATGTACCTATATATAATGTATAATATTATGATTTAATTAAATCACGAAAAAAGTTTTAAAAGAATGATTTCCAGATGACATTTTTTTTTTCCTTTTTTTACGGTTAAAATATTATAGGGACACAAAACTTAAGATCTCGTATATAGTCTTGAGAAAATATTTTCTTTCTAGTTGTTTGAAAAAAACTTTTTATTCAAATCAAAAAAAAAACACTACAGTTTTGTAATTTTAATACAAGTCTATTATGCAGGTAATCGTATAATATACTGCAATTTAATAATTTTTAATGTGATGCCATATTTAAAATTAATTATTTTTGTCATTATAGTTAATTTTTAATGTACCGTCGAGTGAAATCAATTGATGTTAAAATCACGAATTGTTAGGGGTTATGTTGGAAATATAAAACCGATAGACAGTTTTTGAGAGTCGCACGCACTGCACATGTTCAACGAATACATTTGGTCACGTAATTTAATTTATTTGGTTACAGATACTTTGATATTTTTGAACATAATTATTCACATTGAACAGGATTTAAAATAAAAAAATCATTGATTTAATGTAATATCTTTTGATTTAAATACTCACACGAATTTTCCATGACTAGAAAAGCTACGTTACTTTAGATTTGTCGTAATTTTGTTCATTTTAAATTGTTAGTCTTTCTCTTTCCTCTCATGACTAAAAAGTCAACTTTTCTTGCTGTTGAATCATCTGCACGTATAAAAGAAGTTTTTTGATGACAAAAAACTTGCCTCCCTATTCGTTTTCGTTGATCACATTGTATCGCATTTATGAATATAATAAAGGGTTTTCTTTTTATTAAATTGTCGGGGTTTCTTCAGGTTCGAGTAAATAATTAAAAGTAAAGGGAAATTAAAAAAAGGATCAAATAGTTTTAATTAAAAGAAAGAACGAAACAAAAAAAAAATGTAAAGAAAAAAAAACGTGTTCTGATGGCGTTTTTTATTTTTTGTCCATGTTTAGTGCCGAAAGGGTGTTCTTGCTGCCAGGCGAAATTATTAAAGCGCAAAGCCCAACAACCGCCATCGGTGCCTCAACAACAACCACAGCAACACCATATCCACCATCACCAACAACAACAACAACAACAACAACAACTACAACAACAACACTTACCACAAACATCTCATTTACAACAACAACAACACCTCCATCACCATCAACAACAGCAGCAGCAACAGCAACACCATCAACATCTCCATCATCAGCAACAGCAGCAGCAGCAGCAGCAGCAACACCACCATCACCAGCAGCAGCAGCAGCAGCAGCAACAACAACAACACATCCATCACCATCACCATCATCAGCAACAGCAACAACAACAACAACAACAACAACAACAGCAACATCAAGAGTACCACAAGTCGAGGCAAAACGAACCGCCAACTCCACAGCTATGGGGTTTTAACGGTACTATCGCAGCGGTGTTGCGCAACGAGTACGGTAGCAAACCAACGAAAACGTTGGGACGTATCACTGACCCTATCAACAACATCCTGACGCCCACGTACATGTTTTGAGCATCGGAGTTGACATGATATTTTTATTATATTTTGTGATAGTTAGACTGTTTAACAATTTTTTTTTTTTTAAAAAACCGCGTTCGGATCGAATAGATCTACGAAAAAAATATAATATAATAATTAGGTATTGGAGTTGTACGGTAAAATAAACAATATACATACCTATATTATATGTTATCATTATTGTAATATGTCATGTACGCGCGCGTTTAGCGTGTCGTGTACACAAACATAAATATTATGCATAGTTGTAGACCGCGACGAGAATATAATATAATATAACGACGATAATAATAATAATAATAATAATATCATTAACCAAAAACAAAAAAAATATATATATATATATTTATTATATTGTAATAGCGTTCAAGTTTCACCTGTTTTTACTTGCACGTCGCAAAACAATGTTATGTGTTGTGATCATATTATATAGTTATTATCGTTCGTACTATACATTTATAACAATAATTATGATTAATTAACACACGCAAACATTTTTATATCATATTTAATATATTATGTATGTTATTATGTATGCGCGTGCAGTGAAAACAGCGTCCGGCTTACCACCTCGGTGTGGGGCGGGGGTGTCATGTGTCCGCCGCGTAAAATAGTAGTCAAACGTGAGATTTTGTTTTTAGCGGACACCCCTTCCTCATAACCACCGGACGTTTGAAAAATAGAGGTATACGTTTAATATTGTATATGTTCACTTATTTTTTTATTATTTATTTTTTCTAAATACGACGCACGGACTCGACGGTAGGAACGTGCGTCGTCGTCGTGTACAAATATTATATTATAATAATATACTATGATGATTCCATTTTTTTTTCTTCTTCTAGTTCGTGCGTGTCGCTTTTTGTTGTGTTGGCTGTGAAATATTGTGATAATAAAATTTTTAAAAAAATAAATAAAAAGAAGAAAACGCACGAAAAATTAACCACTTGCTGTTTTTCGATAAATTGAGAAAAATACCAACCACCGTTTTCTCCAAGGGTATATTTAATAATATATTGTATTATAATAGATTTCTGCGTAAAGACTGAACGAATATAATATCTTAAAAATAAATTATATGAATAAAAGACTAGCCCTTTTACAGTATATATAATACAATAATAATAATTATATAACAAAACAGTCAGGGGTATGAAAATACTGTATAAGTTCCTTATATGTATAAAAATGAAAATTATACCCTTTTTTTGTTTTCATTGGAATCAGTTTTTAACTTTAGATGTGTTCTGACCGACAATTATTTTTCGTCTGATACCAAACGTAGACGTCATTGTTAAAAAGAAAATAGAAAAAAAAAAAACAAAAAAAAAATTATTTACATTTTTTCGATTCATTGTCGTCATCTTCATCATTATCGTCATAATAATATGATATATACATAAAAGTGTACATTCCTATATAATTTTATCATTATACATATTTACGACTTATTAGGTGTGCCTGTTTAATTTGTGTAATTTTTATCTAGTCTGGTTGGATAATGGGCCAAAGAGCTAAACATACATATTATACAAATAATATATATTATATTTTTTTTCCTACGATAGGGCAAAACATTTACAGTGGGTTCAAGGGGAGGGAGAGAGTTTCGTTCGAAATAATCACTCACAGGCCTAATAATATTAATAATAATGATAATAAGTCTATACGATAGAGACTCGATAACATTCGAGGAAAAAAACGAAAATACACTCGAGTATACATTAGATAATACATTTTTATTTTCTTTACAAACAATAAAAAAATGGTCGGCCTGTGATACACCTTAATAATTAATTCTCTGACATATTTTCCCATTTTTTCGTTATCGTTTAATTTTTTTTTTTTTTTTTGTTTGAAATAACATTTTAAAACGAATGAAATATATAACTATATTGTATTTGTAATATTTATTTTTAGATACCACACGTAATGTTAGTATTCTATTTGTAAATTAGACGTTAGACATATAAATATATTATTATTTTTTTTTTAGCCTGTACAAAAGTTTTTTTTTGTAATTATCCTATTTTCAGGACGTGGTTTATTTGTTAAAAGAAAAATACCTAACATGAGAAAAACAATTTAATAAATACACGAGATTATGTAATGAAAACGCTATTTGATTCGTTATTTATTCTTTATACACTACGTACCTTTATAATATTATAATATTACACTCCTGAGTATAAAATTGTGTGCATTATACAACACACTAAATATATTATATATAATATCTAAGTACGGATTTCTACGTCTGCATTATTAAATGCAACTTTATTTTATTTTAAATAATAATATAATACGCTTGCAATATAAAGTTCTACACAGTATACATAAATAAATCTAATGTACCTATATTTATAAATTTCAAAGTTTTTTTTTTCTTTTACGAAGAAAAATCAAAATCCTCCATCCTTTCCTGTATGCGTATAATTTTGTGCGCTCAAAGGTCATGGAGGGAACTCCTCCAAAGGAGTGCATTTGACATTATAATTATTTAAAGGTCTCTTAGAAGAAATAAAATCTCGGAAATGTCAAAATGAGCAATTATAAAAAAAATTAACAGTTTTTTTTTTGCGGCGGTTCTTCTATGGTTTGATTTGGTCACGGAAACGGCAATGAACAACAGAAAATATTAAAATATGGCAGAATATTTGAAGAAGCAACTACTGGAGCCGCCTATAACCACACTCGAATGGTGTGAACTGTTGTTGTTTGTTCTAAATATATTTTTATTGTTTTCGACTTCCTAGAGGAGTATATTACGATAACTGCAGTAGGCCCGGATAGAACCAGTGAGTCACCGGATTTAACTTTGTGAACCGGACCATATTTTGATACTATATTAATAGTATTGAGCTAAATTTATTGTTCTAACCTATTTTGACGAATTTTGGGGATTAGCAAAAATTCTAAAACTCGTTGAGCCGGTACTTACCATATCCGACTAAGTAACATCTTATTATTCATATATGAATATAATATAAAATTTTGATTTCTGCAATAGTCGTATATGTGGGATTCGATTTATCTGCACGTGTATACAACACATTAGTGATGGAAGATAGGACTTGATTTTCTGATTTCAAAATTAAGAAAACTCCACCTAAATAAATACAAAATATTATGTAATATGGTCATTCTACGTATTGAATTATAGAATAAT
Organism: Melanaphis sacchari; assembly: GCF_002803265.2. Taxonomy (NCBI): domain Eukaryota; kingdom Metazoa; phylum Arthropoda; class Insecta; order Hemiptera; family Aphididae; genus Melanaphis; species Melanaphis sacchari. Next base: position 2,659,128 of record NW_020271042.1, read on the forward strand.
AATTTTATTCTAATATAATATAGAAACACCGAACGTACATTTAATAAGCAACGGCATCAGATACATTTCGTCTATCCTATGCTTTTAGCGTTTGTATAGTTAGCTGCAAAAATATGTTGTACTTCAAATTTAAATTCATGGGAAAAGACTACACCTGTGTACCATGTTCGTGATTGTTCTAATTTTTATGTAATAATTATGGTTACGAGCTTAGTAGTTATGTTGTAGGACATCAAATTATCATGGAATTATGATAGGTAAGTAAAGCAATCCAATGGCACACGTCATGTTAGAAACTCGACAGACTGACTGTAAAAAAAAAAATATATTCCCATACTAGTCAGTTTTTATTAATTAAACAAAAAAAAAATAAAATAAATTTAAATGTATCTATTTTCATTTATTACATAAGTAACTAGTTATAATTTGCGGATTTTGAGTGAAAATTTGTAATTATTCATTGATTTATAAATAACGCATGCCCTATCAATCATAATATTAAGGATAATTAATATATATGCAAGTCACTTATATAGGCTTACTTGGTGTCTTAATAAATTTAGAAAAAGCTAACTTAACCTATAATCACAACATAATATACATGAGTTTACGCATCTGTTCATTTTCAGCTATCGTTATGCGCAATTCATATTTTTACAAGCCTATGAACAAAACATATAAAATGATAAATATTTCAAATTTTCAAAGAGAAAATGCTTGACTATATAGCTGTGTAATGTACCTACTAATGTGTACACTGTAAATATATTATAATTTAAAGATAAAGTATATATTATTCACATATGATTTTTGGTTGGTGAAGGAATTTATGACAATAAATAATTATATAGATATAAAAGTATTTTACAATACATAATATAATGATGGCAACAATGCCGACCTTTAATAAAATGTATTGTTTTGGTTGTGCGTATATTTATGTTAGTATAGCACGCATACATTTAAGAATAACGTTTTATTCTTGTTCATTTTTTTTTTTGATTTTGAATGAATTACTTTTTAATGGATTTTAGTGACTATAAAATATAATATATACTCGTATTTAGTTATAAAATTTAAATATTCATAGTCAAAAAGCTATCTAATATTTAAAAAAAAATTTAGAGAATTGAATCAAATTTACATATATTATACGATCCATGTGATTCAACATTTGTTTTTAAATATTCACTAAAAAAAATAATTTAGTGTTGTATTAAGTATACCCTTATAGGTACTTAATTTAAAACGTTATATTATAAGAAACAAGAATCGACCAAATAAAATGTGATAGTATAGCTGAACGTGTAAATATATTAGGTCAATGAAACTAAAAAGACAATTGTATATACGTCTATATATAATATATATACATAAAATTTGCGCCACCGCAGTGGTGAAAAAACAATGCCATTTTTGTCTATACGTGGTATTGTGTAATACATTTTTTTTTTAATTTTAAATACAAACTTCGTTGCCGCCGTGATAATAACGTCGGATGACATACACGAAATATATTACGGTCACGTGGTACAACAAAGAACGCCATTTCGAATAAGAAATATAATAATGTGCTTTGTTTTTAATAGACTTTTTTTAAGTGATACAGATAAAAAAAAATGTGTAATGTGAACGTTTAAAGTTTCTAAATTGCCAAACCAATTTGTAGTTTAATAGTCTCGTACGTGTATAAATGTGTATGCGGAAAAAAATTTTAAACGTTCAACCTTAATGTCTGTTTATTGTATATTTTACGATCCAGCGGTTTTTTTTTTTTTTTAGTATCTACTTCGTTATTTCACCGAAATTATATTTAATATGTATCATTCGAAACCCTATAGTATTTATGCATGTGTATATAATATGATATTTTTTTTCTGCCCATTAATCAAGAAAGTTTCTCTGATTTTTTTTCCTCTGCATTTTGGTGTTATTATAAAATATCAAAATATAATACATACCTGAACAAGTTATGACGAGTAAAAACTATTAATATATTATATGTGCATAAAATAAAAAATAAATGTACCTAACTATTAAAAAATTTCTAAAAAAAAAATCACTGTATCATTAAAAAATTATACACAGTTATTATCTCATGTTATAATTTAAATAAGTGTGGCTGATGACCAACATAAGAGAAGCAAAATATAAATGAATATTATATTATGATTCTGTGATAGATTTATGAATTATGGATTGTTTGTATCGTAAAATCACTTTTGTCATTGATACTCGGATTTTTATCTAACATTGACGTACCCATACTAAAAAATTCGACTGATTAGGTATAAGATAATTATTATATTATGATCCATTCATTCAGCGAACGATATGATGATTACGATGTTACATAATTACGTTTAAACGAATAGGTAACCTATATTAAGAAAGTAAAGTATACATAATGTATAATATAATATTATATTATTATATATAAAAATATAAAAAAAATAATAATTGTATCGATGACGTGCCACTGTGCCAGTCACTACTACGAGCCAGCTGATCATAAGTAGACAAATGGTGTTCGCATACCGTCGGTACGTAGGATAAACTATAAAAATATAATAATTTACCTACAATTTATTACTTTAAATCAATTTAGTCATCGACTGTGTTATTCAAAATGCGTTGTGTAAGAAAAAAAGAGAGAGATAAAATCACAAATACAAGGCTGAACAGTATACTGAAAATAACAATCACGTTGTTATGTATGAAATTCGTCTTTTTTGAATTTTCATCAAAAAATGAAACTTGGCATGACGGTAGAAGCAGTAACAGCAGGAACGTGTAAGTTTCTATTGGCATTCCGGACAACGTTATATTCAGGTATTAAGGTATAAAGTACATGTACGAGTGTTGTTTGGAATAAATTTTATTTGTTTTATTTTATCGAGATGTAAATAGAATGAGCAGCCGCATTCATGTGTGTGCATAATATAATAATCGTATAATAATAATGGGCACTTTAACGAAAAGGATGTGCTTTCGGAGTTATTGCTAATGTTAGGTGATAGCAAAAAAATACACTGTCAATGCCTTTATAGTATTTAATATGTGATATAATATTATATAATGTAATCTGTATAATTTGTCCATATATAGAATACAGTATAGAAGAAGACAAACAAACATACAGTGATAACGGCAACCGATCAAAATTTCACGTGAAATTTACTCTATACATCATATTTTTATGTCACCTTGTAATTACCATCGCCTTTAAAATATATTTAGATATACCAGCTATGTTCTAAGTTTATAAATTATAAACATTATTTTTTTACAACAATATTGTTGATTTTTGTAACGAGTTACAATTTAAAATACGTAATGATTATCGTATCGTATACTGTTTTATTTTATAAGTATTGTATCGCACACAGATGCAGTTCAAAATGTTCAAATAATTGTGTTTTATATAATTCTTTTCAAAAGTAATAATAGTACAATATTAAACCAGAGCTAGAACGTTTTTTTCCCATGACGGATGACGTGGAGACGCCAGAACTGATTAGATATATGTAATTTTATTTGCAAAATAGAACTATGTCTTGTCGGTTGTTGTGTCACGAACGGAAATGATTCAATCCGGGAAAATGAATTGTGTGGTATGAAAAAAACTACTACTCATCAGCCAAACAAACAAATAATGACGAGAAGAGGTAAATCGTAGTATGCGGATATACATGCGATCGAATCCAATCGTTTCGCAAAAAATGAATAGTAAGGAAAAATAACAACAATAATAGGTAATAACTTAGACATTATTAATTTGTTTTTTTGCTAACGTTGCGCCGAATTTGCGTACGTAGAAAAACGTTTTTGGCCCGAACAGGCATAATATTATTATACAAACAAACGCACACACAGACTATAAACATTAAAAATAATACGAAAATCATTTCTAGTTTCCTACACGCAAAATGCTAACGAGGTATACCTCGAGTTGTATTTACAATGCGTTTTTAAATAGCAATTTAAGTAAAAAATGATAATAAATGTATTCAAGTTATCTAAAACAAAATATTTTCCAAAAATTAACACTTTTCGTTGAAATGGATATTTACTTCGAAAAGAATCACCGTATTATACAGAAACAAAGTGTCTCATTCTATTTTAATCGGTTATATTATACTTATGAATCGTTGTAAAATATTAAAACATGTGTATAATTTATAAAAATATAACCCACATAATAATGTTTTTATTATTATTTTTTTTTTTTTTTATGTCTGTATAAAATGTTTATACATTTATTTATTTATTGTTATTATTTTGTTTACTTCTGTGGTTGCGAAATGTGTTATTTATGTATAATATAAATATATAATAATGATAGTGATAATATGATATGTACTATAAAATAGTATATCATAATTATTAATCGTAACGTTTACCTTACACGCATTTAGTAACAATATGTGTATATATTAATAATCCGATTATTTTAACAACTTATTCGTTCCTAGTATACAGGCGTTAGACATTCCGTGATATGTGTTATATACTAATATAATAATATAATAATGTAATAATAATATATTATAGTATAATAGCATTTCATCGTTTAATATCGATCACGTGAATAATTATAAGAACATTACGGCATACCTACGCTATATCAATGTTTTAATGACGAATTAATAATGTTATTATGTTTTCGTATTGCGATTCACATTTTGATTTTAGGTTCAGCGCCGCTCGTTGTCTCCAGACGTAGTTCATGAAAATGGAGTATATTAAATATCATTGTCGCGATTTCACCAGTATTTTGTGATTTTCCTATGCCGCAAAAACGGAGTACGTTGAAGCTGTATAGTATATATCATGCTGTGTGCGTAATATATTTGCACAGTAAAATGTTGATTATTACTATTACGTTTTAAATGTTCTTTTACCAGACGAAAATAGCAATTACGAAATTTTTCTAGTATACGCCTACTATACAAACGAGTCATAAAATAAATACGGTATGCGTATTTTTATTTTTAATGAACTTTACTTTTATTTAAGTCACGAACGCGTCTATATATACTCATTACGTGTACTTCATTTTTTTTCTCGATGATTAATCGATTGCGTTTAAAAGAACACAAATTGTGTGGAAACTTATTGTTCGGTAGGAAAAATAATTTCTTCGTCAAAGAAACCGGCCGGCATAATGTTGGCGCACGTCACGTCACGATGATTATAATATGTTGTCTCTGCATCACACACACATGAATCGGTTCATAATAATTTGGGTAAATATATCCGTTGCGACCATCACCGGTGACTAATCACAACAGAACTATACTTTGAGTTATTTGAAATCATTTTAATTGCATTATAATATATTAATATTTATAAATTATGACAGCATCTTAACAAAGTCGATGCATAATTTATATATTATTATTGTAATTATTATGATTTGTAAATTATAATATTATTATACATTCGCTCAATAATAATATAATCGTTTACGAGGACGTTTTCAGAACGATAAAATATTTCACTGTGGAGGTTATCGTACATTATTATGATGCTGCCGTTTGCCTGCCGCTGCAACTACCGATTTGCGAATCCATCGAAAGGTAAATAAGTTGTTTTCTTCGGCCAGAAGAGGTACCTACAATATAATTTATAGTCACTATATCATGATACCTGTATGTATATAAGAATGGTTGCAGCAGTCTTAAACGTCTTTATTGTGTCCGGTTATTGTTGTATGTATATGGTTTTTGCACCAAAGCCTCTGGCTGGCACATAAATATTATTTAACCCGAAATATCTCGGGAGGCGTACACCGAATAAACCTATATATATATATATTATTATATGTTTATAATAATGTCGTACGGTGTACGCGATGTTTGTTTGTCTTGTTATTAATATTTTTGCTTTTATTATTTTTTTCACATTTTTTTTTAAACTTGTCCGAGGTAAAGTACGGTCGTCTTTCCGGTGAAACGCGTGATCGGCAGAGGAGAACATCATCACTACAGTGGTTATACACCGGTGACGGAGGTGACGATGGTTACTGGTTAATATCAGTTAATGGTTACATTGTATATACATTATAAATATTACCTATTTCGTGTTTATATATAGTAGTTGTTGCTGTATACGTAATTATGCCGATTGCAGCTAATCGATCGAGCGAAACGTGGTTAAACTTTCTCGATGAGCAGTCGAAAACATCAGTGACGGAGTACATAGATCAACGGGTATATATAAAATATCGTAAAATTTAATACTATATAGTATATTTATAGTAATAATAATATTGGTGATGCTTCCAACAGACGGATAAAATAAATTTAAAAAAAATGAATAAATTTTACAGTTACGGTATTCGTATTATTATTATTTAATATATTATATTTATATAATACGTGATTAGCTAGTCTATGCACTGAATAATATAATTGCAAATACTTTACATTTCTCCGAATTTGCAGGTTTTAGTAAACCCAAAATCGGAAAACGCTGAAGGCGATTCTCCAGTAATTAGTATAATAATAGTAATCATAGTATGCTTGAAAATTTCGTTAACCTACCTAGTATGTTATGTAAATGCAAATCGATTATTTTCCTAATTATTTTTTAGTAATCAATATAATACATTATGGTAATTACTTCGTTTTCGTTCGTCGATATACATTAATAAATTATGTATAATTTTATATTGCAGTGGTGCGATAAATCCAAAAATTGAGTTTGTATAATATATATTGTTATTAATATAAATACCTAGTTTAAGCGCATGTTTTTCTCAGAGCATTAGCATTCAACGTTGCATAGAATTTCGAATATGTTTCGTTCTATCCTATGCATGCGTAATATAATACTATACCTGTAAGTTATAGTAATGTGTATACTTTTTTTTCCACAGAAAACTTTCTATATTTTTTTTTTTAGTAAGTCAACATAAATTATAATATTAGATATTATTAAGTTACAATTTTGATTGACCTACCTTCTTTCAATTTTATAGATTATGTTGGGGATAGAGAGTTATTATAAACATTAAATATTACAATAGTAAAATAACTACTAACAATATATGAACATAATATAAATATAAAATAACATGGACAACTAAAAAATAAAATGAATATTTGTATACCATGCATATATTATCACCTAGAATTATTTATTTTTTTAAATTCAATTGAAATAGAATTGAAGAAAATTGGTTTTAAATAATCTATACAAAACTTACCAAAAAATGTATTGGTATATTGAGCTGAAAAATCATAATTTATAAATTATCTTTTATTACCTAAGCTCTCATAATAATGATTTTCTAATTTAAAATTCTATACTAAATATATGATAACAATATTTTTATGAAAGTACCTTATTGGTAAAACCCCGAATTCTTTGTAATTTTCATTCGTAAATCATTTAAGATTACATTTATTAAACAAATTATGGCAATATTATTTTGGTTATTAGTGCATTTAATATATTATCACGATTTACAGAGGCCACCCCGTACTAATATACCATATAGAAATTTGATTTATATAGTTCATAGTAAATTATTCTCATTGTATGTTTTGGAACCATATTTTTAGCTTTGATTTAACTTGTAAGTTAAAAAACGTAGCTTACTTAATAGGTTGTAAATATATGTAAATTCCATCTAAATAAATAAATTTTAATTTCCTTTTTGTTTTAGCCGATTCTCCGCGCGGCCGCGCGTCACATTTTGAATACAAATTCAAATTATGCCTAAAACAAATAATTCTAATTCCAAAACTCTTCGATATCATCTATTAGTTTGAACCATAGTATTCCACAAACCACTCACGTGTATTTTCTTACGCGAACCAGTTGTGCGTGTATATATAAAAATGAAAAACATTTATGAAATACTGCACGACATTTATATAATATGAATACCTATATATTAAAAAAAACATTGCATTCATATTATTAATATATTATGTTATGTCTATAAATGAACATTAGTATACGCGCAGTTTTTTAAATTTAATTTAATTCTTTTTTATTATTCTTTTGTTTTCGATTGTGGTGAAGGTTACCGATTCGCAATTTGAATGCTAATAATTGACAATAGTATTGGGAAAAAAATATCAAACGCTGCACATGAAAATCGTTGATTTAGCGTTGGTTCCGTTGCGTACTAGTCCAGCTATAATAATTTAATACACACTTCGCTTATTCATACTATATAATACGACTAATACGAGTAAAATGCGTATACAGTTTTTCCTTTGTTTAAATAGTTTTCGTGAGAACTCGTGTGTAAATATAGTGAATAACACTATAAAATAATATTTAGGTATATGTACGTGTATTATGTGTATGCCATTGGAAACGACGTGTGTTTGGCAAATCGTTTTTTTTTTTTTTTTGGCAACGTTTCTCGGTAACAATCACGTATTCATTATTTTTGATCGATTACAATATTACGATGCGTGCACGAGGGAAATTTCAGGGTAGGTACGTGCAATTTATTTATTTTTCTACCGCATGTAGTATACATATATATATCCACTATACTTATTTATATTTATATATATATATATATCACTCGTGTGTGTTATAATATATATACAATATATATGTGTGCATAAATTGTTTACACATAGCCGTACAATTCTATGCATTGAATATAATTTGGTCACGTACATGAAAAACATAATTGTATAACGGCGTAGTGTTTAACGCGAATTCGTTAGGAATATTACGAATGGCGCGTTTTACTGCAACGACTATGGAATGAAAAAAAAAAATGAAAAGTGTCAGGTAAACGAATTGTTTTCGACATATATTCTTTTTAAATCGTGTACCGTAAACACTTCAAACTACATTTACTTATTTTGTTTATTTATTTTTTTACACATTTACACTTGAAGTGTATAGCCATTTTATATTATTATTACATTTGTTTGTTTTTTATTGTTTGAAATATTTAATGTGCACCATAATAATATTGTTACCAAGACAACTTTAGGATGTTTAAATTGTGGAAATCAATTTATAACAATACTCTCCCAATTCTCTCCGAACGTGCATGTTTGTGACAGCTCAATTGTTGAAAAAATAAAAGTACCTAACCTTTATCTGTTATACAGAAAATATCATTAACGCGTATTGGATTATATTTCTTCATTATAACTATGTTAATTAGGCATATTTGATGAAACACGTGTTAGGTTAATGAGTTATTCTAAAATAATTTATTGATGAAAAATGATTTTATTTTATTTTTCATATCATTAAGTACTTCTAAGCATGTATAAAACATATCAGAATTATTTAATGTCAAACAGCTATTATTTTTAATTATTACAACTGCAGTATGCTTAGATTACAGTTTATATTATCGTGTAGATGAATTTAAGTATAGATATTAAATTTATAAATTTTAATATTTTTAATCGAAACATGGAATAATTACATCACCACATAAGTATATGCTTATAAGTTATGATATCATAATTATGTATATCCCGCAATAACGATGCGCACAAATAACCGTGACCTTTTATCAAAAGATAAAATACTATTATTGAAACAAAAATCGAGATAATTTCTGTATACATATTCGTTTTTGAATTTTGAACATTGAATAACCACCGCGTCGTCGTCGTTGATAGTCACGCATAAATAATATTAAACCATGACTAACTATACATCACATTTTTATTATAGGTGTATGTTATTAGGAACCTTATGCAACTCCCCAAAACACGATCATATTTATATGTCTTTTAATTACCTATATTATTTTTGTCGTTTATATCGGGGAAGTCTATGGGATAATAACATGATGTATATTTATATTATATTATGTATAGGAAGGTAATAATAGTACTGATGTCAACCGATAGTGATTATTATGAATGTAAAGCTCATCTCGTTTACGACAGTTCTCAATAAAACCACAGATCAGTGATAGACCGAATAGCAACGAGATGGCCTAGTTTTTTAGTATACTTATAAGGTTATGATATTTAACAATGTAATATATGTGATGGATAACGAATTTATGACTAGCAATTTAAGTTACTTATTTAAAGATCATTATATTATCTGCGACTGAATGTTATATGTTAATTATATCTATGGGGTCGACAATGACTCTCCTCAGATATTACATATTATATACTGACACCGTTAAAAGATTATATCTTATATTACTGGCATTGTGGTGTAGAGCTGCCTCGAAGATTACTATAGATACACAAGGAAAATTCGCCAACTAAATTTTAAAGAAAAATCAGGTGCGTTACGTCAAGGATAAGGATCAATCACGTAGGTATACCTGTTCCGTATATTCCGTTTAATATATTATATAAATATATAAAAGTGTATATCGTGCTTGATTTATTAAAAAAAAAAACAACAAGTTAGTCGTGATTGATAAATTATTTTAAAAACCGTATTATCTTGTACATTGTTATTTAGTTTATCATTTAGTTACAAAATACCTATATTCAATGTGTGACAGCCACAAGAATCCACCAATTCATTTTGATAGTCAATCATGTTCAACGTTATTGATTGGATGGCTGCTGTTATTCTCATTATCAGTTGCACAACGTATGTAAGCAATCTGTCGTCTGCTAAGACATTTTCCTTTCTAATGATATAGATAAAGTGTGGCACCCCGCGTTGTATAGTTACCGGTACATAGCATTTCAAAATCGAAGTATTCTTTTATGTTAACCTGTATAACACAGATATATTAAATATATGACATAAACAGATATAAATATTACCGAGGGCAGTAAGATAGTCGTATATAGTTTTGTCATCGGTTAGATTAGTGTTTAGATTAAATATTTATATATTATGCTGTAAAGCGTGGAAGAAACGATGGAAAACTTTATGAAATACGTAACTAAGTTAAATATAAAGCTGTGGTAAACGAGCCTGGAACCCTGGAAAATGAACGTATGCAAACACAGATTCACTGCGTGTATAAACAGACGATTCACTTAATATGTTCATCCCTCCTTTCATTTGTTCATGTAAATTGTTAATCAGATGACTTTTTTGAAAATGTTGATGGGTCTTAATCGAAATTCAAAGAAGTAAGTTTTTTAATTCATGTAATTAAGATTATAAGCCTATGAAAATGGATTTGGAACATTAGGTATGGCGATTAAAATATTTTACTAATTAATATTTATCCATCAACATTTTAGAATAATTAAACAATTACCCAAGTATAATAAAATACTAGAGCGTATATTACATCGGTTTCATATTTTTTGTAAACATTTTTGAGATTTTTATATGTGTTATATATACATTTCAATAATCTAGAAACCATTCGTTAGTATTTGAATAAAGAAATATCAATATTTTCAAAAAAATAAATTTATATCACTACACGCGATATTTCCTTAGAAGGTATAAAATATCAAAATAATTGAAAATATGGTCTTTAAGTATTCTACTTAAAACTTCAGAGCTCCAAAAATTATAGTTTGAATAAATGAATTACCCAATGAAAAATTGGAATTGAGCATATAGGTACACGGTTATCGCGGTACGTGTTGGTATAATAATAATGTGTTTGTCGTTTACGCGCTATATAATATATACACGGAAATATGAGCCAAACGCTCGCGCTCCGAGATTTATGTGGAACGATTAATCGTGTAAATACGTCGTATTGGTGTTACAGCTGCGTTAGCGTTTGCGGAAAATTTCGCGGCAGTGATTTATCGAGGATACGTCGTCCGATCCACGTGTGTTTCGCAGTCGCGGAAAAACGAAAGCGCCACACGCATATATTATTAAGCGTGGTAGAACGAATATTACCATGACGTATACCAAGACGTCCACGAGCGGAAAATTATCGTCCGCCTTTTTATCATCATCGTCATAATTGTTATTATCACTATTATATATTATGTGTCGGAGCGGCGATGCACAATGAATAACGATAATACCTACCGTAATACTATATAATATATAAATATAATGTATATGTATCATATAAACACTAAAAGCTCGTTTCGGATGGCCGCGATAATACACACACGCACACACCCAGATAAGGATCCCGTAATTAATGTACGCATTAGCCTCGGTATACGTTAAATCATATGTATGTATATATATATTACGTTCTACGAGTGTCCCGGCGTGTGGCTGTAGAGGAGGCCCATTATTTCCGTGCAACCGGGACGTTGTGCAGACGGCGGTGGGCTGCTGCGGCGAGAAATGCATTTCGAATTAGATACGCACACCGCATTGTACGCATACGTATATAATGTACATAATACAGCATGTGTTTATGTAATGTTGTAGACCGTAGAGCTGCTATACGGCGACTGTGCATACATGGTGCACACTGCACGGTATGGTCGTAGTTGGTATATACTATATACGTAATATTATGTGGTTATCTGGCGAGTGTACGATAATAAAACGATTATAATATTATTATATTAAAACGGCGTTTCTCGGAGGGGTGTGCGGGTGCGCGATTGTCGGGTAATGCGAAAAAAATTTAGATAGATTTTTACGCGAAACGCTGTTTTCTGTCGCATTATTAATTGTGAATCAATATTAATCGCGTAATACATCCACGCCGCGGTGTTGTGGATGCCTATAATATATCGCGTATGATAAATAGTTCGTGTAGATGCAGGGTGTCGCGAGTTCGTAACGACTTTACGATGTTTCATATATTTTTTCCGTTTTGTCTTGCACGCCTCGCTTGCATCTGACCCGCCGACTGTACGACTCTTGTAATTTTTTTTTTTTTACATATTAAAGAATTTGATACGCGTCACAAAATTCAATTAAACCTGTTATTGCAGCGGATCTACGCGTATGTACGATCGACTTACTTGTATATATAGTTAATTGTGACGGACGTGACTTTTACAACGCGCATATAGGTACTGTATGTATATTATGTGTGTTTATTAGCTACAATGGTAATAATTCGAAAGCGTTTTGTACGGTTCTTTAAATCGATTCTAAAATCTCACGGTGTTTTTTTTTAACACCTTTTTGAAATTGGCGTATGTTTTCGAGTGTGCCCACCTATAATATATATATATATACGCGAGACCGCGAGACAGTGTCGTTCGTCGCTTTATATGTGTATTTATTGTAAAATAAATACCGACCTCATTTTACGATCATCCAATCGACGAGTGACGATGCACATTATTTAAACGTCATGCAGCAGTAATTGACGCGACGGCTCGTAACAAAAAAAAAAAAAAAACAAAAGACAAAATGAACAAATTGATTCAAACCGCATCGCGATAACATAATATGAACACATTATGACAATTTTTGAGTAGTTCTGGGGTCAAGGGGACGCGTTTGTGACATTTATCTCCTCTTATCCGTTAATGTTCGTAGTCCGGTAATCGCGCTGCAGTTACGGTAATTGAAGCAGCGGAGACTTATCGTATACGCGTATAAATTTTATAGTTATATATAGTCACTCTATACACCGGTATAATAGCCGATAACACACAGTAATAGGCAAATGGCAACGATACGCATATGGTAATAATATACATAGCTGACGCATTCTCCTGGAAAACCGTCGTAGGAGGTTTTGCCGGAGAGCCAAATTTAACGCCGGGGGGTGCGGCTGTGTGTTGTGATCGAGCACGATTCTTACAGAAAACGCCAGTGCCAAAGACCTAATCCTTTATGCCGACCAACACGCATCACGACCCAACGCGTATAATATATACATATTATATTATATATCTATATAATGTCTATATGCGCTTGAATATGACGTTTGTTCGATGTTTACAATGTGTGCCGATCGGACCCATAAACCAGATGCACAGTCGTTGTTAAATACTTATGTGTGTGTGTTTGTGTCACACATGTGTCAGGACGGAACGTTTAAAGACGTCGTACCTCTATATAAATAATGATGTATGCAGTGTAAAATCTATACATTATACTCTTTCGACAATAACGTTCCGTGACCATCGTACTACAGCGTATGCACATAGCCAAGCATCATTTCGTTTTTATGTTATATACAATATACATACATAATTTAAACCGTGCACGTCGGACGTCGGTAATAATATATTTTAAAGAGAACCGGTGATTTTTGCTCTAACATTACCTCGCGAGTAATGGGAAACGTTCATAATCGAAATGGTAACAAAACGTTCGCCTGCAGACGGACGATGCATCATTAATGATAATCACTAACCTAAGAAAATAAATCTTTTTTTCCAAACGCAACAGTATAGTGCAGCGAAAACAAATGGAAAATGCACTTTTGATGTGTTTTAAAAAATATCGAAAATATATGGTTTCAATGTATTATGTTAAGTCCACGAACACCTGGCTTTATATTATAGGTAACAATAAATACCATCGAAAATATTTACATGATGTGTATATAAAGATAATTTATATAATACACGTAAAATTACTATGTTATTATAACTAAAATAATAATAATTAATAAATACCAAAGGGTTTTTCCTGTTCACCATATAGTAATAATAATAATAATAATATGATTAAAAAAAATATAGAATACTTCCAAGTTCATTAATTAAAAATATGTTTGAATTTCAATAAAATATCATGTAGGTCTATATTATGGAATATTTTTTATCTGTAGAACTTAAACGATGGATAGTCACTGATATTTTTTAATTATCTATTGAATTCAGCTTTTCATTTCCATGAATCACGTCAATTTACATACTAGTATATGCTGTAGACAACACGCACGCTACAGTTGAAAACGTGATTCTACTAACTCCGATGCATCATTTTTTTTAGTTACTTTTCTTAATATACCTACGTATTGAGTAGAAAATATGCAATCTCACTTCTTCAGAGTAACACGGAACGACGAAATAAGGTCCGACATTATTAGCCTCGTCTACACCAGTTATAATGTATGCAATTATTGACGATATTTTCTAAACATTTTCTAGTCCTAAAGTAAACATATTTTATGTGTAAAGAGTATTCCAAACATTATTGTTACTATATGTGCTTGTATACAACGAATGCGTCGTGCAGACATTATTATCATTATTATATATTATAATATATGTTTGTATACAAATAACGCATATGCGTCAATGGACAATGTCTAAAAATTTCTCGTTCCGGAAATCGGTCGTAAACTCGTAAACTAATTAAACTTTACTTGTTCCGAACGTTTATACTCACGTCGTGGATAAATAAATATTACATAGTCAAATGACTTTGTGCGGCTTGCAGCGCAGGTATTGTAAATTATAATGTACAACCGTCATCCTTTCAATGTGTTATATTCTTATATTATACAAGTTATTTCTGAAATCGATTGATGAAATAAGTAAATATTTATCGTTAAAATATCTAAGGAATATGGAATTTTAAAGTTTGTTTTACGGCTTCGACCGAATATAATATATACATAAGTATTAAGTACTATTGCTTACCTTTGACGTCGATAAAAAATGAAAAAAAAGGCTCCTGAACCGATTAAACTTAATTAAACAAATATGGCAAAAACCAATGTTTAACAAAAACTTAAATAATAAATGTAATTTTTTTTCATTTAATGATAGCGACCATATTTTTTTTAATTCGTATAATTATATAATACATACATATTATAATAACGGTTTGCTACAACCGATGGATTTAAAAGGGGTAAAATCGCGTATAACGAGATGAGGATATTTTAGCGCACGTACTTTGATAAAGCTTACGATAGTAATAATAATAAAGGTTTTAGATATAATTATTGTTACACCGAACTTGCCTCCCTTTCCCCTTCGTATTCGTGTACGTATATACACGTAATCCACGGTAGACAACGGACGGACACATAGCATGATATATTATCATATTATTATCCGCTTTTTAGAATTCCGTCCCAGTAATCAAGGGAATCTCGCGCGGGTGCGCGCGCGTGTGAGTGTATTCGTTTACGGTTTTTTTATATTCTTTTTATCGGTGTGTTCGCGTGTGTGTGTTGCAAGAGTTCGCGGCGCGTGTGTAGAAAAAAAAAGCATCGGAGGAGAACAAATAAAACGTAATCCGACCGTGTGCGAGGTGGTGACCCTTTTTCAGTTTTTTTTTTTTTTTTTTGATTTGGTCGATGGCATGCTGGCAGACGCAGGTACCGGCATTATTGTCGTCTGGAATAAATAATCGTACATAATATACATTTACACAATCAGAAACGTATTGTGTATGTGTATGTATGTGTACGTGTACAATGTGTATAAATGCGGGTCGGCACACCGTCAAAAAAAAAAAAAAACGGAAACATCAATTTTTTTTATTATTTTCAATTTTTTTACTATTCCTATTGACAGAGTAATAATTTGAAGAACAAATAAATTCAATTATTATATTTTATGACACGTCTCCGACCGTCACTATGTGTAATTCGATAATATACGTACCTATACCCGTGCATACACAGGACGTTTATATATATTTATATGTATGAATATAATTATAGTGTGTACATTGTACACATACGCATTTTATCCAATGAATTTGTTCTTTTTTTTTTTTTATTCTCAACTACCGGTGTTCACCTAGAGCAAAACCGGTATACACGACGACCGACTACAGACTAGACGAAGACGACATGATTTAACTGTATATATATCACGGACGTTTGTAGCTGACCCTCCCCACCAACTGCAAATACGGTGCAGGACATAAAACACTTCCTAATAGTGGAAAAAGACTGAGAGGTTAGTTTTAATTTTTTTGTTAATCGACGGTAAACATGATGAAATTATGTCTCTAGGTGATTATTAATGTAAAAATAAAGGAGGTGTTTCAACGGGTTTTGGAAAAAAAATAATTAATAGGTAAGAAATTAGAACATACAATACCGCGAGGAGTAATAAAATACGAATATGATCGTATAATAATAATAGTTGAAAAACAAAACCCTGAAGTTTACTCTGATACATATATTACTAAATGTGCGGGAATTCACTTTTTTCGATTTATGCATGGGGTGATACTTTGTCTCGACCTTACTTTTCGAAATCCATCATGTCAGCGTTCTACTTTATTTTGATAGATAATAGATATAAACAACGAAAAAACACACACACACACGATGAAGCATACAATATTTGTTCACGTTGTTGGATTTACTAGATGTAGGTACTATGTATAGGTCACGCCAAGAACTCACAGTTTCTTTTTTTAATGTAGACGGTGGCCAAACTGCTATTTTTTGCAATTCGTAACATAATAATATGTATGATTATACTTAATGACAATAAAGGGTAAATATTAATATTTATTTTTATATTTTAGGATTAATTGGTCAATTCATATGGTAGATACTTCGTAAATTATTATACTCGAATTAAATTGCGTGCAATTATAATTATAAACGTTTTGAATTATCAATAGTATTCCTCTAGAAGTTAAACAAATTAAACTTTCACAAATTGTTTTTCTATATAAATAAATAAAAAATCGTATGCTTATACGTATAGCTGCATTAGAAGCTTGTGGTCATCGTATTTTTATTAGGTCCTAGTTAATATTTAGAAATTAGCCGTCGCCACTGAGTACAGTCAGAAAATATTATACCATAGTAATATGCCTAATACGTAATATTAATATGTATACTGTATATGTATTAAACACGGCGACCGATTGTAGGCGCTGCAATGTGTCTGTCAAGAAGTGCTAGCGCGCGCAGGTAAAACAGTTGAAGTTTAATTGTCTGGTGTATTATAGTAGTGTTATATATTATTATAATAACGATAATACACGCCAATCGTCGGCGATTCCCTCGGGCTGTATACGCATAAACGTACCATATATTATTTCCGTCATTATGGATCCAACTCTGTGTGCATTGTGCAGATATATATCATAAATGTAAAAGTGCCTTTGTACGTGTCATTATTGTGCAGTAAAACTCTGGCGCGAAACGACCTTAAATATAATAATATACAACTGTATGTTATTAGGGTAGTTATACGTCCATATGATATATATATATATATAATGTAACGCGTAATTCCACTCGTGTTCCACAGTCGTATACTCGTATACGTGTATACGCCTCTGTAAGTACGTGGGAAATTCCTTTGCACCAGGGGTAATGGGCAATTAGAGGGAGGAAACGAGGGTCGATTAAAATGACGTCGGCACACGACCCGCGTACACCCCTTCATCCGGATATACGGCACGCATACATATATCGTACGATATTCGCCCTCTTTTTATTTTCGGTTTTTTCTACTCTTTCCCCGCTGTAATGTTCTGGAATTCGCACTCGTCCTCTGCGCTGCCGCCGAAAGGGATCGAACGGTTTTTCCTTTCCAAAACGCATTCTTCTCGTGTGCGTCGGCTCAATACATAGTCACTAAACACATACACATCGTCGTACACGAAATGTCCTTACGACATGACATATAGACCCTAATATTTTCTCGAATTTTTTTCTACCCAACACCACTTTCCGACCACCGTCCAACCCTAGACTTATCGCCGGCTTACGTGTGCGTTATTATTGTTGCGAAATCGCGTCGCTTGTTTCAATTTTATTTTAGGATTTCAAATAACCACCCTGTTTTTTTTTTTTCATTATACATTGCGTTCTTAACATTGATCATAACTCATAATATAATATATATTACGCGTTTTATGCGTCGTCGCCGTGACAATACATTGTTGTGCGCTTTACATGGGATAATATATGTATATACCTATATTGTATTGTGCGTATGTATTATATACGGACACACATCTGTAGGTATATTAAACGCGCATATATTTCAAAGGGGATGAATCGACTTTGAACGGACGCTTGCGATACGTGCTTTATGTGTGTGGATCGTCATCATTATCACGAATGCGCTTTACGAATTTAATTAAATTCATTGTCGGTTGTACACACAACGTTGCACGGTCCACGCGTACATAGAATTTACATTTTATATTTTCCTTGTTGTGCGATCACGCTGCGTTCCATGCGCGATGATATTGCATAGTCAAACAAAAAAAATGGCTTGTGCGATGTATTCAAAAGATATTATTTTCATATTACAATATAATAATGTGTAAAATATGTATAGCCCGTACATTAGCTATTAGGGTCGTCGTCATTATCTTCTGTGTGTGTGCGTGTGTCACGGGGAGGGAGTGCACTTTGGGGTTGTAGTTTTTATATAGATTAAGAGATATGGCCCGGATAAAAATCATCAATGTACAATCGATTTATTATGTTATTTTCACGTACGAGTGTATTCACAAACTACGATATTCATCTGCATTATACCAAAGAAAAATGAATGCCGATTTATAACAAACGATGGTTTTCAAATTCTGATTCACCGGTGATAGTGCGATCGTTTTTAAGAATTTGATTTATTCATCACTAAATTGCGGTGTTGGAAGAATTGGCCTGCTTAGATAAAATGTCGCATCCCTTGTTGAAAATCTGGAACGGTGCCCCAACAGCGCAAATACTTATGTTTTCGCATATATTAATGTACAGTCTGTTATTTTAATTACCGTCAACCATAATATCGATTATTATTTTCTTTCTTGATTCTCGAAAAACTTTACAACTTTTACACATTAAGGCCTGTCACATCGACAAGGTAGTAAAAATCCTAGTTATAACACGATTTTTGTCTCGATTGAGTTGTAATTAGATTTCTCAATTCGTATATGTATATGTATATAATATGTAAATCATATATAACACGTGTTTAATGCGCACATTATTCAAGTATATAATATATTTACCACGTTTTCTTACTAATAATTAATATAGTGAACGGGTGTTGATTATTTTATACAGGTCTTTATTGATTAAGTTTATTTAATTAATTATTAAATATGAGAATAATTACAGAATAGTAGTACCTATCGTAACAAATAATTCTACTCATAAAAGTATACTATCACATATATTATGTATAACCTACACACGTATGTATAGTATAAACAACACACGTGTAGTTATATAGGTTCACGTGAACCTGCGTTTAGATTAATAGATTGTCGTTATTATTATTATTAATGTATTTTTTTTTTTTTTTTTGTATTATAATAACGATCGTTGTTATTAACGATTGTTTATTAGCATTAATAATAATTGTATCAGCTGTTACGTCACGGAGTAATGTATTTATGCAAACTACGTTACAATTTTAAATAATCCCCTTTATATAGAGATAAAACGAGTTTCAAAGTTTTTACTGCCGTGCGCCAGGAACGTCGGTCGTTCGGAAGTAAATCTGCGTAGGGCTTAAAGCCTGCGCCTCCGGCTCCCTGCCTTGCCATCACTCCTCACCACCATTCCCGGTCGCGTTTTCGTCCCTTAACGTTTTAGACTTATTTGCATTTAAGTGTGTATATATGCATAACAGAGCGAGACTGAGGTTAAGCTGTTCGTTTTGCAGAGGATATTGCCGAGTTGGGGATTTTCGCATGCGAAACGGGCTGGGGTCAGTTTTGGGTTCCCGCGAGCAGAGAATACGAGATATGTTTTAAACAAACCGAAATATTGTTGTTGTTATTTTTTATTTTAGTTTTGCTCGTTACAAAATACCGGAAACAGGAAACAAAATAACATTGACGTTGCATTTTTTTTTTTTTTTGTAGCACGACAGTCATATCGACCTAAACTTCTTTCTCTCTCTCTCTCTCTTATTATTTCCCTATCTTTTACTCAAGTGGCGAGCGCCGTTGAAACATCCATAACGATTTCAACGAACGCGATGCATATCAATTTCTTCTTTGTCGTAAACAGAAGTAGTTGGTGTAAGATATCAAATCATAAAAAATGATTTTATACCTAGAAACTTGTTAGGATTGTTATTTTGATTATTTCTATAAAATGATTATAAGTATGACAGTTCAAATTTAATTCGTTTCGAAAAACTATTCAACAGATAATGATTTCAATGGTTAACATGGAAAAAAGAATAATACAAATCCTTATCGCGTTATATTCTAGAAAATTCGTTATGTGAATAAATAATGATTCGCCGTGGTTCTCAGTACTTACTTGTTTTTGTATTGTATGTGAAAACCATTATATTATTAATTGTTTTTCTTTCGATTAAAATTTTATCACCCTTGAGATTGTCTCCTGGCTGTAATGAATAAACATTAAACAGGTAGGTCAATAATAATAAATAATAATTAAAAAATGTGTATATTCGTTCAAAATTTAAGAAAAGACATGTTTTCCAGTCTCATTATGAACGTAAATGATGTATGAGTTCAAGTCGTTCGTGCAATAGATTATAAATTTAAAAAACATTCATCAATCAAATTTTCGATTTTCAGATAAATAATTATGCAGTTATAAATAAAAGTGATTACACCAGCAGGCCCGATGCCGGTGATAGGCATTCATTAACCTCGAAAAATGAAATTCCCAACCCGTTATCAATAGTTATATGTTGATGTACCTATCATGTGACTGGGCAGCACACTAATTAATAAGTAAGGTCCCGTTCATGAGAACTGGTTTTTAAATTTTTTTTTCATTGGGGCGAACCACGTCGGTTACTATGGATACATAAGAAATAATAAAAAGGTGTTGTATAAATAATTCAGTTGATAACGATTTACATGAAAAAAAAAATAATACGGCAAATCCACCGTCACATCAATTCTGCCCGATCACTGATAATAATTTTCCATAATTATACATATACAACAACCTAACAAACAACTTTTATTAAAATTGTGTACTAGGGATGAAGAAGACGATCATGTTGTTTATTACGCTCAAATAAAATTGAAGAAGTATAAAATAAATATATATTATCTTATATTATATACCGTATTATAGTTGGCCATTCTACGTACAAATTACTATACATATATTCTAATTTATTAAATATGTTCTCTGTATACATATATTACATTTCAAACGTATCGAATGTACCTATACATGCTTATAAAATTATTTACTATAAAATAATTTATATCTAGCTTTATACGTCTGATCCGAGTAGCA
This sequence comes from Melanaphis sacchari, assembly GCF_002803265.2. Taxonomy (NCBI): domain Eukaryota; kingdom Metazoa; phylum Arthropoda; class Insecta; order Hemiptera; family Aphididae; genus Melanaphis; species Melanaphis sacchari. The sequence goes on from NW_020271042.1 coordinate 2,681,092, forward strand.
TGAATGTCTAACATAGACATCTACTAAACGATATAAATAACTTTAATAAATTAAATTTTGAATTAAGCCCTATACGGCTATACCTACCTATATAGTAATAATTATGCGTACCACAATTTTTAATTTTTATACATATTACGCTCTAAGTTAGTAAGTAAATCGTATATTATTATTATTATTACGCGTATTACTGTTATTGCTGTACTATTCAGACTCCTGTACGCTTCTGAATATAAGTTAAAGCACACATGGATTTCATTTTTAATAATTACTTTGTAGTACTTACCTACCCATTTATTATGAGCCATATTGTGCGCGCGGCAGTTAATCGTCAATTCAAATGCATAATATACGGTAAAATAATTTATTGTTGTCTGCGTTTTGAGTTACTGAAATAAAAACCAATATCTGTAACAATTATTTATTTCATTTCGTCTGTAATCGACTATGATGAATTATTTATATGAAGATACATTTTTATTAAAAAGAAAAAAATTTAATTAGATGCTTTGCCAGATTTAATCGATGATTCTATGAAGTATAAACTGTCGATTATTGTGTACACTCGTGTACGAACAATAATAAAAAAAAAACAAAGGGAGAAAGTTTAGATTTCGCCAATCTTGTGTACAAAAATGAGTAGCAGTAATTGTTTTTTTTTTATATATATATATTGGTGGATCACTAGTTTCTGTCTTCGGGCTATGGTTTTCAATTGTATAGCCCATTATTCGATTTTTAATGGAAGTTTTCTATTATTTTATTTTTTAGGTTCAACAAAGAAATTATTTTGGTTACTACCAATCAATCTATACTCATCTTTTATTTCAAAGATTATTTTTATGTTATTATATTGTTTTCTAATGAACTAAATTTATTAGTTATTATTATAAAAAGATTTTTTGTTAATTAAAATACATACATAATAATGTAGCCATAGACTTATAAATTATAAAAATGATTCGATTAGGTAGTAATCGTGTTAAGTAATTATTATTCGTAAAATAAATTATCTAATTCGTTATCTCAAAAATTTATTGAAAAGTATGATTACATCATATATTTAATATGTTTATAAGATATAAATACGTGATTAATTATAAATGATGTTAGAATATTTATATTATTCATATTTGTTACTGAAGTAGATATATTTGTTCACTATGAATAAATAATTGTAATCATTTACACTTAAAAAAGTAACAAAAAAGTCGATTTCAATTTGTTAATAAAATTAATAAATAATTTAAAAATAAAAAGTAATTAATGAATATATGTAATTTAACATAGTTATATGATTCATTAAATAATCTTTGTTTAAAATTAATGTTTTAAAAAATAAAGATTTAAAAAATTGTTTAAGATCATTTAATTACTAGTCCACGTGTACGAATAATCTGTTTCGATTTATATAACGAACATATATTAATAATATGATAGAATAGAATTAAAATCCAAACTTATTGCCTACATAATTAAAACAGAATATCATTAAATTGAATACGTGTACTCGTAACAGGGGACTTATCGAGGCCAAATATAGTTTGTGAATATGATTAGTAATTGAACAGCCTAGAGCAATAACAATGAGTCGTGTATACAAAATACATGTGTGTAATTTCATGTCGCCCTATACCCCGAACGATCAGATTATGGTAAGTATTCAAAATTTTGTTTTTTTTCGATTGCATTTCTTTGAATAATAATTATAATAACGACACAAACCCGACCTTCATTGCTGTAGGCTTGATAATAACACAGTATAAGTACTAATTCGTGTAATATATACGTATAATATATTATAGATATATAATTATTGTTTTGCTCAACGAGACTTGTCATATTATGTATTATATTATTATAATATCACACTTAGTGTAATATGCATATTGTTTGGTAGGTTGGCGTGTATACTATATACTATACGTCTATACGACAGTTATCTGTGCGAAATGTATTTATTTTTAAATGCAAGACGACGCATCCGTACGCTGCAAGTTGCACGCAATAGATCAATTATTATTATTATTATTATTATTATGGTCGTGTGTCGGTTGGTATAATTTCCAAAAACCGAAAAAGGTTACGTGCGTGAAATCGACAGTGTATAGTTTTTGTTCCGTATAATAAACTTATTATAGCTATATAACTATACACTATAACCTACACATGATATATATATATATATATATGAAGTATACAATATACAATCATTGACGAAACCTAATATTACCTATGTACGCAATACGCATGATGTCTTCGATGAATGTATACTTTACATGGTTTAAGTAGAACAAGAAAACATATAATCCACACGATGATATCACGCGTCGAGTATTGTTATTAGCGGGAGATAAAGAGATATAAAATCAAAAAAAAAAAAAATCAAATCAAAGATAGTATAATTATTATCAACCGCCCAGCGGCGATGTTAGCGGAAGTGCGTATACATACCGCCCCAAATATATATATACATAAATAATATTATGTATATTATACGATATATAAACGAAAATATATATAATAGGTGCCCTTTGAGCGGCTGTCTTATGCCCCTCGCATTTTGCTCAAAAGGGTTTGTACTGCAGCGTTGTGGAAGTTTCGGGCAATGCAATTATTTTCCGTGCTATATAATAATATTATAATATTAATCATCGTAGTTTCATATAATATGTAGAATATATATTTTTATTATTTTTTTTTTTTTTTGTTCTCGTTTTGTTTTCTCGCCCTCCATCGTTTGTTCAGCGCACGGGGCAAGTCATTCGCAGTGACGTGTCGAGGCTAGCGGGTGGATGCGTTTCCCCCGCGCCAAAATTCCGAAAGCAAGTACCAAAGTTTTCGGATCGTTTTAGGGATGCGGTGCGGAGGGTGAAACATCGCCATCAGCAGCAGGAACAGACCTCAATACAGCCCGCAAACGACGCGACCGTACATAGAAAGTCGACGGAAGAGGGTGTATAATACGTATACGCACAATGAGCTGCGGCACGCATATTGTATACATTATATATACGTGCAGTATAATGTGTATATATGTAGGACGAGGACGAGACTTCTATAGAAGAATAGAAACGATTTCCGACTGCTTCTCGCCCTATTCAAAAGCGGCGGCAGTTCTCATTATCTAATAATATATATAGCAGACATATATAAAACATTAAGCGCGCCATAAAACGACGACGAATCCCAAATGGAAAAACACCGACCTTGGTACGTCTTTTTTCTTCTCCCATCATTCATTTCACGTAGGTATAAAATAATATAATGCATACCTACGACATTACCACCTATGTATATACACACCCGTTGGATATAATGTATTTTATACATAGAAACATATACAACAACAATGCGTGATTTTTTCCGAACAAAAGGTCTATGGGACGCGACGACTGTACACATACTATTATTATTATATATGACTCTAGAAGACGATGACGACAAACGACGACGACGACCATGACGTTAAAGTTTTATAACGTGCGACGTCCGCGACGTGAACAAGGAGTCTAGCATATATTATATATATATATATATATATATATATATCGCGGTCGTTATAATATATTTTTTGTCCGACCACTCGCATACATACATACTCACGAAACGTTGTGGTTTCGAAAAAAAAACGATTGCCCGTCATAAATTTGGTGGTTTTTTCCTCCGTTTTACAAAACGCCGAACAAAGATGTGAACGGGAACACGTACGCGCACACACACTCTTCATACACAATGGCAGAGACGTTGTATTTTAATGAAAACGCCGTGGCCGGAAAATTTTGCGTGTCCGACGGCCACGATGTGTATATTATAACGTACATGAACATGTAAGTATAGCTAGAAGAAAATATACAGGCAGGTACATCCGCCCGGCTTACCGCAGACGGATGAGTATAATAATTAAAAGTTCTTTTGAAACGGGAAATGGAAGGGGAGAGATTGGCCGACTCCACTCCGGACGCTGTTCTCGTTCTCGAGAGAACGAAATGACACGATTCGTTCGCAGAAATAAAAGATAGATATTTAAAATTTTACCTTATGCAAATGTGACATAATACAAAATCATGTGGTATAGATTAAGTATATAATCATATTGATATTATTATTACGAGTATTATAGTATAATAGTATAATAGTATATAATTATTATAGTATTATATTTAGTCCACAGTATATCAATATTATACAAAGGCCTCAACACTGCGTCTCGATCGGCGAAGACTGTTTGTGGAGGACACAACATCACAATAAAATATTGTGTCTAATATTATTATGTGTTTTGTTTGTGTACGCGGATATGTGCGCTTGGGCAGGACAAGATATATGTTATGCCACCTATAGTAAACAATAATAATATTGTGCATGTGTACTCGAAAGAAAACAAAAACTTTAGCGCTGGACCTAACGTAATATTATCATAGAAAAAAAAAAACACTCGCGTGTTATGAAAAAACACAATAACGCTCGATGATTATAATGCGCATTTCATAAATCTAGGAAAAATGTTTGTATATACAAAAAGCCATGACGAAACTCGGTTTAAAGCATAATAATAACATCAACAACAATAATATATAATAACACAACATATCAGCGATCATACAGTGTGCACAATTTTCATGTAAGTTACACAAATTCTACGATTTGATTTGATTATTCATACTACTGCTATTTGCCGAGTTCGCAGAGAATATAATATTATGATGATATAGTTCATTGTTTGTTTTAGATTCCGCGCGGAACGTATATTATTATAGCGTACATGGTATGTCGGGCTTATAATAATGACGTGTGTGGTTTTATTCACTTTTTTTTTTTTATCGAAAATCGTTCAAAAGATGGTTATACATTATCGTATCACAATGTGGATCCATTGAATGCGGAATACCGTATGGTGTTATTATGTTAAATATATAATATAATGCATATTGTACCATTCACGGGTCATGTTTCGTGTTTCTCTGTTCAGTTTCCGAGAACAGCTTGAAAAGCAGCAAAATGACCATCGATTATTACCCATTTCTAACAAAACCTCGAGTTTTGACCACTTCTATAGTTCTATAGATATATAACTACCCATCGTCTTGCCATCACGACAATGTTATAACCTCGCAAATTTGGATAATCCGCTATTGCAGTATTATATTATTGGATTATAGAAACGTACACCGTGGTTGTATTTGAGAAAAGGCCGCGACACGTAGTGCCCTGTTTATCGACCAAATCGGCAAAAACTGACGAGGTATGTTATATCGGTCGCGGGACGACACGCTTCTTGAAGTCGGATAAAGCAGTTTTTAGATTTCCAACTATATTCGTTCATCGGTGTGTATAGGTTCGTGTTTTGGCTATGGTTCAACTACGTCGGTTATATGTATCGTCTATCGATTTATCCCAGGCTATGCGGTATACGCATTTAAAGGTATTATACATACTACATTTTATATCGACAAGAGCAGAAGTTGTCTCTGTATGTATATATATATATATATGAAAACGAGCTCAATTGGAGATGCCATTTTTCCCCGTTTATTTATTTTCTGTAGTTTCCGAACGCGGCTTTTTCGATCGAACCGGTATTTGTGTGTGCGCATGTGATGTTTTCCCTACGGCGCATCGGACGACAGCTCAAAAATACGAACCGACATAATACTTATTCGGTCTTATACGCATTCATCCATGTACGTACGAATAAACCTTCGATTGGTTTTAATCAAAATACTGTAATCGTGGAACACTAACTTGGCGGCGAGAGGCGGGTATGCGAACGATGAGCATAAGAAATGACTATGATGTTGTGGAGGAGAAGAAGGAGAAGATACACCGCCTTCGCGTCCCTCTGAGCCTCAGGGGAGGGAATAAATGATAATAATAATAAAAATTACTAGCTCGGACTCAAACGTGGTAGAAACGCGATACGTTCAATAAAAATTAATTTAATGCCGCCGTGTGCACGAACCAAAATTAAATACGTCTGCATATATAGATGCAGACGGTGTATAAACACCGCGGCACAACACACACACACACACACACACATATATAATACGTCAGTACCTACGTGAAACATGAACTGTAAACGCGCACAAGTAGACATGTGCTGACCGAATATACAACCGCTGTAGCAACGTGATCCTCATCGTCGGCAGTTCGCATCTCATAGTCCTTAGTATTGTTATTATCGTACTCACTTACTCGACCGAATCTTCGACAGGCTGACAGTAGCCTGTCTTGCTCTTGCTATTTCTCTCTCTATCTTCATTCTCGCGTGATCATAGTATATAGTAATATATATATGTGCAATACCCGTGAAGAATTATAATATATATATATATATATATGATTATACTGTACCCTTTTCCAATAGCTTTATTCTGCTTTTATATCTACAAAAAGACAGTGTATGCGTACAAAGGGCACGGAGTATCTAAAATGTTTTCGTTTTACAGTACAGTAAATTTCCTTTCACCATTTAATATTTTATGGTGATCGTGGCTAACGGTATTCGCGAAAAACCGACATCGTTATTAATCCTACCGACCAAACAAGTTTTTCTTTGATATCATAATAGATTTATAAGGTGCTGTAAAAACTAAAAAATTAACAACTACAAATATATATATATATAATATATATTATGATATAATATTAATTCAAAACGTTAAGACCTATAGATCTAAGTATGAATTATTATGACGTTCATGATAATAGATACATATGCGGACTCAAAAAAGACTTAGGAAATGTCATACATAGCTTTAACTTCCGGCTGCGACAAGGGGCACGAACCATTTTTAAATGTTTGGTACGTATCACAAAAATGTACCTACATAGTCTTCATTACTTATGTAAATGAAAACATTTTGAGTATATTAATGATTATTGTCAGGTTGTATTCGTGTTTTATACATAGGAATTCATCATATTTTGTGCTCCTAAACATATTTTATACGTATCTGTAATCAATTATTTCACATAAATTGGTATTAAATCAATAATTAATTATAGTAAAAATCATATAAATATATAAATTAAATAATTGTTTCTTTAATAATGATTTCTAAAAAGAAATTTTACATTTTCAAAAGACCATAATGTTTGTCATTATATTCCTTTTGTTAAAAATACCAAGAAAAGAAGTTTAATATTTTGTCGTTATAACTCTAACACATTTATGCAGTTAAAAATCGCCGTAATATTATACATATAAAAAGAAAATAACAGTATAAAATATAATGGCATTTTTATGTGATTCGAAAAAGGTCAGGAATTTTGATACTTACATGTCACCTATACATTTGCAGATTATAAAGGCGTTATAGCCATAATATATTATATAGGTAAATCAATTTTGGCTGTGATGTTAAGTTCAATATGTTCATTTAACAGACTGACGCCCGTGTAATTCCGTACGTACAGATATCATAATCTTCTAAAGTAAAAAAAATAGATCAAACATTATAAGATTCTTTCATTCTAGAAAAGAATGAAAAGGGCCGCATGAAAGGAATGAAAGCAATTTTAAATCCTAACGATTTCATTGTGTAGCGTATAGACATCTAGTTTTCTTTTTTATATCCCTGATGTCGAAATATCCACGTTGTAAATTATAAATAGCATCCTAATAATAGTTATTAAATGTAAAATGCCGATGCACATTCCATGTTGTATAGTGGGTAAAGGTAATTGAAACTGCAGAGGTATATTTTCTATGTAAGTTTAAGGGTATACTAAATGTTTTATATTGTATCTTTAAATGGATTTACATGGTGTCTTGGTGCAGTGTTTAAAACATTCAATATAATATCCATGATTTCCAATTAGGAGAAATTAAATTTGAATAAAAGCGTTGCATTATAATATATGTTGATTATATGGTATTGTTATATTTGGTAAAATAGGTGTTTATAATTTTGTTTTTACCTGAATATTTTTTTTTTTTTTATCGTAGCATTATGTCTTTGCTGCTTCGTGTTCGGATCACAAGAAGTCTGATGAATAAATCATCGGTGTTCAAGTTACTTCCTATATAGGTATACTCGTATATGCTATATACCTGCAGTCTTTCAGTCTTTGCGTTTCAAGAACGTTGAAAGTATTATTGCTGGAAATTGAAAAGAAAAGCCTTCTTCTAAGACACATTTTCAGATTTATGTGCATTTCCTACATACACTCAAAATGAAAAGTAATCTCGCGGGATTTATTTGAATAATATAGTTTGCGGAGGGTATACGGATTTTATACCGATCGTGTACATCGGATAATATTGTGTTTTCGGCGTGAGAGAAATTATTCTGGAGAAGAAATAATCGTATAAAATATATGTTCGACAGAACTTAACGACAGACGTCGATCGTAATATATAATTGTAATTTTAAAATACAAACACGCACACATATACACATTACGATAGTTAAAAAAATAATAGGGCGTGCGTGTGCGATAAGAAATTTGAATTCAAATATCGTTGAAAAAAATACTAACACGAACCAAACAAAATTGAGTAGTGTATCAAATCAGTTAATAGCATCAAACCCTTTAAACCGAGTGGAACAATTAGATAGGTTTATATAGATATATATTTTTGTTTAAAATTAATAGCGTCATTAGAGGTGAAACGGTCTACGGTTAGGTGATTACAGGACCCAATGTATATATATCTATAATATACTAACTACGGGCGAAAAACGATATTTTGGTTTCAAACAGTTATCCGTGGGACGGTGGGAGGCGGCCGAATGCGATAAAATAGTTCGATTTGGCAACCCCGCGCCTATCGTATAGTCTCGTGCGAACAGAAAAAAAAATTGTAATTGCCAGTCCCTGCGGGGGTAATTTATCGTTATTGGCACGGACGTTTTAACGACTGACATTTTTAGAAACGAGTAAAAAGAAAAAAAAAGATAATCGACGCTTTTGTTCTCGACCGTTTTCTTTGCCACGGCTACAGTCACTCTCTCGCGTGGAAACTCTCTCCCTCCTTCTCTACGTATATACAATATTATACATATACTTACCTACATATATTATACTCACGGTGTGTGCGTGTGTAGATATAATACTTTTCACGTGCGGATAATACACATTTTTTTTCGATATTATTTTTTGGCTCTTTCTGCCGTCTCCCTAACGCGCTCTTTTTGTGTATTCGAGTGGTCGTTGCACACAAAACATGAGTGGTTGCAGAAGGTCCTTTGAGCATATTATATTTCTGAGTGCATAATGCGTACCATGGACCGTGGGGGTATAATAAAGCCATGGTACGGGAAACGGGTGCGGTAGGGGCTTTTGCCGGTCTGAGAATAGAATGTAAATATATAATATGTGTCTCGCCAGGTAATTTAAAAAAATTATTTATCGGTTCAGAAAATGCATTTAGGGTGCGTGATACTGACCCGATCTCGATGACGTTATATTATTATTATTATTATGCATTTGTGTGAGTCAAACGCGTTCATCATTATGCCATGTGTATTCTATGCGTTTTTGTTATTGCTTATATTGTATTATCATCGAACGATCTATAATGATATAACTCCGGTGTACGTATACGCTCGAGGTGTAGTACCTACCTACCTACATTTAAACTTGTATATACGTATTATATATTGAATATACGAAACACGACATGGGAGCCCGCGTGATGCGCACTGTACACAGAATCATTCGAAATAGTAATAAGTAATAATCATAAGAAATTATTCCCATATATCCGTGGAAAACGTAATAATAACAATATAACCGGTTGACCGTTTTCTAATCTCAACACATAAATCTAACGCTGGAGCGTGTAATTTATTTTGGTACGTAAAATCCGTGTGTGCCTAACAAGATAATATTATTATTTATGTAGTCGCGTAGTATGCAGTGTACGAGCTGCAACGGGCCTCGTTGCATTTTTTATGTCCTTTGTACGCGTTTTTATTTACAGCCGGTACATTATAATATTGTTATGCGTGCATTGTGGCGTGTAGGGACCAAGAGAGGCTCAAGTCCGCGTACGCGCACTACTTACTCACTATAATAATATACAGTGCAGCACGTGTACACGTAATAATATTATTACTATTATTATAATAATAAATTATAATAAGTATATATACTTTGTATTATAAAAACCTTATTGGCTTTTCGTTTCCGTTCACGGTGTATATAATATTAAACTGTATTACGTATACACGAATTTTGTGTCGGCGATACGCGCAAGACGGATTGTTCGGCGTTATGACCTGTGTGACTTGCAAGTTATAAACTACTGCGACGACATTCCAAACCCAGAAAAATAACGATATTTATATTTTAGTATGATTTTCCCACAGCAAATATATAATAAAATGTTTAAGTATAGTTTTCCCGCGGTACAACGTTGTTGCATAGATACACTAATAGTATAGTATGTGCAACGTTTTATATATTCCGCAATTTCAAAAATTGTACGACCAGGACATGGCGTGATTCAAGTGCTAATATAACCAGTGACTCGGTAACAATTATTTTACAATTTACGGACAAGATCGCCGCTGAAAAACGCCAGGAATTTTAGAATAGAAAACGATAGAAAGCTATACGTATAAAGCTCAGTTTTATGACTATGTATAAATAAGATAATATACTATACGATAATCATTCGGAAACTGGAACCGTTATATTCTTTTAAAAATAATTATAATCAAGTTGAATAGTAGTGCTTAAGATTATCGTTCTACAAAATATAATATTAATATACTTATCATAATAATATACAACAATAATCGTTACAAATTACGATATTGTATTATCTGTTATACACTGGTGGCGATGAATTATCAAAGTCTTGATTAATCATAATTTCGTAACGAATAGAAACGATTTTAATAACAAATTATTTTTTTACCCATGCATAAAAAGTATATAAATAAGCAAGTAATGTCTTAATGTCATTCGTTTTTATACCATAAAATTGAGCTAATCTTTATAAAACTGACGGAGTGTCAGTAGATTTAAATATTTAAGTATTAAAAATTGTTTTATATAAAACAGAAAATAAATTGACCAACTATTCACAAAATTATCAAGGGTTTTGATAGACGTATAAATATGGAAAATTACTGTTGTTTTACACATAATATTTTATGCTGCAGTCAAACAGGCTGTGTCACAATACTGTATATGATTATTCAGTTGTTAATCGGACGCGGTAAATTTCTTTATAATTTTTTAGTTTGAAGGTAAATTATTTCATTTTGTATAATTTATTTTCGATTAAAAAATATATAAAATTGAAGTATTCAAAATAATTGAAGACCGAATTGAGGTTACGTAGCGGAAAGTAGAAATTACATTATGATCGTTGGTGAAATAAAATAAATATAATTTAATACTCCATTACCCACGTTTTATACTAACGTCTTGATTTACCGAAAAACGGACCGAAACAACTTGGGTACACATACTACATATCGTTGTAAAATTATAAAAAATAATTCATAAGTATTTAAGTATTATACATTCTTCTATGTAAAGCGAATATTACGTACGTTTCCTAGCATCTCTTGTAATCACCGTGTGAATATAAAATATAAAATTATACGATGATAATATACTTCAGGCGTATGTGTAATGTTCGTTTCTTCACCACTGTTACATATTTCATTAAATTATTATAAATTATACATCCGTAGATTTACGGTTTTTGGGACCAAGATGTAAAAATGTAATTAAAGGGATCCCCTACCTAGAATAAAATATAAAAGCTATACACCGAACAGTCAAAGAAGATAAATTCCATCAAGATACCATATTCGACCTCTGCATGTGGTCTCTAGTAAATTATTATTAATGCGAAAAACGCCTCTGAACGGCGAAGTATGTTTTATAAAATGTATTCTCGATATACTTAATATGTTTTATGAAAGATATTTTCCCAGTGCACGGGTATTTTACGGACCCCAGTTGGTATGGAACAGAACATAATGTACTGGTACGAACGCGGATATGGTGCATTCGGTTAATCACAGAACACAAGGCCAGTCGGTATTAATCACTAAAAAGTTAATAAATTCCTTCTTAAAAAAGAAAAAAATTAAATTAAATTAAATCAATAATGTTTGTATACTGTTGGTGATTTTATTTTCCAAGACTTATTTCTATTTTTATTTGTAAATCCAATATTTATACCAATATAATAATAAAATCACCGTAAGTTAAATGAGGGATGGTCCAATCGTAAGTTTGAAGAAATTAAACGATTGTACACCTTATAAGTAATACTCTAAAAGCATATCTATATATACTTTTTTCGTCGCAGACCTTGTTAGGTGCGTATACAAAATATTATGTACATTTTGTTACGCTACGTTTTTATTAAGCTTTCCTCGCGTCTTTTACCGTGTTTACGCGGGTATATGTATATGTATATGCAAACATAAAAGAATAAAATTATATTAAAGGGTTTTATCGGCGTACCCCTCTTCTTTCCCACGTATTCCCTTACACCCTCATTTATAAACGTATGAAAACACTTTATGACAGGAATAAATAAGAAAATAGAAAATGTACACAACAAAATAAAATAAAAATAAAAACATGAAAAAATGTAACCAGGGGCGGTGGTTCTTTGAAACCGTTTTATTATCGTTTCTAGCAAGTACATTATATTATTATTATTGTATAACTTTTACAGCGAGAGAAATCTGACGAATATATTATTATTAATATTATTATCATTTATGCTCTCCGACATCCTACCGTCGGTCGTCCGTCGAGATTGTTCTGCGCTCGAATGTGCGTGTGTTGTATACAGCTTTGTCGTTCGACATACACAGTGCGGTGGCCTATAAATTTCAAAGCATCATCTCGCACTATTGTTGTATTATGTGCGCACAACGCACTAATATAAACCGCCCGCCGGCTCGGCAACCGCGATATTATACTACCGCGGTAGTGGTATATATACAACGGCTATATAACTACCCGTGCTGGGAGTGTACACAATGATACGTCGTCAATTATACTGAAATAATAATTAAAATATATTATATTATTTATATTACATATCATAATATTAAAGTCTCTGTAATCAATTAATTTATTTTATTAAAATATATAGTATTCTATGTTACATATGAAATGTAAATTATACATGGGTACATTTAATTTAATTATTTCAACACGAAAGATGGTGTAAGAAATTTTAACTTTACTCATAGGTAACGTATGTATAATCTCCAACTAATAATTAATGTAAAAAAAAAAAAAAACATTTTTCATAAATGCGTATTGTTTTTTACAATATGCATTTGTGCCTGGTTCTGCAGTGGCAACATATACGTCATACCTAAATAAATTTTGGTAGGAGGTGCTACCATAGAGGCCTCAGCGACTCCACAGTCCACAGTCCACATTGCACCACGGCTACAAGCTACAGCATATAACATACGTTATATATTATTCCATAAAACATTCTTCGAGTAACACATTGAATTTATATCTATATAATATATATAGAAAATGTTTAATTGGGGAAAAAATATAATGTCCGAGTCTGATGCGGTAAACGTGTTGGAACGCGTTAATACGTTTCCGAATCCCTGACGATGACGGCGATGAAAAGCTATCATGTACGCGTCAGGTAAATGTATACGTTTGGAAGAAGGTACTTACACTTATACATATCCTGGGGCATGTATATCGTATATACAATCTTCTTTGAGTTTTCATTATTATTGTTATTATTATTATTATTATCATCATCATCATCATCGTTATTGGACAGCTATACGATTGCAGTAGTATATATATTTTGGTGTGTAATGACTTGAAGGATTTTTCTCTCTCTCGTAACTCTATATCTTTGTATTTTTCTGCTTTTTGTCTGCTGCACGTATGTTTACGCACGATAACCATCCTGACCAAAACGCACACAGCCACGTCGAAGATATAATAATAACATTATATCATTATTTGTGTTTTGATAGGCCGCTGTGGCAGCCATACAATTTGAGAATTAAAAGTCATTTTTCAACGATCGCACGTAGTACACTTTTCCTAAGGCTTTGTACTACAGAATTTTTTATAATCTCAGTCATCTCGATACTTGCGACGCCTACCACTGTACTATATCAGTCGTGAACGCGTCCCGTCGTATAGTGTGGTGTAAAATTGTGTTATGTTACGTGGTAACGTGTATAAGTTATATAATATAACTACTATACTATTATGATATTATAAAAGTTCCGAATAGTTTTGGTCACCGAATTCATACCTAATTCGCCGACCTGGCAATGATATATATTTCCGACGTTAATCTACAGTGTTTTTATACTATTACATTTCATATGTATCCACCTATAAATATACATGATAATCTATTATCTACGATCGTGAGAAAATCGTTTACGAATCCTATACGCTCTTTGGTTCCGCGAAAATCGTCGAATCGGAAACGTGTTTGGGGCCGCATACAGTACGTATACGCGTCTATTATCAATATCGTATCGTACAATATAATATTATTTATTTTGTTATTTGATCTATTTATTTTCTCGATGCAATACCCTTACCCCATATATCCGATGATCTTTGTACATGCTCGATTCTTTTCCCCGTTTTTAGATCGAACACAAACCTAATGAGATGTGACGACGCTTTGCGACAACGAACATTAGACCAACTATATATGTATACATGTGGTATAGCAACATGGATAAGTCACCGTCGCCGGTATGTTCGTTTAACCGAATTTTCGTTTCAGTCTTATCATTTTTGTGGAATCTTTATGTACACCGGTCGATAGACCCTTCCTGCAGCAACCTGCTATAATCGTCGTTACGTTTTTATCTTATTTGTATCAAATTTATATACACACACAAGCAATAATAGTGTAGTATTATTGTTCTATAACGATAGTTTGAAATATGTTATGGTGATTTTTTGATTTTTTCCATCGATTCATCTTTATATGAGACAAAAAACGTCGATTAGAATACTAGCACGTTGCGTATAATTAAATATCTCAGCATTTTTCATCATTACATTGTGTATGCATTTATAATATGTATATATTATATATACGTCATACAGTGTTATATATATTATATTGTTTTCTTTTGAACCTCGCCTTAACCACTGCACGATAATAATAATAGTAATAATAACATAATAAAAATACCTATAGGTATATACATAAATAACTACCCCACGGCGTGCGATCATCACAGTCCACGACCTCATCTGCTGAAGACTAAAGTACACGCATTATTCCATGCGTCTATGTGTATATATTGGTTGTATACATATGTGTGGGTGAATATCACGTAATATGTTATGCGTGCATTCAGAGAGGTGGTCAGGTTAAATTATGTACGATGGATACCACACATATTATTATATACACTGTGTACGCAGGCTTCGGCGTGGTCTTAAATGAGGTTCGTCCATGGACATTTGTAAAACGAGACCTTTCCGGGATGTTTTATTGTGCGTGCACGTAAGTCGCTGAGATTTATTATAATGTACGGGGCAACTAGTTAAAAAAAAAATACATAACGATAATAAATAAAATAAAAACCTTTTAACCCTCTCTCACGCTGCACCTCATCCCACGCCAACACCACTTCCACCGTCACCGCCGCTGACTCCGCCGTAACTGCTACAACCCCTTCACTGCACACTTATTTTCAGTTTGCAGCTCCCTATCACCCCTTCCACCCTTGGTGCCGACTGCAAAGACCATTTCGGTCCATTTTACACGCACGTCCATTTGTCTACGCCTTTCGTTTCCACACACTCGCGCCGCGCACCGTTATACCCCGATAAATCGATTAAATTTCCTTTCTCTCCGGCCGCACACTTGCTTGTACCTATATACTCCACGAGTACGCATACATCACGTACACCATATATATATTTATATAACATATGTGTGTATGTGTGTGTGTGTGTGTGTGTGTGTGTGTACTTTTTCTTCTTCTTCTCGCCGGCGGTATAAATTATATAATGCTGCGTACGGCGTGTATAGCTACTGTTGCTGTTGCAAAGGGCGGAAATGCATTAATATAAAACGTTCGTATGGCGAAAAACTCTCCATCAATCTAAATACACATACGCGTGTGTGCAGTGAGTGTTTAGGGGAGCCGACTTAAATTACATGTCCGTTTCGGCATCATCAACACAGCTGGTTTACATATACATGAAGGTATATATATAATTTATACCCTCGAATAGGCGGTAGGTTCGTGATATATATATAGTTATTATATAGTTTTATATTATAAACACGTTTATTTTTTTTTCCGTCCGTCTATCTCTGCGGTAGTCTTAGTTCTCCGAAATTCTACTCACCGAGCCTGAAAATGACATCAAAACGTCGTTCAAATGCCATATACTTGTATACATATTATACATTTATATACATACAAACAAGACGAGCGTATTTAGACGACGATGGGATGACAATCGTTTTTACACAGCAGCCCCGCGTAGTAATGGCGGTCGGTCGTACTGTGCTTACGGACATCTGTTGTCGCCACACGCGTATAATATTTCTTATTTCGCTCCGACTTTTAAGTTCACCTCTCTTGTCTTACTCTGCATTCGATTTTGTGCGCTCATTCCGCACAAATACGCGCCAGCGATAAAATTTTAACGATTTACATGGCAACTGTGGGCACGCTTAAACTATAATATTATATATGTACATGATAATATGATATTATACGATGAATTATGACGGTGTTGTCGCGTGCACAAAATGCGTCGGGGAAAAACAAAAAAACGACATAAATATTATATTTATTTTGTGCATATCAGATCGCCATCGCCTTAAAGTCGATGAGCTCCTACCGAGTGTGGGAAAAAATGACGATTATTATTTTTCCTGGTCGACGGAAGTGTTGGGTAAACTAAGCCGTGTACAAATACCGCGTAATAACAGGGCGTACGACAAAAGGTTCGATCGCGGCGAATCGATGCGAAATAATATAATATGCGTGTTTGTTATATGTATTATGATTGTATACTTATCTACGCGCGTGATTGAAATCGTATAGAAACGATTTGAACATTATACATATATGTATAAGATTGTGTGTGTATAAATCTTAATATAGTCATCGATCCTAATAACTCGGGGACGTACCTACATGTTAATAACTATATAAGAACGTATCATATAATATTATATATGCCGATGATAATATTAGACTTCATCACACGAATGTTTGAAAATATTACATCATAATACTAACTAATACTAAAAATTATGCTTGTAAAGTTTATTTTTGTAATATTTTCAACGAAACTTCGTATTTCATACGTATATATATATATATATATATAATTTATCATAATTATACACGTGATTTATTGTGATTAACATACACTGATTGCGCGACGATAAATAAAAACAAATTTCAAAATTTGTCGATCTCGATGACTCGTGTTCGTTCATTGCTTCATAATATTTTATTGCTTACATCGGCAAACACCTAAACACACATTATTGGCCGTATAATAGGTACATAATTATTTATTGTACACGTACGCGTGTTATTTATACGACTTTATAATATTATCATATAACATAATATGATAGACTTAAAAAATGTGTGTATAAATGAGTTTTATATGCACCTCACTCCAGCGGTTCCGAAGGATTTATAGTTGTTTTTAATTAAAAATTTGAAGTTGTTATCATTTGATCTCTATTATTTCGTTCCATTAAAAGTTATATAACTCATAGACATACCTACATATGTACATGATTTAATATATTTTATAGGTATCCATCTAATAATATGTTATTCGTGGACGTCGATAAAAACTGTTCGTATATTATTCTATATAACCATAACCCATAATGTATGGCGGTAAAGAATTGGACATTGCATGTCGAGTGAATGTCCTATATTATATATTTAAAATGTCAAAAGCACTATTGTTGTATATACTTATAGCCTCATAGTATTATAAATAGGTATTGAAAGCATACAATTTCGAGTTTCATATATCAATCAGTGTTTATTGTTGGGTGTCTGTGCTTGGGGAAAAAAAATTAACCCAATATGTGTCGATCATTTCACGGAGCGATAGAGAGCACATGTTGTTTATGTACAGTTTTTCGGGTCCAAGTAACCCTAAAACGCTTTTGAACACACGGACACAAAACATTTCCTTTTTGTTGTTGTTATACTTTTCTTTCCCTTTGATTATCCCATTACCCCTGTGCGGTATTTTTTTTTTGTATGCTTTTCTGTTTTATTATTATTTTTGTAGCTGTCTCTTTGAACAGAGAATACAAATCATAAAATAAAAATGTATAACCGATAGAATGTAGGAATAAAGAAAAAGGGTGAATACAAAATAACAAAAAGAAAAAACCCGTTGTACCTATATATGCACGAAAAACTTTCTTCATACCTACCTAGCGATTTAACATAAATTTGACATCTCTTGTCTAATGGCGTACTTATTTTATTTTAATAATTTAATACAACACATAAAAACTATTCCATATCAATCCAGAAAACACTTTTTTTATTATTAAATTATAAAATTCATTATGAACAATTTCATTCCGCAGACTGTAGCGAAATTATATTATTCATTTTAGTAATTTTACATATTAATATTAATTGAGTAAACGCAAAAAATATTAATGTAATCATTTCATGTATTTAAAAATTAAATATTTTATCAAATAAGAAATCACGTTTGTGATAATTAACTAATTATAGTTTAATATATTTTCTGTGTATTATTAGACATCCATTTAGATATTTAGTAAAAAAGTAGTATAGAAACTCAGAAAACCTGTTTATAGAAAATAATAAATTTATAGTTATTTACGAATGCTGTTTTATGCTTGTAATATATATATAAACGAATTATTTTGATGTGATGCCGAGTTAATTTTATTTATAGAGGCTTTTTCTCAAAAATTATAATAAAAAAATGTTAGAAATTTAATCTTTTCACACGTTCATATAAATAATATTTACTATAAAAATGGCTAATAAAAATAAAAATTACAATAATGAACATTAGGGTTTTTTATAGTTGAATAAATTTGTTTTTTTGCATAATTTCTGTGAGTTGTTATTTTCAAAGTTTTTTTTTTTTTTTATTTTAATTTGGTATATTTCAATAGTTGTTCATATTAATTCTATAGTGGTACTGCAACACAAATCGTACATATAATGATGATATAATATAATTTTAAGGCGAGAGTTCACACGATAACATATTAAAATATCATAATATATTAAACGCGTTGTCCGTATGATAATAATTAGAGATATCAATAGTTATCGAATTTTAATTATGGTTCTATCGCGTCATCCGTATTACTCTCCCGTATTTATTTTAAGCAACGTTCCGCAATAAATTTCATGTATATATACGTATGTTTATAGTAATAATAATAAAAATTATGCAAAACTAATATGTGAGTGTATGTGTGTGTGTGTTTATAGGTACATGAGATTGCCTTCCTTTACGAGTATAAAGTCATTTCGTTAATTGTATACTGTATATACTTATTTATTATGTTAATATTATTTTGTTGTGTAATATATCAGGTAGGTTAAACGAAAAAGTACTACAAACCATCAAGTCGTTAGACTAGTTTTGAATGAATTATTATTATAGGTATACATATTATTATAATGTTCGCAGCGGGATTTAAGACAATTTGCCAACCAATTAAAACAAACCGAGAGTAAAATGTGGCTGAGACAGAAACTTCACACGCGAGCTTTTCCGCAATTGCAGTTGGTAAACATAACATAATATCATAATATTATAGGTACGGGTTATTTTTTCTTATGCGGGTACACGCGCACTGGACTCGTCGACTCTCGAGTAGGATGTATTAAAAATAATTCGACACGAATCGCGCAACTTCTACACAGGCAGCGGAGACTGTGATTAATAGTAATAATAATTAATAATAATTAATAATAATAATAATGTAATTTCCACTTCTACGTGATAAAATGTACTTCAGCAAAAATTCAAAATAATAATAATAATTTTATATTATACTGCTATTGAGTGCGTTTGTTTAGCAGGATGTATGTATTATATTATACAGACAAATATATATATATATATATATCGTAAAACTATAAACTATTATAATATGTATAGTGCTATAGTACGGTGCAATGTACTAGAGAAAAATATAATACAATAGAAATGAGAAAAATGGCACGAAGAAAAAAGGGCTTAAAATCGACCCGTAATAGTTTATTATGTACACGTATAATATATGTATTTTATAAATACGAGTACAGGTACATAAGTATTATTATTATTATTATCGTGTGTCGTATATTATTATACACGAGTGTTTCAAACATGGCCGACAGAGGCGGCGGCGGCGCCACGTCGACGTCCATCTATCCATCAATATAATACATTATTGTATTATGTATAAATATATATATATATAGGTACCTTTGTATAATATAAGACTGCGGTGGCGGTTTTGTAAGCCTTTAAAAACGTCTCGTACATAGGTACCTTAGTATAGGTGCACACACACACACACACACACACACACACATACATATATATACAAATAAGTACTATAAAATACTTATGGGCCGTGTACAACAATCATTTTCGATTTTATACGCTTCGAAACCCAACAGTCCGAATAGTATTTTATCCGTAAGTATACACACGACCGTATATAATAACCATCCCTCTCCTGCCATCGGACTCGCGGTGCAACTACCTTTAAATTACCGTGCGCGAGCGTACGTATATACCTATACATCATAATATACTATATGCGTGTGCAATGTGAGTGCGCACGCATACATGTATTATTAGCCCATACCTGCGGGAAGAATCCATTAAGAAAATGGCTGTCAGGTTTTGTGTGTGGGTCAGAGAAAAGCGACTATAGGTATCTGCGAGTGTGTGTGCGTTTATATGATGTGTGCGTGTATGTGCGCGTACGACCGTGTCAAAGAAGTAATCCGTCATGGTCTACACAAAAATATGTACAAGTGTGTGTGTGTGTGTGTATCTTTTGAACACAGATAAATCATCCCTGCCCTTCCGCACAGCCATCCCTCCGATCGCTGTTACAACTACTGCCCCTCGTCACGCGTATTGCGGCACTATTGCACCGTTTTAGTTTGCCCCCTTCTCCTTCAAAGAAAAAACGTGCTACTAAGTAAAAATTTTTCTCCCCCGACCCCGCCGTCTCTGTTTGAAAATCGATTTTTCATGAACACCATCACGACAAACCAAATCTAATCCATCATATCCGAACCACCGCCGTAACGCCCGTAACTATATATAGGTTAGTGCGCTTACGTACGGTCCCCGCTACTACTCAGCTAATAATATCGTGTTTTTTTAACAGTATTCAATGATATACACATAAGTAATATAAATTAGTTTGTGAACAATATCAACGTTCCCTATACAAGCACTATTCACAAACCGTAGTCCACCTCAACAGCGTTTAGGGGTGTTGCACGGTGCAATATTCAGCCAATTATTACGATACGTCACAGCGCTGGAGCTCGTTTTTATTTTGTTTTCAGAGCACAGGTGAAAATCCCGAAATCTCGGCGGCAATCGCACAATAACATGATACGCGTATACCCATTATGTGTTTGCGGCGCTGCAAACGCAAACGACGAAACAATAATGAGTTACCCCCGCGGCGGCCTCCCGGTGGGGGCTTATATATACTTATTGTCATTATTATTATTATAACTTTTTTTTTTAACCAAAAGTATAAATCATCGCACAATAGTCAGTGGTGCGGAGAGGGGAGAGGTGGACAAAACGTCTCGGCGCACACGATGAGAATATTATGTCCGAACACGCGCAACTTACATTCACCCGACTAATATGTATACTAGGTATATATTTTAATGATATATATATATATATAAATATAATGATGATAATATCTATATATGTAATTTATAATATATTTTGTAATACGCAATGCAAACGTACATTATAATATACTATACTGATAACAATAGTACTATTATGTATATGACCGTGTTATCATCGTCGTTATGTTTGTCATATGAACTCGACGACTACAGTTTTCCACCTATGTTATAAGAGAATTTTGCGGAAAAACGTTTTTACATACCTATTTTAATAATTTATTGTATTGTTATTATTTTATTATCATCGTTGTCATCGTACTCACCGAGAAATAAATTTACGTTCATGTTCATGTCTCGTGTACTGTCACGTACGACTTCGCTGCGGTGCGTGAATATTTACCTCGGGTATACATACATGTATGAGCTAGTGGAGGCTCAATGGCAGCACAGATGGCATATTTTACTTTTTCTTGGAAAAAATTGTATCAAAATAATTGATTATAGTATTTTTTCTCGTCTTTAAACATATCTGCCTCCCACCTTCAGATAACATCGAAAGAATAAGAGAAAACACAAAAGTTAAAATTGGTAGAATATAGGTATGCATATGCTCCCACGAGTTACAATTCACGTTTAAAAACTAAAAAACTGCGCCTTTAAGGATCAAATCCTATGAAGTTAAATCCGCCCATATTGGTACGTACATATCTACATGTGAACTGTATTTGTTTACGTTTATCTTGTTAATATATTTTGCTAATAAAATTGCTCTAACTGGTTAGTTCTATCTTTGAAGTTTCTATGAGTGCATCAAGCTAGAAATACACGCAGTGACATTAGTTGCAAGAAAAATAATAACTGCAACATATTTGATTCAAGAGTCTCTTGAAGCAACTAAAACACTAGAAATGGAAATCAAAACTATATAAAACTAAAAAACTTTTCGATCAGGTTGAAATTAAATTTCAATAAATATTGATTCAAAATAATTCGTAGGTATAACATTATGATGTATGACATAACGTAAAATAACGTCATAATTTATGTAAATAATTTTTGGAATCTGTTTAATCAGAAGAGCTTAATAGACAAGTATAGACTTTGATTTTATAGATAGTCTGAAGAAATAAAGGATACAATGTAACATAAAACTGTTTCCATTTACTATAAATAGCATAGTTAAAACTCGCGAGTCGAATACACCAATTACAGTCAGATGCACATGCTACAGATATAGTGCTCTGATAGGCTGCACGCATCAATGTCGACGGTTATCATTACGATTAAAATCGTATTAAAAAGACGACGTAACAGTCGAAGATATTTACATTAATTGATTGTAAAATTAATGGTCAAGCGCGCGCCTATATATCTAAGAGGTGATTAACGAGCAATGAATATATAATAATATGGTCGTGCGGCAGATGCTGCTTCGGGGGGGATGCCGAATACAATCTCAAATGATGTATTTAGAAAGCTGTCGTATACAAATATATATATATTTGAATTATTATGTACAGGAAAAGGTATAAAAATTAAATGCTATTTAATACGAGTGCGTATTAAATGGAAATTAAACATGCAAATATAATAATATTAATATATTTTATTATTATTTATAAATAAAAGTGTAAACTTTTTAAATAAGTGTTATAAATTCATCAACATTTATTAAATACACATTTATTTAATAATAAATTGCTGTTATTGTTGTTGTTGTTGTTGTTGTTATTTTTGTTATATCATAGATATTAAATATTATAGGTGTGTATGTATTGTAGGTAGTCCATAGGTTAAGCACTACTTATTTGATAAATATCTGAAACCATGTTATTTATTTATTAATCATGCAAATCCGAATTACAAAATCGCATTGGAAATAATATGATTATAAATTATAATAAATTATGATAATAACATTATTTCGTATATCATACACCTACACGATATAAGGCCTAAACTCTATAGAAAATATATTTTTTTTCCTCATTATTTTGTTTATACGCGTAGATACACGAATGTTGCGATATCATACACTTGTAATATCGCTGCAGTTGTATAACATAGAATACATGTACATATTTTATAAAATAAAATATTTGCTCCAAATTACATTTTTTATTTAAATTCGTATTAAACATATAAACAACGTGCATATTACACGTATTATAGACAATAGTTCGTATACGATTCTTTTCGTTTATTCGTGTAGGCAAGTATAATAAGTAATAAATTATTACTAATAACATTACAGATAGTTAAAAACACTCGTGACTGTTTCATGTGCAAAATTTTGTTTTCTACATTACGCGCTCTTTTTGTTATAGCAATAAAAGGCTATGCCTATGAGTGATTTTTGATTTTATAAGCAGAGCTGTCGCGACGTCTGGTCTGTTGTATAAATTACTTGAATTGGGAATGGCAATGTGGAACCGATGTTTACAATGTATTGTTTTTTCTACCAAAAAGGTTTTTTATCAGTCTGGTCACAACGTTTAAAAACTATGTGCCTATATACACAAACCATCATAATGATTACTTTAAAAAGGTCTTTTGTCGGTCTTTCGCGCTACAAAAGCTGTACACAAATTATTACAAGACTAGAATTTTTTTTTTTTTTTTTAATAAAATATTTCAACATAATTATATACTATTACTAGTTTGTTTACATAAAAGTTATATAATAATTATTTATTTAGTTAGTTATTGATCTTTGTTTTCGCTTGAATCTGAAAGAAAGACCAGAAAATAAAATCCATATATTTATTATATACCATATACGTATATACGAGAATGTTCAACTTCATGTAAACTGCGTATATGATATTATATATACGTACCTACGACGAATGATACGACAAAATGAATATATAAGGCCCGTGGGAGAAGTACAATGCATGCGCATACGTTATACTATATACCTACTAAATAACACGAGTACATGACCATTTCGGCGGATTTTTTGTACACGAATAATGTATATAGTATGCACCTATACAACACTAATGCATACGAAAAGAGAGTGAGAGAGATTGGACAGGATGAACGACCAGAAATACACAGAAAAAAATGCCGTCAGTGACAAAAATTTGGAATAAAAACAGCAAAGGGTTTGTTATTGATAAAGTTTAGTATGAATGTCACAAAAAAACGCCACCTATTGCACACGCATATAACACACATACACACACATATATATAATAAAATAAACATGCGCATCATTATGAAATATGCATGTTGCCAACTCAGTGGAGTACAATTGGGGAGGGGGGTATACGGCGTTTGTTCAAAAGTCGGATAGAATAATTCGTTTACATATTTATTTTTTGTTCACAGCAAGGTGTATAAAGTTTGTAGGTAATATATTTTTTTTCACACTATCGTTTGATGTATCAAAATATCGCATCCTGCAACTATACATAGATACATCGACTGACACACAGTTTGCAATCGGAAATCCGACTTTCACTCTATGCCGATGGCGTGCACACCTACATAGGTATATATTACACACAAACATGTCTAACGGCTAGTGTTAATTGAAATACGCGCGATTGCTGTAAATTATCGCACCTCATAATATAATAATAATAATAATATATCGTGCTCGTTGGTAACAATAAAACCGACTCACTACCATCTAAAGCACTGGTCACGTATATAAACTCACATATACTCGTACAATATATATAGGTACTATAGGTGTGTCTATATGTATACATAATAATATAATGACGCGCTCCGGGAGTAAATAGTAGTTTGTATATATATATAACACTCGTTATTATTATTTTGGCTTTATTCCCGTCTCCGTAATGGGTTTGTGGTTAAAAGCAGAAAAATTGCTTATATATATTATATTATATTTACGTCTCGTCTCATCTCGTCACGTTCATGATGTCTTTCCGTATTTCGATCCCTCAACGGCGGCTGTGAAACAGATCTCGTTTGGAGTTTGCGACTATTTTAAGCCACTTCTAGTTCGTGTTCGCGGTATATAGACAGGTACGGGCAGATATTATACATATATTTTTATTTTATTCGGAGCGTGTCTTCCATTATTAATGATCTACTACGCAGCTAGATTTACCTATTTTGAAACAAACGACTTCTGGTCGGAAGTTAAAAATAATTCGTAGATTTAACCGCTTAATGGCGGTGTTTTATATTTCTAAAACGATTAAAAAGTGCAAGTTTTTATTACCTACATTACACTTTTTAATAGTTATTTATCTCAATAAAGATATTGACATGTACAAGTTTTCGAATTTTGTATGTACCAATTTTTATACCTAACCAAATGAATCAAATTACGAATGAGCTTTGAAAACTTTTTTTTTATTTTCCATCTCTAAATTATACATATACACAGGTATAAATCGTCAAACTGCAAAACCCCTAAAATGTATTTTAATTTTTGTTTCCAATATATATAAAATATATATTAAGCAGCAAATTTAATATTATAAATTTACAGAGTTAACGATACGTACAGCCGTATAAGGCTTAATAAATAATAATAATTAATAAGTATATTAATTATTTTTACATTACATAATCGTCGATTGTCCTTATTGTAGGTATATGAATTATAATTCTAGTATAATATGAGTTAATGGACAATAATATATTATTTATATTATTTTTTTCAGTTTCACATACGACAGCGATAAAATAAGACCACTTTCGTTTACACCTTGTTATTATAATAGTATATCTGTCAAAATCGTCGAATACGTTGTTTTAAGTATGAAAAGCTATTAATACGAAGTTGTGTTTAATTTGTTCACATGTATTACGTTCACACAAAGTACTTGCACATAAATACACGTATTCACCATTTCTTGTATTATAATATATACAATAATATAGTTTTTGTACGATTGTACAGCAATCGTATCGCGATTATGCTGAAATTCTAGAAAAAAACAACTCTGGGGGTTCTATTCTATAAGACTACGTCGTCGTCGTATTCATTGTCTCTCTCTCTCTCTCTCTCTCTCTCTTTTTCTTTGTCTGTATTTCTCGCCCGAGTGCAGATTTTTATTTCTACGGTGCCACTCGTAGTTGTCGACGGTGGAGGGTTATTTCAAGTCGTTTGGCGGTGAACCGTCAGCCAAACGTCGGTCGCAATAATATAATATAATACATATAATATATATAAGAAGTTCACACCGTGTCGCATAAATTAAAAAAAACGCTTTGATACGCTCTCTTAATGCATTCTCATTGTAAATGGGCCGTGAAAACGGGGAGCGAATGAAACGTATATATAAGGAGGTCCAAATTACCATATTTAATTTCGCCAGAACACATTTTTGAATTGTGAATTCGAATGGTTTAAACATAATATTATATATATATATAGTATTATAGTGGTTCCTGTTTTTTTCGTTCTTTCGCGCCCCGTCAGATTTTTCGACGGCATTGTGCACGTACGAATATTATAATATTCGCCAGATCACCGCGGCAACGCAGCCGGCCGGCAGTGGGGTGCGCGTGTTCAAAATCCCTCCGGTAAGATAGGTATATGCCATGTCGTGTAATGGGTACACGCGTGTTATAGCAACGTGCATTATATTGTTTCGCGCGACAAGTGCGTGCGTGTGAGAGTAACGTGTGTGTGTGTGCAATTTTTTTTTGGCTATTGTCCAGCTCCATAACAATATATAATAATATAACGCGACGCAGGGGATACTTCAAAAATAATAATAATAATTATGGTAATATCCCTGCTTCTACCGATCTACCAGTTTTCCATACACATAGTATATACTTATAGCATGTGATATAGTAGAACATTGTACAATGACGATAATAATGATAATAATAATATCGTATTGTGTGATTGATCAATGTAGTATATTATTATACCTATACGAATATTATCGGACAGCAAAAAAAACACGACAACGACTAATATATCATTCGATTTTTTTAAGACTTTTGAAAAACGGCGTTTATAGATAGCTATATTTTTCTTAGACGTACGGTATCATTATAATTTTATTTATAATATATCGAATCGTATAACTCTCAGCATTATAATTTATTATTTCTTTCACGCGTAGGGTTCGTGTTCGCTTATCTGCAACAAACTGTTTCGCGCGGGATTCGTTTTGATTTTAAGCCAGGCTCAGTAGATTTACCATACTTAATATTATTTATATTTAAAATGTATCCCATTTATGTGATGGGCACACAGAGATGATTTTTTAGTATAATATTTATAGTAGTGCCATTCACATCTACTCCGCCCAATCAACGGAACTCCGATAAATGTAACTTATCGCTAAATTAATTTTAACCATGTATATCTTTTTGAGTATTTTTTTGAAAACTTAACATTAAATTATTATGCATTAAGGTCTGCAAATATTCAAAAACTCCACCCCTTTACTAAATATATTAACGTTGCAATTCACCAAAAATTATAAAATCAAACTATCTTAGCGTGCACGTTGAATTTATGATAATATGTTTATCTATTGTGTAGTATATAATATGTGTAGGTCATAATAATGCGGATTATTTTTTCCAGCTAAATTGTTGTTTATTGCGACCAGAAAAAATAAAACGAACAGATTGGACTGTGCATACATATTCCATGTGCTTAATTAACGGTATTATCGAAATATCATTGTATCAATGATATACTTATTGGCTATTATAATTTACAAATATATATAATAAATAAAATAAAAACGTATGCGATTTGTACCGTATTAAAATAACTAAATAATTACTTATTTACACAGGCACACAAAATCCCACATAAATAATATTATATACCAACATTAATCTGTATCAGAAAGTCTATAACATTATGTACAATTAATTTTGTTAAAATCGTGTAAACAGATAATACACAATATTATAATGACGCTAATGAGTATAATGATTTTCAAAGAACCAATGTACTATTAATATTTTAATCTTTAAATAAATGTAGGTACATATTATTTTTATTTAAAATAAATAATTGCACGTGATTGTAATAAATTAAAGTTGATCATGTACAATAATAATTGAACCGAAAAGGTGATTTGAATGTCATAATAGAAAAACTAAAATCGATATTGAGTTTTTGTTCTCGTTTTCCATTGTCCTCGTGGTACCGCGTGCTATTACAAAGCAATGCTCTGTTGTACTGTAACGATGCGTAATCCCTTTTACGGGAAAGCAGTCAGCCTGCATTGGCTGTATCGACGCAAATTCGATCAGGTCGAACGGAATGATAATCGTGTAATGTATTATGTGAATGTATATATATATATATATATATTAAAATGTGCACGCACTATATTTTATACCTATAAATTACGGGGAATAAGCTATAAAGTTAAATCGTGGTGTGCGGTGTACTGTACAAAAACACAATTAACTTGAATAATTAGCTCGGTATCGTTGTTCGATTGTGTTAATATTTTATACGTTTTAGTTTTAAAACATAAGTCATTAATACTATTGCATTAAATTTACAGTTTTAGCAAGTCTTTAATACGAGTGCATATGTGTTAGTTGTGCGCATGCATCGTATGCGGTGCAATTATATTATTCACTACTGCAGAAATACTAAAAATAATTCATATTATTTACTCGCACGGATTGTCACGGATTATTATTTACTCGACTTCACCCTTTAATATAGACATCTTCTTACCTTAATTTGAGAACAAAAATTTTAAGAAGTTCATTTTTCCCACTAAATCGTGCATAAATAAAACGTTATAAAACAACTTTTAATAACTTATGTATATTAGGTAGTCGACGCCCTTGGCAAATCTTTCGTCACCTAAGAGTTCAAAAGTCTGCGACAGGCCTTTTGATTTGTGTCTGCAATCGTGACGATATTACAATTCCGTATCGCAAGTCGTAAAACATTTTCATCGGTTATAAATGGCTATTTATTCATAAGTAGTTTACCCATTTTAAGAAAGCGAAAAAACCATTATTTTTTTCACTTATATATTTTAAATTATTCTCGGGCGGGGATTCGTAATGTAAATACGATATAATATTTTATAATAATATATAATATGTAGTTGAAACACCCATACCTATACATTCTTACGAATAAATTTTAGTTATAATAAGCGAACATTCTGATAAAAACAAAAAATTGCTTTCGACAATGTGTTTTCTTCGTCGCTGAAGGTTATATACCGTAATTGTGTATCTACCTATATATAAAACAAAATGTATAATCGTACTATGCACATAATATATGTATTATAGTTTCGCATCGGTTTATTCGTATTGTTTAAAGTGATTAGGGGACCAGCAGCGATTGTTTGGGAGAGTTAATACGCATACTACAGTTCGTACATATATAAGCCTACGTGCAGAATGCCTGTGGGACGTCGGTGGACTATAAAAAAAAAAATTGAAATTAGACTCCACATCCGTCGGGTGTATGTATGTATACATAATATAAATACAATAGTGGTCTGGCGCCAGCGTCGGAGTCGACGTAATATACAACTGCCACATAAGCGGGTTGTTATATTCTACCGCCGTACCGACTCACTAGACGATGATAAAAACAAATATTTAATACTTATCCATCAAATTACTTCGATGACAATTATTTTACTTCGTTGATATAATAAAATAATACATAATAATACCTACGCGCTGAAATAATTACTATAATATATTATTATTATATTATTATATACAAAGTATTTTATTAAGCGTTGTTCTTTATTCCGTTTTTTCTTTAACAATAATTTTTGTAATTTTAAAGTAGATATATAATGTGGCGATACAAACTTTTTTTTTAATCGAGAACTAATAATTTGTTTAACTATTTAGCAAATAATTATTTTAAATATAATGATGTATCTGAATTAAACAGTGTTTGGGTTATTAAATATGTGTAATAAAAACAATAGTCCTTAAAAATGATTCGATAAAAATATAAAATAAAATAGACGTATAATATTGGACATAATAAACAGTTGATAGATTATTGTTAATTTCTAAAATTTTCAAATCATCGTAGCCTCAATATCTTCTAAATTCATTATCATTGGCCATTATTCTTTATACACAAAGTTGAATATTCCATTAACAAATATTTTAAACATCGATTTGGATATATCATCAACATTTTAAAAAAATGTATCGGTTTAACAGTTTATAGGAAAAAACTGGCGATCTTATTTTAAAAAAAGAAGTTGAAATCGATTAAATACTCCTTAAATAGTTAAAATGTCTAAATAATTGAAAATATAGTCCTTAAGTATGGGCCGGTACTTGAATTCCAAATATCAGAATTTATATAAATTTATTATTTAAGGAAAAAATGAGAGGTAAGCATACTCGTTGAATCATTTTATTATAAATAATAAATATAATATGAATATATGTCTCCGTATAACTTGCAATATATTATGTGAATGAATACAGGCGGGGCACTAAAAACTATAAAAATCCATTATACGTACAATATACACTCGTCCGGGTTATGCAATACGTGTATCCTACCTAAAACCTAGAGCAATAGTAACACGCACGTTCTACAATACTTTGCGAGGGGTTCAAATTATATTATATATTATCATTGTTTGCAGTCCACTCAAATACAGGGATCGTTGATTTCGTCGTTGATGTATATACTATATACATTATACATAATATAATATGTATATTACTTGGACATGAGTGTATTAAACTTATACGACGTATCTTATCCTACCTAAATATATATTATGCATTATGCACTTATATAATACATATACATATATATGCATATTATCGCGATGACGAGTGAACGACCGCATCATATCCTGTAGCGTTCCGCCGTTAGCCCGTACCATCGTGTCGTCGTTTCCTCCTATACAATAAAACCCATGGGCGTAAAACGTCCCTCGCTGAGGATAACGCTCAAATAGATTTGGAGTATCTATTTTTTTAATGTATGTAATGTAAAATATATACACGTGAATTTATAAATTTTGATAAATATTATTATTACACGTTCGATAACCACATTTTCGTTCAAATTGCGACGTTATACACTAAACTTTGAAAACCACCCTCGTCAACATCTTTATCCACAAAATGTATACTTAGACCTCTCCATTTATTCGTTAAAGATCAGTTTTATATAATATAATATATTACGCTAGGTAGGTACATAATATAATGTATAATTTAAGAAACGTATACATAAATACATACTTATATATAATAAGTGTGATCTAGTCACCACGGTAATGCTATATTCATATATTATTCATACGATATACATTATAATATAATTTATTAATTATACATAGAAATCGCGCACTCACGCATCTGCACCCGACAGTGTATGATCACGCGTATGAATGTTCTTCATCTACTGGTTATTATATTATATTGAAATTACATATACATCATTCAACTGTTTAATTTATGTTAAAATATTTAAATTCCTGTTAAATCCCTAAGAAGCGTGTGCCGTTTGGAAATGCATTACGCTATGCAGCGTATTCAGATTAAAAAAAAAATTGCCTGATCACGTTTGCGTTTTGCACTTTTGATATATAATATAATATATAGGAAAAAAAAAGCGTAATACACATAATATTTAATTAAATTCCGTTTTTTGTATTCAAACAAAAAATATATGTATGTTTACGCGTATATATTATTTTGAAATGTTTTGTGATTCCATCGGCTTTTAAGATCATCACACTTAAAGCTTATTAATTTATACATTTATATCTAATTATGGTTTTAATAATTATGCAAGTATTATACAGAATATTTTATACTACAATTATGATAAAACTTGCGACTATACTACGGTATATATGTTTTAAACGAATTAATAATTAAACAATATAATATTAGACGATTATTATTCAAATAATATAATCATATAATTATCATATTTATAATATTATCCTATATTAACAATACAAATATCCGTTTCTTTTCGCAATGATTTTAGAAGGTATGAATGAATGCTGTATAAACATTGACTATAAGTATACATTAATAGACTTAGTAACATTTAGCATTTGTTATTATTATTACTATTTTTATTTTTATGACAGTTAAAAATAAAATAATAATTATAGCAAGATCAAATAAAAATCTAATTTGTGATAAAAGAAATGTAAATTCAATATTTTATTTTACATGATTTTAGGTTTTTGATTGTCAAAGTATATTATTTGTGTGTTATCTAGATTTTTTAGTGTTTTTTCTTAAACTATTTTGAAAAAAAAAAATTCATACAATTATAATTCAAGTAAAAAATATATAATTATAATCTATATCAGCGGATCTTAATCTTTTGTAGATCGCGGACCGCTGATCAAAGATTTTTAGAAATCACGGACCCTTTTACCAATTTTTATTTTCGAATACCTAGGTACCTTTCCTTTATATAAGGTATGTCACGTATTGACGTATTTTATGAGTTAAAACTAATATGACATGAGTATCTCGAACCCCCAGGGGGCCACGAACCACAGGCAATAGGAATCGTGATAATCTATATATACATTATATTTTTAACATTGTGTACTTTTATATACAATAGTTGTGTATTCCTCTGATAAACTAAACATATGAATTGACTTATGATTTCATATTTTTATCTTTATTACGAAATGACATTGTTATGAAAGTGATATATAATTAAACAAATAGAGGAAAATTTATAAACATATAAAAATTTCATTAATTGAATCAAAAATATTTTTCGTTTTAGAGTATTTTTACTAATTTTATTAATTAGTTTAACATAATTTACATCTATATTAATGGTCTTCAAATATGAATCTACATAATATACCGATTACCATTGGCTCAATTTTTTTTTTTTTTTATTATTATTTAAAATGTTTCAGCACATTAAGTGCTATTACAAAATAAATACATAGATCAATTTAAAAACATACATTTTATGCGTACACCGCAGTCCATGTTATACTCTAACCTCTAACGTATAATATATAAAAGGCATGGATGCGTTAAGCAGTTAATGGTCAGATGAAAACAAACACTATTGTGTCCATGTGTCCATAGGGGAACAAACAAAACAAAAAAAAGTACCTAGTCGAGTCTATTATAAATAAAATACGAACCGTGACTCGGCGGCAATGCGGCGCGTGTGGTCTGGCTGAAGGAAGATATGCTGGCGATGCTGCAACCGAGTGACTGTATTATTATATATTTTGTTCTAAAACACCTACACGTGATATTTGGAAGTGGACGAAATTAGAACATTGTTTATTTTTTATAATATATTATATTCGAGAGACGATGGGGTAATAGGGGGTTGATGAAATCTACAAGACGACAAAACATAAATAGAAAATAATACATATTTTTTATAAAGTACTATAGTGATTATACATGAATACATTTTTATCATTATTATAATAACAAAATGTTATATTATACTAATTTTAGATTTTTAAATGTTTTTGTATCTGTTTGAATTATATTAAAGTCATTAAATTAAATGCTATAATTTGTTGTGGCAACGAATGAGATCGAAAGGCCAAAATAAAAATCATGAAACAAAAAATGTATTATGTACAATAAAAACGAATAATTGTTATTTGTTATTAGACTATTAAAAAAAATGTATACCGGAAAAAGTGGTTTTATGACTGTAACTGCAGCAACAGCAGGTAAGTATATCTGTTGATACATACTTAGGAAACGAAGTAAATATACATAACATAACATAAAAAGTATGCTTGTCATTTTAGTACACGTAATACAATTTTTTTTTTTTACTTTAATGATATTTTATTGGTTATGTTTCAAGTCTCGGGTAGCCCAGAAAGTAGAAAAAAATAATAACTGTATTACAAAATAATAATAGTTTTCCGATTTACTACATGATATAAAATATAAATCGTAACTATATATTTACTATACAAAGTGATAGTTTTAAAAGTTAACACTTATTTTTTCAATAAATTATTGTTTTAAAAAAAAATTTTTTTTGGTATTTTAATCATTATTATTTATAAATTATCTTCTTTTTCGAATGACAGCATATTATATTTTTAATTTAAAATTCTTAAGCAGAATACTTTTCTAAGAATTTTTATTAATACAAATCGAATTTTTAATGACTAGTGTCATTATTTTGTAGTATTTTTTCCAGGAAAATATTTTTCTCTCTGGAATACTAAATTAAAAATGCACATTGTCTTTAAAAAAGTAAAAACATGGTGATAACTAAAGACTGGATTTTTTTTGCAGTTAATTCCTAAAAACGTGTAATTAAAATGTTAAAATGTGCAAAAACAAAATTTTCGTTATAGATACCTACTTCAAATTTTATTTTTAATAATATTTATTGTTTATAATATTATTATTTATTAATTGACATTAACTATTAAGTACCTATTTTATTAAAATTTAAATTTAAAAAAAAAAATTAATTTAATTTAAATAAAATAATAATTAAGTGACAATAGGTATGCGTACATATAACTGACTACAATATTTGATTAAAATGTATAATCATTTACATTTCCAATATTTTTCCATAAAATTATATCCAATTTTCAGCATTTTAAATTAAATGATAACAAGTAATAAGTATCAGCTATAAAATTGTTGTATAAAACACACGAGTTGACAAGGCTGCTGCGGATAGACTGTAGTACCTACTGTATGTGTTTATATTTATAATTCATCGACTATCGTATAGTACCTATAGTCATTATCTTAATTACGTCGTATTATATCGATATATATATATATATATGATTATATTATTAGTTATACAAGTCCAATACTTCATATAACAACATAATATAGCAGTAATAAAGTAAATAGATGGTAATATAATATAGATTATACGTCTAATGTTTGTACAAAAGTACCATTTAGTACATTTTTATAAAAAAAAAATAAACCAAAACGTGCAATTTTGTGCAACAAAAAACTTTCTTTAAATTAATCTACATCTCTTGATTTGGATTTGTAACTTATTATCATAAAATTTAGGACACACCATAAAAAGATGCAATTGCACAGGAATCCGGATTTTAGTGATAACAATAAAATAGTAAATTAATTAGGAAATTACATATTTTCAAAAATGTCATGTTTTGACTTCGTATTATGTAAAAAAAAAAAAATTTAAAAACGGTAATACTTTTAGAGAAGACGAATACGTGAATATTAAAGAATATCCTTGTTAACCTAACCTGTAAGTAGTAAATTCAATTAACTAAATTGTATATCATAGTACTTACAAAATTTGACATCGCGCCCGCTATTAGTCGTTAATCGTTTGAGCTCTAAAAAACGTTATCGCTGCTGCCTTCGTTTATTTATTATGTGCCCACCCATATATTAATATCATATTAATTATCATATTAGTGCAATAAATGATAAATAATGCAATAATACTACGTATTATATATAATACCAAACATTACATAATAATATACATGTCGGAGTCAAATATATTTTTGACTAGTCATCGCTACACTGAACGTGGCCAAACGCCGCCCAGGTTGATCATCAAGTTTATAATAATATCATCGTGCAATACACCAACGATTACGCATCGCACATTATTTTTCTTGCGAAAAACTCGCGATTCTCGGATTTTGACACGGTAAAAAAATCAATTCGTAATATTCGTATTATAATAACTAGTATCGGCGCAGCGTCATGTGTGCTTTAAGCCACATACAATCGCGTGATTATTATTTATTACTAAATACGTTCGTCGAACGAGTGGGATCCATGACGATATATTATTATTATTATTAAATACGCGTGGAACTCGACGAACCACTCAGACGTGCGGGTAAAAGCGATTTCCCGGAAACCTCCTTATATGTCATACATTCATAACGCATGTGGAACCTCGCTCACGCGCAATGATAATAATAGATGCGTATTATAGTAAATCGTATACGATGTTGTGGGAAATGTGCATTGAGGTTTTTTTTTTCTCAATTCTTTCAACTTATGATTTTTCGTCGACGACCGATAAAATACCTACTTGTGGTACAAAAAAATGTCATCCAACAATAATATAATAGTCTATGGAATTAGTATTGTTTCGCTGAATAATTGATTTCAGCTAATCCCGCCACAGGCCGACACTTTACAACTGACCATTAGCTAGGTAGGAGGCAGGAGCTCACAAACATGAAAAAATGTCCCTCTGTACGAACGATATCAATCTGCATTTTTTTTTTTTTTTTTTAGTAGTACTCATGCACATAATTATACGAGTATATAGGTGTATCGTTTTGGCTGTATACTGTCCGTCATATAGGTATATACGTAGAGAAAGAGCGTTGCGAAATTAATATTTAAGTCGCTAATATAATATACCATTTTCAACAACAGGTTTCAACACGAACGCAAGATATTTTCACAGCTGTTGCAGCAGCGTACTTCTGGTAAAAGTCTACCTCGGGTACTATAGATTATAAAATATTATATTAAAGTCGTTAACGCGCGCGCGCATATACACAAACACACACATACATACTCACATATTTGTCATATATATTTGTTCTCGCGTGAAACGTTGTAACATATCATGATATGTTAAAATATCATATATTAAAAAATCGTCGAATACTGTTGCGAATTTTCCAGTTGTCAAATGTTACCATGTACGAGTCACACGCTCTAGAGTTTTAAAAATAATTACGGATCGGTGTGATAGATAATAACATATTTTAATTTATAATATATAATAGTTTCTCGAATATTGCGTGTACGTAATATTTTAATTTTAAATCTCAATTCGAATGGCTTGTGTATTTTACAAGCGATGTTGATTATGATATATTATTCAAACCGGAATGCAAACGTATTAGACAAACCGCCTGATTATATAGTACACGTGACCTTATCTATGAAAAATAATATAATATATGTATATAATATGTTTATTGTAAATATAAAATGTTGCAAGTATTTAATATATTCAATAACATAACATACAATATAACTGATCTTAGAAATCTTGAATATAAAATATGTGTACATAATATGTGACTTTTTAATTATAAAATAATATCGGTTAGTGATTGCGTAATATCATGTTATATTCGTGGAATACTTCGATTGCT
The DNA here is from genome assembly GCF_002803265.2 of Melanaphis sacchari. Taxonomy (NCBI): domain Eukaryota; kingdom Metazoa; phylum Arthropoda; class Insecta; order Hemiptera; family Aphididae; genus Melanaphis; species Melanaphis sacchari. The sequence goes on from NW_020271042.1 coordinate 2,719,019, forward strand.
ATGGCGAATCAAATTTAGAAAACCATAATATTAAGCGACTATTAAATTGTTGGTATATTTTCACTGATTCCCCGAAATGTAAAATTGATTAAAAAATAAATTATTGATTGACTCCAGAGTAAAATACCTAATAATGAAGGTTGACCATTTTAAATAATGTTAAAAAAGTGGAGTAACAAAATTACGATATTTCAGTTAAACTTAATAAAAATTGGATGTGATTACTATAATAGTACTAAATAACATAGCGTTCATAAGCCATTTAATAATTATTTGTTGGCATTTTTGATTTTTTTATTGCCAACCGTCACGTGAATTGCAGTAATAGTTAATTATCATGATAAAAGAAAATTACACCCATAACGCATAAAAATTAAGATAGGAATATTTATTGTTGGAATAATATAATTAAAATTTTTATGCAATCGTTGTATGGGCATATGTATATGATGTATACGTCCCCTACAATAATAATACATAAGCGACCAATTTCTGAGTATTATAAATTATTATTATAATTTATACCTATAGGTAAGTTATAATTAATAAGTATATTACACTTTGGTATTATTTTATATATTTTATATTTTTGAATTAAAACAAATGTACACAGTGTACTGTGGTGTTCGTATTTTCTATATTCAACGATTATAAACAGTCGTGATATCTGTGTACGCCGTACGAACAAGTTTGTGTAGGTGAACGATATAATAACAAAAATAATAATAATAACATAATATAGTTATATAAGTAGGTACGTAAAAAAAAAAAAACCACATAAGAAACATACCACATGAAAAGTTTTGATTTTTCATTCCAATATAAGATATATCATACTGTATTGCTGACTGCAGTGTATAATATACAGTAAATAAATGCATCATGAGTCATGACTATATAATTGTATAATATTGCAATACTTTTCGTCTGCAGTTAAGTTATAATCAAGAGCGTAATTCAATATTTGATATGTAAATGTGTCTCCCCTTCCATACAAAACAAAAGGAAGGAACAAACTTGTTATGATACAATATATATTTTACATAGATATTGCTACTAGATATTATCAGTATAATTTTCTGTGACACAAAGCCGATAAGAACCATTAATAATTAGTCCTATTTTATGATTGACTTACGCTAATAATTGACTAAGTTGAGAAATTAATTTTTTTTTTAAACGTACTCGGTATTGTCTTATATAATATATAAATTCAACGCGTTTATGTTAATACTTTATAGTTAGAAAACAAATAATATCAATTAGCTAAATATATAAGGTAAATTTAAATTCAACCTAATCATGTCATAAATGTCATTGGGTGGCTGCTTTTATCACGTTTATGTCAAGCTATATTATATATTTCCGCATGCGTACTTATTGTAATAATTTATTTACAGATTGTACGCTTTAAAATAAAAAGAAAAAAAACAAAACAAAACAAACAATAACTGAATTATATAGGTAAAACGATTTAAAGTGACGATGGATATTATAATCGTTTATCATAATAGTGTAAGTCTCTACAATACACCATTTTTGTCGTAACATATTTTTTTCTTATAAAATCACATCTTGTATTAATTAAATTTATTTTATTTTCTTACATATAGTATTTTCCTTGATGTTATAAATTTAAATAATAATACATGACGAAATTAGATTATAATATGCAACTATGTGGTTCATCGTTCATCTATGTATTATATCTACCTAGTACCTACTATACGTATATCAGCGGCGACAGCGGATGTCTAATAAAAAAAAAAAAAACTTGAAGGTTTCAAGAGCGGAAAAAAATGTTTAAAAATTCCTTCATGAAACGCGACACACGTTGCAGTTTTTTGTTATACGGCAGTAATAATACATATAATAATAACAACAACGCATTCGTAGTGATATTTTCGGTAGGATTTTAAGGACTTGTCGCATGTATACACACGTAGGTCGTATAATATATGGCGACTATGTAGAACGTTATTATACGACGAAAACCGGTAGAAAAAAAAATAACGTTTGTCGGCTGTAAAGAAATGGGTTTGGGCGTAACAGCAATATTATTATTAGACAAGTAGTATACCTATTATATACATATAGCTCGAGCTGTGCATTAATTTGAAAAAGTATTAAAGTTTACAGTATCATAGTTAAAATACAAAATAATTAATATATATTAATCGTTTAGCAACTTTAAAGTTTCATAAATATTATCACAGTTGGTTACACATTACACCCAACATAACGCAATATATATATATATATATTTCCAGTCAAATAAGCCATACAAGTACATTATCGGTACATTATCGCTTGGTAAATATTATGATTTTAATATTGCACATCATCATTTCCGTTTATTTTTACTCTTGATTTAATCGATTGACGACCGTCGTAGTTGCATGGCTTGGTTGTGTGAAATCTGATTTTCATAATACTAAAACTGAAAATATCCCGCGTGCATTTGAATTCAAAATGTTTACCATAGACATATTACATAACATCTGTGAAAATTGACGATGCGTATTTAGATACCAATGTTATTGTGATAAATTTCTTGGCAATAATTACATTGTTCTACAAAGTGTTTCTTCGACCATCAAATACCGTCATTCGTCGCACATAGTGTTTTATATTTCTATACAATTATATAGTAATAATATTTATTGCAATAATAATATTCAATACATTTTACAATTATTCAAAATAGTGTACAATATTGTAGCACTCACTAAAAGCAAAAATTGTATTTGGAAAGCAGTTCTCATCAAATAACTTTATATATGCATAAAAGAATTTATTTGTAGTTTAATTTAAAAACTGTTTAAAAAAAATAATGTACCTACAATTAAAAACAATAGAATATATTTGAATGTAAAACAACTTAAATTTAAATACTATATATATCTAGGCAATATAATTTTCAGGAAACTTTAACCGTTTAAAATGATTCTATATTAATATTTGATGTACGGCATAAACTATTTAAATCCACTTAAAGTAAAAAAAAAACAATTTTTTGACCAAATATTATTTTAAATTAGATAAACGCATATTAAATATGCGTAGTATCCATGATCCAATATTGCATTTACATATTTAAACAATTCGACTAAAACAGATAAATTATAAATAAACTTTGTCCTTAACACTAAATTTCTTATAAGTTATAAATAAAAGTGATGCTAGTTTTGCTTAGATATATCTAATAAATATTTTATAATACAGTTTAAAGTAAGTAACAAAAGGCTAGACAAATGATGATTTAAAGTTGCTTCTCAAAAATGATATACGATAGGGTCTTATCACATAATATTATAATAATAATATGTTTATAATAATGTTCGTTCATGGCGAATCGTCATCAAATCATCCCCCGGAGTGCCGAACTAGATGATAAATAATAATTTACTACACCAGATATATATCTCGCTGCACGCGTTTCTCATGCACTGGTATGGAAATATTATTATTCATATTATACAACTCGACGTAAAAGTATCAACAAATTTGATCAACAAAACAAAAATATGGCAATCGACAAACCACGGCCATGGTCGCGTTATACACGATATCGTAATAATAATATATATAGTCACTATAACACTCGGTCGGGGGTTTAGCGGAATTACGCATCGTGTACACGAAACACGTCATTCGTTTGTTTCCGGACGGATCGTTAAAGGATTTGCAGCATACGACGTGTATACATATATACTTATATAGAGTATTGTGTATAGAGGGCTTTACGCGCCATTATATTTTAAAGGAAAAGTGGACGTCGGGCACGTACGTTTTACGACACTTTAGTCGTATACCTTTAGTGCATGGTACCGATAAAAACACAGAGCTGGTCGGTGGTCTATGTAAGGCGCGTCGCCGCGACGTCGAAAATATTCTGTATGAGCGCGAAAATAACCGACGATATGACTGATGCAAGTCTTGATATCATAATATACGCATGTCGTATGAAAAAAGGAGATGAGTTTCTCTGTTTAGATAATGCGAATAAAAGGAGTTTTTATCCTTGTCGTTCCCTCGCGAGCGACTGTGCGTGGATAGATATACGAAGCGTAACGACGACGAAGAGATCCACATATTATATACCCGACCCGACCCGACCAGGACTTTTCCGGTGCCGGAAAACGATAACGGGCTGCGTATTTTGCACACACATACGCGTATTATACACGCGCGACGACCGAGACGCGTTTAATTGCCGTTAGGAAAACTCTTCCGCTCTACTTTCCCCTCCTGTGACCAATATATATATATATATATAACATATATTTGTATGTATCTGTGTGTGTGTGTGTGTATGTGACTCGAGCACGTCCAATATAATACAACCCCTTTTCCTACCCAAACGACGGAAGTTAAACCTCTGCGACTCTAGAGACCGGATCGAGTTCGCGTGCGTGCAGTGTGTATATATATAGTAAGTATAATATTATATATAGATATATATAGATATCTGTGGTGCGTAATCATATTTTGGAATCGCCGTCGCATACGATCTATGTGTATATATATATATATATATATATAAAGAGTTTGCCATCGAGTCTGCGGTACCCTGCGTGGTGGAGGACGGACGAGCGCGAAGAGTGTAATTTCTCGGTCACGGCCTGGTTTGCGGCGAGTGGCAGAGAGACCACCATAGCGTTTTCTGTACGTAGCCCAAGAGAGATAAACACGGTTAACAGATGTTCGTAATGTATTCGATGAACTGCACATGTACGCAGGGTACAGCGCAATAACAAAAAAATATATTAATATTCTTCGTCTAAACGTAGTCACATATATATAAATAAACGTTGCAGTCTATTAAAATAATGTATAATTCGTCGTAGGTTCAATTTTTTTTTTTACTTTTCCCATAGCTGCCTTGCGTCATATCATTCGATGTGTATGGCGTATACTCGTATATATTATGAATGCGTAGAGATATTCATCATCACATTAATATTTTTTTATCGTCGGTCGTTTTTAATCGTATCACATTTATACATGATGATGCGTATATACGTAATATAAAGGCGACGATGCAGCACACGCTGTTGCAGCATGCTCTCCGACTCTAACGTAGTTTTCGTTGTTCAACAATTTAAGGTTTTTTTAGTTTTTAAACATTAATTTTTTGCGCTCACTGCGCCGACCGTCTTTGTATTATTAATTTGATTGTAATATTATATAATACAATATTATGTAAATGTAACGAAGATCGATAGTGCCTTCATATACACACGCGCGCTTGCCCGACAAACAAATAATCGACAGACGATAACGCGCGTGTACTGCATTCGGTGGGTGTGCGGAAGTGACGTCTGCAGTATAAAATTATGTACACGCAATGTTTATGCCCATTCATTTGATATAATTATATGCCAAGAGGTATAATAAACGCATTTTCGAGTCATTGTATTATATGAACACTTGGTGACAAAACCCGAAGCTGTGACCGTTTAGAGTGCTATCCGGCTTGCAGATTTTTTTCTGAGAAAACAGCTGAATGATGTGTTCTGTAATACATGAACAACGGTTGAACAATCCATTATAAATTAGGTGATATGATATTAAGAGAACGCCTCACGTTCCAACCACCACATCATATTATTACTTTTAAAGAATGTTGCTCGATTGTGTCTTAAAATGAGCTTTTTTCCATTTTTTTATTATTATTGTAGCCCATACTATAAGTATAGGCAGGATAACAGTATTCAATAGTTATTAAAACTAAATAAATATACTGATTGCATTTAACGTATTTTAATATAAATAGAATATAACGCATTCACATGAGCCAAAACCTTAATAATATTTGGCATGAATGGTGCTTCTAGTCCATTAAAGATAAAAAAAGTCAATAAACTGCAAGATTGCGAATAAAATATATCTAATATTGTGAGTATTGGGCTTATAAAAATAATGAGATATGAAAATTGATCTACTATTAATTTTTTTTTTTTTATTGTATGCTTATTTGTTAATTCGATAATGTATGTACATTTTATTTGAATGGTATTTTACTAATTTGATTGTATATAATTATATGCACACTATTAAGCATTTAAATATATTATTAATTTATTCCATAAAAAATACATTTTAAAATAAACTAATACTATTTGATTACTGTTATTAGTTAACTGTATTTATATGTATATTTTTTTTTTTTTTTTACTGAAAGTTTATACAATTTGAAGTAGCATTTTTTATTTTTATTTTTAATATTTTCTATTTATTATAACCGTGTATAACCTACTAGATGAACACAGTGATTTCGTTCATACGAACTTCTTCGATTTGCGTATTAATAAATTACATTTTAAACAGGTACGTCATTTGGTGATTCAAGTGGGCCAATAATAAAATGGAATGGTCAATATTTATTTTAAATTTAATATTGAGTAAATTTATTATTTTTTCATTTTTTTACTTTTCAAATATAATTTTGTATTGGTCGTAGATCAATTGACCAACTATTAATAGAAAACTGCTGCAGTTATAATATACTGTATTGAAGTATTGTAATAGAAAAATAACAATAAAAAAACATTTTTACATGGTACAATATCCATTGTCGTTGGTACAAATAAGTAATTACAATCATGGTTTGTTAAAAAATTGAATTTATCTTGTTAAAATAAAATAACAAGTAGCAAAGTGAAAATATATTCATTAAATACGAGTAGATAGAGATAGGAAGTATATAAAATAAATTGTTGTCTGGTAATAGTTTTTTTTTTTTGTTTAAATGGCCTGCAAATATTTTGGCACAGGCAATTGAGATTTTTAAAATAACACGTTTGATTTAAAATAATTATTATAATAGTAGGTTCAGCACTCGATTTAATGCCGCAATCGTTTTATTGCAATAATTTTATTGTTCACAAAAATTCTATAGCTCCCGCATGTATGGAACAGATATATCGTTAACATTTGAATTATTGATTATTTATTCGTAATTACATAGCTGTTCTGTACAGTTCTTAGGTTTCAAAGTTATTCTGTTGAGACTTGAGGTTTAAAATGTCAAGAGTTTAAATATGCGTACTCAAAAGTTTTTTCACTTTATAATGACGCTTTTACTGTTGTGGGTAACAGCGGCGCGGCGACAACGTTTGAAACGAATCCATAGAAAATTATCACGTAGTATGCCTTATATAATACAAAAAAGGTAGGTGCATTGTGAATTGTGATTATGATTATTTATGTCCTTTTTTAGAGAGTTTCCAAGTATTAAATTGTTTCATTCCGCTACATTTCAACTTTGAAGTATAACTTGAATAATACAAGCATCAGTTATGCCTATATGTACCTATATTTAATTTATACGCTTTAATTGAACATTGTTGTTATTAATTCGTTATTATTGTTTTTTTAACCATTTATATGAATAATTTATAATTTCCATCGGATGAGCAATTGCATCAAAATATTATTTTAGTAAGTGTGTTTGGTCTTTAAATTATATGTATTTATTTATTACTTGCTTAGTATATAATATATGTTTATGAATCAATAAAATTTAAATTATTTTTTTGTTGTTACATATACGTGTTTAAATTCAATTAATTGACTAAGTTTTTTTCTTTAGTTTTAATATTATATAACGACTCTTTGTTGTTTATTATTGATTATTCCGTAATAATAGCTATGTTATGCTGAATACTATTAATGACTCAAAATGTGAATTTTAAAAATGTTCGTTACGAGCACTTATTGTTTTTTTTTTGTGTTCGAATTTTATCTAATGCCCCTCCAGTTACAAGTTGTAATTAAACTAATTTAGAAACTTCGTTTCGTTTCCTGGAATGTAAGGAATGCTGAATGTTTATATTTTATTCAAAAGTATTTTTCTTTTATTATTCTAACGAAAATTTAATTTGAAAAACTATTCAAAGAATAATCTAGAATATAATAACATGGACGTTTTGTCAAATAACTTGAAACGCCAATACAAATAAAACTAAAATGTTTTCAAACTATTTTTTTTTATTTTCAAGTTTTGTATACGAAACTTTTTGATTAAATAAACATAAACTCACTTATTCATACACATAGTATATTTACCATAAATTCAATGTACAAGATTCCTCTTTTCAAAAGGATTAGTGATTGCTTCGTTTGACTGAGTGTTGTTGACGTTAATTCAACTGTTCCTTAACACTCGTGGGTATACCAACTATATATGTCTTATAGAGAACGTTTTACCATAAAATATTAATGTGAAACGAAATTTATAATGTAACACGGTATTGGTTGATGCAGCGTCGATGATTTTTAATGGACAGGCCGCCGTATATCATATAATATTTAAATAATAATATGTAAGTGACCAATTTCGTAACATTTTAAAACGCACAAGAGTATCTATCTATTGTATATAGATATTTATACAAAAAAACAAAATATTATGTGAAAATTTCAGTATAGAATTGAATTTATGTTGACGCTGTTGCAGACAGGTATCTAGATCTACCATTTGTTTATAATTTGATAATATTTTGTATTATAGCCATATTTATTACAATATATTACCGTGGTTAATGTCATGTTCAACGACGATGTCACGGGTAACCACGTCTTGCAGTTAAGTTCTTTATGAGTACCTATATTAAATATAGGTAGTCAAAGTACCTATAGATATAGAGTGCGGTTTCGTTTAAAACCCCTTCCATGATGACAATATGCCGATGACACTGTCGTTGCACAGTCATCGGAGAATGAGTAAACCGCAATCCATGTGTTATTTAAACCCATATTATAATATAATATAGTGCATTATTGTACAGTGTACACAACTCTGTCTTACCATAATAATATAATATGTTAATATGTTGCGTGTCAAATCTCAGTTTACCATATCGGTATGGGTTATAGTATATAATATACCTACACTGCAGAGACGCATACATATTATACTTGCTTTCATATTTAATGCAGTCAAAAAATCGATCACATAAACATGATAATGTTATAGCTGTGTATCGTACGTAATATAATATATTACTATCAAATATAATATATAGAGGATTTTATAATATTGACGAAACACGCTTTGTACATGATAGTATTATAGCAGTACCTACAGTGTATTTCTTTCAGACACAAGTATAATTAATATTATCTACTGTTTTCACCCAATAACCTAATGCTGATCGAAATAAATTTTATTCAATGTACGCACACTAAATTAAATATTAGGAATACAAAGGTGCCTATACAACGTTAACATCTGTATCCCCGCGAGGCATACAGCGAAATCACATGTGTAACCTACAATATGGTACATTATGGTGATATTCGCTTCGATTTACTCTTGTCTTTGATCTTATATGTCATAGGAGAATAAAATAAATACCCTCGACGACTAAAGACCCAATAATAATTACAAGTTAAAAAATACGCGAGCAGGACACAGCTACGTTGTTACGACGTTATCATGTAATATATAATGCGCACTTTAGATAGTATAAATTGTATACTATATGATTTATTTTATATTTGTAGTCTTTAATATGTATATGAAAAAATTTTTAGGTGTCAGAGTACGTAACGAGTATAACAATTAACAATTATTTATAACCGGAAAATTATGTGTCGGAAACGTGTACTCAATACGTGTAGGTACTCCATCTGAGGTCAAAACTTGTTGTTAATCTATTTAATACGATTTCAAGTATATACCTTGTCACTAAGGAAATCAATGTAATGTATGTGTTAAATTTGAATTGAAATATTTGCCGTTGTGTATACGAAAATGTATCTAAATGAAGACAAAATTATATTAATATAATATTATGATGATTTGATGAAAATCGTAAAAAAATTTCTACTGCTCATTTATTACAAAAATTAATTTTAATAATTTTATCGAAAAAATTAATAATAAATAAAAAAATAAATAACTCATCAAGGAATGGTTATATCCACGAATAAGCTTGTCTTGGTGTTGAATATTTTTATTTATTTCAGACTCAATATCAATACTAACCTAATTGTTTAAATAGTTATAACTTTTACTTATTTAGTGTAAATCTATATTAATTTGAGCGCATATGTACAATAATTAAATGCGTTTCGACTGCGCATCTCGACTTTCGCGAGCGTGCCATATCGCGACTGTTCGGATTGCCAAGCAATGTTATTATTATTATTATTATTATTATTATTATTATGTGTTATTCGTACGGCTCCGAGTCGTCGGGAACTACACAATAACCTTTTGAAAAACTAAGCATATATACACTCTTATAATTTATACCTTTGTGTATGCAAATACCTTTTCCGATACAACATCGCGCACTCACATTATTTTATACACATTTCAAATTCTATATGCGTTTAGGGATGTTCATTAAATATATATGTATGAATACCTCCATCGATTTCGAAAATTGTGCGCTAATATAATTTATGTGCTCGGTGTGCAGTTAGTTACTATATATTTAGTTCAATACTTCATGGAAAGTCCGTCGCTTCGTCTATCATAGAAAAAATGAAAATATTATATAACTATGACAATCACTTATACGGATATATACACTCACATTTTATATACTAATCTTACTAAACGAACAGTCTATTATAACATGTTGGTCTATGTATAAACCCGAACGTGCTCAACGGGATTTCGCATGTTTTTGTACGTCCAATTTATATTAAAGTTAACGCAGGTACGTGTTTATCATATAATACACGCACGTAGAGTTTTTAGTAATATATATGGTATCAAGTCTAGACCTACTCATTCTAAATCTAATGCTGTATGATTGGACCCTCACATAGTTTCTTTTTTAAATTATACTTAGAATTGAGTATTTATCATTTTGAGTCTGTAGAAATTCTAAAAAATATAATAAAAAATGATAAAAAAAAATTATAACATTAAACTACAGATATAATAATTATACCTGGGCCATGAATATAAGGCGTTGTACTATTCTAGATATGATGCTATGGAACCAAAGTCCACTCACTTTAATAAGAACTACTTCAAAACTCCTTTCCGTTTATTTATTTATTTATTTTTTTTTATTAATTCATGATATACTATAAATCTACAACAGTTTGTATACTTATTATTTATGGTTTAGCATAAGTCCTATTAAAGAATGAAATGTTGCTATGACGGACGTTGATCATCAACTGCATTCTTATTATGTCAAAAAATATAATGCACACAGTTTTTGTAACAATGTAATAATTGGTAAAAGGAAACTAGTACAATCGGGTAACTATTATTTGTTGTATCCGGTACATTATGTTTTAATGACAACACACCAACAAGTCGTACGTACTCGTTTATAATATTTATTATTAATATAATATGAACATATTATACACGAACTGTCTATAGAAAACGTTTCTGCGCTGATGTTGTGAATGAATGTCGAAAATAATAATAATGCTCATCGTGACATGATGTCTATTACTGTGAAATCTAAAGCCATCAAAACGAGACGAAAAGTCATTGATGAGTTAAGATGCATTGAGGGAGAGAGGGTTGATTAAGCACTTTCAAAAATAAAATTAATTTTAACAAAACTCACATGGTATTTTGATATGTTGATAATTTTTGACATTGCCTTTGATCTTATGATATTTACATTTGGTAAATTAATAATTTGAATATTTTAAAATGAACATTTTTTCTCCATAATAATAATTCAAAAAAAAAAGTTTAGTATTTTTACATTTTGTATCAGTCAAAAGATAATAGCGTTAATCATATTATTTAAATATGAAAAGTATAAAACAATTTCTTCTTTAAATACCAATAAGAAAAAATAATATAACAATAAAGGTACTTTATGTCCTAATTTTTATAATTAAGACGGAAGATTTTTACAGATTTAATATAATTAGGAGGATGATAAACATGAATTTTAGTTCAAAAAATGAATTCAAAAATAGAATTTAATTTTATTGCGTTTAAATGTCACTGAGGGAAAAACACATGATTTTTAATCTTGTGTGAGACGTAGCCATAATAGTCTACCATGATTGAAAATAATGTTATTTATTATATGGAGTAAAAACTACCTGGAGATCATAAAGAATAATACCGAAGTGAAGGCATCAAATTTATTATATGGACGAAAAATGGGTAATAGTGGAAAATTTGCTATAAAGGTTTTTGAAACCAGTCCAACTAATCACAGTGATAGAAGCAAACGTTATTATTTGTTATCCATATTGCAAATAAATACGATTTCGTGCAAGGTGGTCTTTTGGGCTTTGAATTGAAAAGAACACAAAAGATTACTTTGGTGAAATGAATAGTGACGTATTAAAATACGTATTTAAAAGAATGGTAGTCGCATGTATAAAAGATAATGTTGCGTTTTATTATGGACTATTGAGTACGACTTTATAAAGCTCTAACTAGTGCAACAATAAAAGCGGATGTTATTAAGTGTCTTATAAGTTATAGATAAAAGGGAAGTTATTGAAAATCCAATGAATATAGCTCAACATATGGACATAGTTCATGGAATTAAACTATTGTATGATAAATGTATTGAAGAGGTATTTTGTCAAACAATAAAACAAGCATGTTTTGCGTTTACATCTTTATCACCGTAAATTTGAGTCGATCGAAATAGTTTGGTCAGTTCTGAAACCCATATCAAAATACACAATACCATTGACAAGTTGTCCTCGACGTCCAACGATTGTAAAAAGAAGGCGATGAGACGTGGCGATATTTTTCATAGTAATTTTGAGGGACGGAGTTTAAGGGTCTCACAACCTCCATTCTCCATGTTTGCCACTTGTTACGATTTTGGATGTACGTAAGTTTGCATATTATAACTTTAAAGAAAACAATCCCACAATACTATAGGGCATACGCGTCAAGCTACATACTATATACGTATTATTATATATAATACGTTGCAGTGTTGTGGCTGCTTAAACTTTTACGCGTGTAATATTATACTCGAAGTAATAATAATATATTACATTTTATGCGCACAATGTCGTTATCCGAGTATAATAATATGCATTTCGAGTGCATGGTATGTCTTACATTTGCTCGTATCAGTGTTATTATTATAATAATAAAACCTATCCGGTTGCACAATCGGATATTATGTGGCTCGCGGTGAACGATAACGTGCCGCGGCTATGTACACATATGACGTGGGCATTAGATATAAAATATGATAAAAAGTCTACGAAGCCGAAAAATGCGTTTTTATAACCCGGCAATAAATCATAACCGCGTGGCGTGATAACGTTATTTTAACGGTACGTACACCGTGCCCAGATGACGCGCGCACATACATATTATAATACCCCCATTACTAGCAATGATATTTTATGATAATATTATTATCTTCCGCAGGTGGGTGTTATACCTACCTGTTAAAGATGTGTATTTTTTCGTACACCACACTATATGCCATGACGTCACAATATGAACTACAACGGTCATAATTAATAACAATAATGAACGTTTTCATTTATTAAGTGCAATTATTGGTATTTATACTCACAATTATTCTGTTAGAAATTTAAATTTATTCTTTGTACCTACTCTTAAATGAGAAACATATCTACCGATTCATTTTTCCCAAAATCGCTTTTGTCATGTAATTCAATTTGAAATGATGTCAACTTATTTTTTTATGTCCCGCGAATGTTCTAAGAAGAAAGCTCTTTATATATTTTTAGACTAATAACTCATTATTTATATACGTTCATATTATTATTATACTTATCACCAATTGATTTAAACGAAATATTGTACATTGTTTATTTGGTTGTTGAAATTACTATTTTATATTGTATAAGGGCTTGCACCGTAAAATAAGTATTAATTTAATTTAAAAAAAAAATATTCTAAATTTTTACAAAAATTCAGTACTATCTGTGTATTGATTTCCATCGTGTCAATTGATGTCTATAGACTTCAATGGAAACGGGTAATACCGGATTGGTTCCAGAGATTAATTCGGTGGAATACACAGTTTTGACAATAACTACTTTACTTCTGGTATTATCATTCCTAAGCATGTTAAAATGATAATGAAAATGTGCATACACGAATACATATCTTATGCCGGAAATAGCTCCACCCAAAGTTGGGTGAATTTCAAATTTATACTTATACAGGAAATAATTATTCAACTCACTTTTTAAAATATCTGATTCCAAATAATAACCAATTCCGCAACTCCCTCGGGATATAAAAGGTGTCAAATTTCATAACTTATCTATGCTGAATTTGGTCAGGTATTGATACGATTATTGTAAGTTATAAATTTCAGGAATGGTCAATTTTAATAAATTTACGATAGATCTCGCGGTCAACAAAAAAAAAAAAAACTCATTAAACAAAAATATATTTTTACATTCGTGTTATACTTTTTTTATTTTTTTTATTTAGAATATGATTAATTTTAATCAGTAATATAATAACGTATATTTACATAGTTTAACACAACACGAATTTTAATATATTTTATTACAATTATTGCTTTAACATTACCTGTTTTCTGAAAAAAACGAAAGATAGTACTCAAACACAAGTAGCAATCAATATGTTTGCCTACCTTGATATATTTTATTGTTAATTGTAACTTTTTAATGAAACGTGAGAGGCAAATTTTCAAATAAAATGATTCAAGTAAACTATTTATTTGTATTTATTAATTATAGGTACCCATATCATATCGCGTCAAGATATATTTCACAGTTAACGGTAATAGAGGATAAAATTATATGATTATATAAATACATAATAATATGCTAAATATAATAATTCATTAAATAGTCGTAGGTATTTTGTAGCTGCGAATCGTTAACTTATTATTAATTATTTTTATTATGTATAAACCTTTTGGGTTTTTTTTAGTTATTATAATATTGTTTTAAGTTTACGTATAATTTTATTTTTATCTTCACTATCAATTATTCATCGAGACATTTACTTAGTTTTAATTTTTGTTTTTAATGTACCTGTAATATCGCATTTTATAATGTTTTTTAACCCATTTCTTATTTGTTTTATTTTTAACATTTTTTTCTCTACTTATACCAAATATTTTTAATGTCATATTCCATTGATTTGTGTTATTCGTTTTAACATGTATTAATGTATTGTAATTTATTGCACATATTATATAACTGTTTAAAAAACAATATGATTTCTTTGAAAAATGAAAAAATGATTTATAGATTCCTTTTAAGAATCACTGTACTTGTGTATTTTGTATATAAATCACAGATACAATAATAATATTTAATTATAGTAACATTGTTACCGCGTTGCGGGTTATTGGAAACAAACAGATTTTATTTGAATCAACTTATTCTGTGTCACGCTGTTGTGATAGATAAACGTTATTCCGAAAATATTTCTTTATAACAAGTACACTTGTAAAATCATGTTGAGCTTAAAAACAATTAAATGTTTTGAATATAATCGTGAAAAATGGGATTATTAGCACGAAAAGTAAAAACTAATACAAGCTATAATTTGTTGTAAAGCTGTCGCGTGAGTGAATGAACGATAATGATGGAATTCAATTATATTAAAAATATGTTTTTATTAGACTCATATGAGTTTCATTAATTTTGTTTGTTTAAATTTTAAATATATTATAAATTGTATGTAGGTACTTGCCCACACAGTAAATCACAATACGATGGAAAATAATTGAAAATATGTTTTATTTTTTTCATAATAATTTGAACTAAACGAAATGAAACTCAATAAACTTTTTAGGTTAAAGAGATTCTTCGGAAATTCAGCAAACCGTTAAGAATTTTTGGGATCCGGTGTATTGTTGTAGATGCTTCTTTATGTTTAATGTAATATATATTTTTATCTTATATTTTTAAAAATAAACAGTTTAAAAAAAATAATAAAAGAACGCCATCGCTGTATTGCAATTTATACGAACCAATTAAATTTAAGCCGCATATCTCCATTATTTCGTATTGAAATCGTAGATTTTTAATATTATAAATAATGGCGGACAAGAGAATTACATTCGTATAATTTAAACTTTTCCCTTATTATTTTTCGCGCATTAACGGCGGATAATGTACTATATATATTGTATATATTCCGTGCATTCCGTCTCCAGTCCATTACTGTTGCATACATAGACATTATTGCATTATATTATACTAGATCGTAACAGCGATCGAAGTGTACTTGCATCATCGTCTTACGTTCATAGGTTTGAACCTACGCGGCGGTAATACAACGATGCGTTATTGGATTCCTTTGTGACCGGAAGAAATGGTTGACCGTCGCCATCATCCTTTGGACTATTTATTATTGTCTCCATCACCCTCCAACTGTACAGACCGAAGCGACGACGACAATGCTGACTGATGTATTATAATCACCACCCTCTGATAAAACGACTGCATGATATTATACGTATAGGGTTGGAGACGTGAAAACGGGCACGTTCGGTAAACGACACGTAAATAATTAATAACCGATTTCTCTTTCCGCAGAGCTTTTAACGTCGCCTCGCGAGTATGCCTTGCAGCCTTTTAACAATACCCGAACGCACGCATCCACACAGAGCTACTGCTGATCACGCACCCTATTGCCAACGGGTCGTCTCTCACATCGTTCGTTTATGCGTACACTGTACAATACATACACTACGTAAGGTACACACACACAAATTCATATATATATATATATATATATATATATTATTTACATCATTTAACTATATAATATATTATATGATATATCTACCCGTCTCCATTCAGTGTATCTATATATTATAAACGCACTACGATCCGATTATACCGTATGTATATACCTTGGTCGCATGCTCGTTTTATGTTATTATATTATCGTTATTATATTGTTCCATTGTGGTGCGCGCGCCGGGCCGACACAAAATACAAAATGTGTATATATGAAGCGAAGAAATCGCAATCCAATGACGAAGGCGTGCGAAATATATAGCTGCGCTGTACACATTATTCTCTATACAACGTATACGCGCGTATAACATATAATATGATATTATTGTTCACACTCTGCACGAGCACACACGTGTGTGTGTAACATTTAAGTACCTATACACTATTATAGTGTTTTGTGCCGAAGCCGCGCGTTACGATATCGACGTTCCGTCGACGTGGATATTTTTCCGTACACCTGTAAGTATAAAATAATATACACGTGCACGCCGCCGCCGTCGGCACGGACATTTTATTACTGTCTAGTAGACGGTCGCATTCGGTAAGAATTTGTTTTTAGAAATAATGTTTAAGACGTCCAACCGAAAAAGGAGTAAAAAATATCTTCAGTTTTTGCTGTGGCGTGTATGAGGCGTATTTATTATTTATGTAGATAATTTTATATAATAAATGCACTTTGTGCCATTAACATACACAAGCCTGATATCCAGTGTCCTGACAATAAAAATAACTCGAATTGCATATAGTGATTTTCGAGTCGTATAAAAGTATTTCGTATATTATATACTTGTTTCAGACGCGTCAGCTGCGAAATCGTTCGCATCATACACGAATATATATACATATATAATAGTATTTTATCGCTGCAGCAGATGTATTCGGTCACCTAAAGTAACCAATTTATCGAAACTTCTATAATAATTGAATCCCAACAAGAACTGAGAACAGTGAGATGCGTTCGATTTATAGGTAATCATTCAAAACGACGTCTGTATGATACGCGTAATGTTATTATCATGCACGTGTAATAACAATTGTATAAAAATGGATTATAAGTTATGAATTTATAATATAATTATTTTCAAAAATATTTATTGGAAAAAAGTTGTAAGAACATGTGGAGATGACATATCCTTGTATGTAATGCTCGCCAATTCATAGGGGACATTACAGTATGTGTGAATAAATATATTTATACATTGTGTATTTTAATTACTAAATATAGATTGGTTTAAAATACAATTACCATTTGTACGTAGAATGGAACTGTTTGAAAATGTTTTAATTTTAAATGTACTTACATAATTACATATTTTTACTCGCTATACTAACAGAAATATTATTATTATTATTATTATTACTATAGTTATTCGTCGCCTGTTACCCGTTGAAAATCGCATATTATATCTTAATAATTCACCCTCTTCGGTTGAAATCATACGGCTTGGAGGGTGTTTTACGATGACACATCTCATTTATGATTCTAAGCTCGTGTTTTCCGATCCGATGCCCAAGTATTAATATACGTAAATCATTCGAGTCAACCGACTAATTAATTAGTGTCAAAACCGACATTTCCACCGTCGCGATTTAAATGTGATACAAATATACGTTGACAGCGAAATATTATATTATTATTTGTAAGTTAAAAGTTTTCCTTGTAATACATTCTAATTCGTTTATATAATTATTATAACATGTTGTAAAATTATCATCGATGAAAGTTTTGAAAATCATTATTACAATAAACAAACAGTTAACATTTATAAGGTATACCCACTCTTAAAACAAACTTGCAGTCTTACCAACCTTCAATTCAAAGTTTAGGATTGAATAAATTATACATTTACGCTCTGCTTTACGCACTAAATAAACATCAAAACTTGTATAAAGCCTAATTGTTGAATATATATGTATAAAATGTATAAAATGTGTTTCATTGTATTTTTATTTTTATACTTTTTGTTTGTTTCATATTATGTGACTATGTGAGTGCAGTCAGCTGGTACGTGAAACGCCAAACTTTCAATTCATTTCAGAGGCCACCTACGAAGGAACATTTAATGTAATATACATATACACTGTGCATTTTACAATATGTATGTTCATCGACGTCATTTACATAGAGTATACATTTTCAAAACGAGGTATAATAAGGCTTATTTTAAAATATTTTTCAACTCATACAATGCACATGTTCAAAAATGTTACCGGTGAAATAAATTAACTAAATATTATGATAATTTTTAGTCAATGATTTAAATTCATAGTGAGGTTATTATTATTGCTATACGCGTACGTATATGTATAGATAATGGTAGAAAATTATTCTGTGTATATTATACTATCTGTAATCTATACAAACATTACTGCAGAATCGTAACAACAATATTATAATAGATGTATTTATATGAACTCGGGCGGATGTGAAATTGTAATAAAAACCTACTTGTATATAGCGACCCCCGTGCGATGTATAAGCTGCGAGATACAGCAATTATTCGACGCACGGCGATTCGTTAAAGTTACTAAATCCAAAATGGTCGTCGCATAAAGGATGCATACATATACTTTGTATACTATTGTGCTGCCATTAAAAACATCGGCAACCTTAGTAAATCACCCTGTATAGAATTCAAAAGCAGCCCATTTGGTCCTTAATTATTAGAATTAGTAAATCTTCGGGGGGCATCCCGTACGGTCTATTGTGCAATATGGTTTTAGGACGAGGGGAATTTTTAAAAATATTCATTTATCTTCGTGTAATGACCCACACAAATGTCATACCGTCTCTTTGTTCGACGACAATTTGACGTAATTTTGTGTTCCGTCCATTTAAACTACTACTTACTGAAACTACTATACAAAATAAATGACATAATTTCGAATGGAATGATCTATTTTATTTTCTAACGTTATACGATGCGTCTTGCTGTAATAAACACGTATTGTATAACTATAATAACAGCACTAAATAGTTAAAACGAGTTGGCGTGAGTGTAATATTATTTGGAAAGGTCCCTTTTACGATTGTTCACGAAATACTGGACATTAAAAATAAAGATTACAATTTTTTTTTTATGCCTGTGTGCCCGTCGTGTAGGATATACATGTATAGTATAAAAGTATGTACCATCGACCCGATTACCTATGTGTTATGAAAACCGGCCCGTTTTATACTTTTATATAGAGGCCGCAAATACACACGCCATCGTATTTTATAATACTCGTATATTACACTTTTACTTGTAATTTTATTATTTGTTGTTGTACCGACTCGATTATCATGATAAATTAATTACTGGTTACAAAATTGAACTTGTGAAACATAGTAATAACATTAACGAACAATTTCTATGCAGACTACTCTATGTCTCATAGTATGATAATATAAGAGTCAAGAGACGATACAATATTCAAAAATGAATTGTAGATTGTGTTCTGATCGTTGTGATTTTTGGCTTAAAACTCAATCACGCTCCCTCTCCCTCATTCTCTCTCTCTTTTACTCTGATTTCCTCTCTCTCACAATATCAATTTATTTCTCTCACTTGCGGAGACATACGATGCATAATACCGCGTGCGCCCAACGGCTCCATTGGCGTGGACTGGAATCGTTATTACAATAACGTGAAATTCTTTTGTCCGCTTGAGGTAATCAGCTTTTTAAATTTTTTTTCAGTTCGTAAGCGATTTTTTTATATTCACATAATATTACACAGCAGCACTAATATGGATTTCACCTTCGATTTAACCCCTTTTTTATGGCTCAACATTTCTTCCAGTCTCCCCACATAAAAATTCGCTATACGTGATTACCGTTTACATACAACAGTATGGCATAGCATATACGTATCAGATACCATATAACGATTACTACACCCTCTGCGATAAGCGCCGCGTTCCATTGTGAAGATAGATTGGGGGATTGCTTATTGAATGGAGGTGCTGCAAGCGAGAGCGGGGATAGACAATCCTCTCGGGGAAAACCGCAAAAGGGTTATATTGGCCGGCAGCCAAAATGGCTCGATTTTAATCCAAACGATGACTATTTTAATTAACCTGACTATGATTCGGCCAAGGCGGGATTTGATAGGAAAAAAGTTTTTTGTACACTTTATACCCTCCTAAGGAAACTTTTAATGCATATATTATATACATGTATGTGTGTGTTGACAAACATTATGCATACACATACTTGTATTAAACGAGACGGCCGAAATCCGTGAGAATTTATATAGTTTATTTACGGTTTTTGAACAATATCATATTATTCACTAAAGCGCACGTACTATAGTGCATATTCTATGTACAAAAAACCATACTAACGTCGCTTTACGCATTTAAGAAAAAGCCATTGCCATACCGACATTTTACATGTTAGTATAGAAAAAACCTTGCTACGCGTATTTCGATCTCAAAGGATCTTATAGACTTCAAGTGAAAATCACCCATCTTCGAATATTAAAAGGTAACTTAATGCACTTAATGTACGCTGGATTTTTCACTAATATTTTAATATTAAAACAAATTTAATACAAGTAACATTATAAAAATCAACTTAATAAATATACACAATTCTAAATATGTATAACACATGGCTTCATAATTAAATTATCGAAAACATATTAAAATTTTTATATTAATCCTCGATATAAGTCTTTCCCTTTTGATTGAATAAGTAAATTGAGCTGGTTTTAACTTTTATATTGCCCAGCAGAGAGACAGATATGTCAGTAAATGGTATATTTGCGTGGTTTTTTTTTTAAATAAGACTGCCGTGTTAAATTATTGTACGTGTATTTTTGTTGAAAAGATAAACCGTAGGATTTATATGAGAGTGTACGACATGTATATAAATTAAAGTGCTTTAGTAAAAAGGCTCGCAAATGTCAAAACGAACAAATGGCTAGTGTAAATACGTCGTAATTAAATTTAAATGAAAATAACGCATAGTAGGTCAAATATATAGTTGTGATATGGGTCGATAATTTATTTAATCATTATAATAATAATTGTGATTTCTATAAAAACAATAATGGTCATTACAATCTTGATTATAATATATTATAATCAGTATTTCTTCCTGGTTTTCTTGATCGAGACGAAAAAATAATTTGTTTTTCTAGCAGTACACCGAGGTCAAATAATGAATAATGTTTTATCAAATCATCGAATAACTGTCAATACCGTTAAACAAAAACAATTATTTATTTTTCAGGAGCAAACTGTTTGAACGATATTTGCATGACGTACCGGAAAACGTGAAGACAATAACAATTTAATAATATAATAATTTCAGCGGGCAATAAATTTGTTTGATTTTTACTGATAATATTAAAATAATAAAATACCATATTATATTAAATTATATTAATATTCATTATGTATATTTTATAAAGTTACTAGTAACTGTATAATGGATAAGAAATGTTTAAAATAATTGTATTATTATTATGAAATATATAATATAAAATCACGCATAAGTATTTATCCAGTAATTAGTGTCACATACTGATGTACGATGTACGGATTTAATATTATATAAATCGTTTTTACTATTTTACATTGTGTTAATCTTAATTTTGTTCAACTATTGAAATTAAAAAATAAAATTAAGTTATCGTTCTTATTTTGCATATTCAATATTATAATAATATGTGTTGTCATGGTCGTGGAGCAACAAAATACTAATACTTAAAATACGTTTTGACAGTTTGTCGCTACAAATTTCTATATGTGTTGTTAGTAAAACAGCTCCACCTCTCATCGAACTTAGAATAATATGAAAATTATATACCATTAACTTATAACATTGAATATAAATACATACCTATATAAATAATAAAATTAGATATAATTCCACAACATATATTAAATAATACTTAAATAATATTTACTTATATTTATGTACTATATACAATAGCGAGATGTGGCGTCATATAAACGCAGTATTGGTCTTTTCATCGTATGTTCGAAGGATATAGTTTGATTAAAGCATATCCTGCAATTGCGGCTTACCAAACTATATCTATATATCACACTTCTATATTAACATGACGTATTTTCAGTGTACCTACTACCCATAATAAGTCATAACATAGCCTTACTATTAATCTGTTTGTTAGTATATATTTTAATATATTATAGTATTTAACTGAAGGCCAGTTAAAAAAATCAAAATTAAACAGGCATGTTTGTTTAATATATGTATGAATAAATAATAGGTACTGTAATCTATTAAAAATGTGTACAAATTCGACGGACGAGGACGATTACAATGCTCATAATATATACCTATTCATATTATATTTATTATTCTGTAGGTCACACGACCAATGATCTCGAAAGTCATTCAATTACGTAAATAACATAACGATACGCATACTCACATACATACATAATAAGTAGGTTATCTAAATATTATATAGGAATCAGGAAAACCTGCCGAAATGAGTTTCTTGAAACTGGCCGCGAAGTAATACGCATTTATTATCGTATTATCGTCTCAGTCCGACCGTGCATCGAGCAATAATTCACAATCATCATAAAACAACTAGCCGACTGCAGGATATTGTGTACAATATATTATTAAATATTCAAACATGCGCTGCCGGGGGTACTCGACGTGTACAAAGTCGCATTACACGACGACCTGTAGGTACGTTTTTTAAATTTTTATTTATTACAAGCTTCTGCAGTTAGAATGGTTTATAATATGGTATAACACCCGCGGCGGTTGAAACGAGCTTTTGGATTATATGCATATATGTATAGTATATAGATGATTGGGTAATCACTCAAATTTGACGAATACATGTGAGAGACGAGAACATATATTATATTATTTTATATAATAAAGCAAATTAGTAATAAACTATAATAAATAATAATCATAATTTTGACGGGTGCGATTTTATTGGTGTTCATAGAACTATTATACAGAGTCAACGATCAGTCTTTATCAGATCAGATCAGATCTTTCATTATTTTTGCCTACTAATTATCAATAGTAAATGACATTGTGTAGCGACTTTAAAGTTTAAACTCAAAAAATGGTAAATTAAAAATAATTTGTGTAGTTTATCAGTCATAATAATTTTGTTATTTAATTAATCGTTTTAATTTCTTGACTATATTCGGTTGGTATTTGTTTTCTATCTATATAGATTATGTATTTTAATATGTTATTAGGTACACACAGTGTAATTTAATAAGTTTAAAGTTCAAACTGTTGAACAGTTGAATTAGAAATACATTATCGGTTTTATGATAATTTGATTTTTTTTTGATATTCTAATGAAATTCTCATTATTTCTTCATCACTATATTATCCCTGTATAACACTTAAATGTCTTCAAAGTGGATTCCCGCCTATATTTTAAAATAACGGAAATTTTAATATTTCCTGATAAATGTGACTACTCGTATATGTTTTAATGCAGTTCGTCGTCATAACAATATGTTGTAACTTTATTCGTTTATCACTTGGTATATTTAGTTCCAATCATATTATTACTTATGAGCGGAGAACGTTACAGCAAAAAATCAACAATGCGTCCGCTGAGGCAGACGTACAGTACGAGTTTTACGTGTATATTATTACGCTGTGTAATACATGGAGCCATGCGAGTAGAAGAATATCAATGACTACATTTTCTTTCGACCCATAGGCTTCGTGTCTATAGTTCTACAGCAATTATATAACAGTGTGTATACTGAGCTTGTAATCGGGGTAGTGTGGACGAGTGGACTTAAGATGCACGGCAAACTCTGTGTTTGTATGCGTATCTATATTATAATTGCGGACACCCTTCGGTTTTAATTAAATCCGTCGCGAAAAGTTATAAACACACATGTATATCTACTATATATACAGTTGGACTAAGTACGCATGGTATATAATATAATATATAAAGGTATAATGTATATACCGAGGTATCGTTATATTTAATGTGGGTGATAGTCGTCAGATGAAAGAATACTGTTTGTGCGTGCGGAAAATGATGCGATGGGGGCGATGAGGAGAAGGACGTTGCAAATGGACGGAGAGAGTTCGGTGTATACATTATAGTTTAGCTGTCGGATCATAACTGCTCGCCGCCGCCCGGGACGGTCGTCGACCTTTTTTGGCGAACACACACAGTAGGGTCCGACCCCCTTAAGTCGCCCGCGCATTTTCCGTTGCACGCCGCCCGGCACTAAACACAAATAATTGCGTCACATGTGTGAACACAAACACACGCGCCGATAATAGTAATAATAATTAGTATGTGAACTTTCTCGATGTTATATGATAAAGCTCGAGTTTGTTGTACAGGAAAAGGAGGGGCAGAGTAATATGCAGCGTCCGGAACCGAAGAAACGTATATATTATGTATCGTTGTTGATCATTACCATTTTTTTTAAATTTAGGTCGTGTTATTAATCTTCATTTAATAAAATAAATAATGGTTTAATTAAAAAGAAAGGTTTCCGACATGTATTTCTGCAGTGTTACGAAATCTCGCGTTAATATTACGTTATTGCTAAAGCCGTTGCTTGTGTATAAAGCTTGTGTTTAAAAGGAAAAAAAGAAATGAAAATGTTCTACAGGGTTTGGCATCGTTAACAAAAATGTATGCAGCACCGATGATTCGGTGACTATTTTTAATGACGTTATGAGAGTGAAAGTACCGCGCAATTATTAAATATTATGACGCACTAACAAACAAAAAATATTTATATATACCGATAGAAATACGTTTATCCGATTAAATTTTCAGATGGTTTTTAGAGTGTATTATAAACTATAAGTATTATTGTACGATATTTTATTTGCCGATCGAATGATTATCATCATACATATTGTATACCGACGTTAATGTATAAGCGCATACTGAATATTTTATATTTCGTGTGACAAAAGAGCCCGGATTTACGATAAGTTCTAATGCGATCCCTGCCAATATTTTTGTCACACTCAATTTCAAAGACCCCGGTGCAGTATACAATAATAATAAAGCCCAGGCATCTTGGATTACGCGAGCGATCCGTTATAATTTATAATAATAATATATTATATTATATTGTGCGTGTATATTACGGGTGAAATCTTACACCTGCAGTGTGCAGATACCGCTGCGAGGCATACAGCATGCAGATGGCGATCACGGGCAGAGAGGAATTCAAAGCCGAAACGCATCGAAAATGGCACTGAGTATAGCGAGGAGGGTCGGAAAAGCGCGACTTTGACCGCGAGCTACTGTATAATATATTAGACCGAATATTCCGCTCGAAGAAACAATAATATTATATGTATACCTACACGTCGTTGTTTTGTCAGCGGAGAAATCGTCGAAGAAAATCGATATACTCAGTTCGGTGTCTATAGGCGTGCATATTATATATATGTGTGTGTGTGTATTACTATGTAACAGTGCGTTATATAATTATAATATGACACTCGGCTGCGCTACCCGAGTTCACACGATAATCGTATTCCCTGCGAAAAGCACACGGATGACACGATTGCACGTATATAGGCAGATATGTGTAAATTCTCTGTCGAGATTTATTAAATTATAATTTAATACAGTACGGAATATAATGTAGATATAATTATCATCATACATGGACACTCTGTATTATATAGAATAATATATTATACGCAGTTGCCTTTATTATATTAAAAACTGTCCGGTTCGTTCGTTTTACAATATTATTCTGAGGGGATAATTTGTCCCGATCATATATTATTATACTATAAGAATTAAGCATTTTTTAGTCTGAGATAATACCGCGTACCTAAATTAACACTTATAGTAAAAGCGTGTTCGAGCAGGTGCAAAAGCACGATTTGCGACTAACTCCCTATCTGTCCCAACGTAGGCGTGCATTTTTTTTTTATTAAAAATTAATTTAGGTATTTCACTCAAACATTAATAATGATGAAATTTCAAAAATAACGTCTAGTGATATGAGTAAAATTTAAATTAATGATTTATTCATCTAATAAATTATAATATAAGCAAAATGTATATAATAATAATTATGTAATTAATGACGTTGCCGCTGCGCGGAAATAGTTTTATTTTACGATTGGTTATAATATACTCGTACGCGACCACGCTTATTGGATTTGCCGAAAATCACAATTATCGCGATGAGTTGATTACTATAATGCAATACACGAATGTGTACAATATATATATATATCGTATATATATGTTTATCGATGCGATTTATATCAGCCATTGCTGCACTTTTGTTAATTACATATAACTATTTCGAGCAAGTAAAGACCGTTCAGTATATCACAACGTTGTTTTTTCTCCCTCCGTATACTAATATACTATTATAAGCAATGCACATAGATGTTTTACGATATAAATCTGTTTGTCGTACTTATGCGTTCACGAGTGTGAATTTAGAGAGACAGAGATAGAGAGAGAGAGATATATATATAATGCGTTTTATACTAATTAACTGGCCGAAAACGGTTAGTTTATTCGGGGTTTTTCTTATTCGTTTCGCGTGGTTCGTGATCGCAATCGCGTGTCGAGCGAATTACCGTAGAGGCGTAGACCAGTCTGTTGATTTTTGGCGTTACGATTGTATGAAAAATAAAAAATAAAAAACGGTGAAAAACACCGAAACAAAATTCATTTGGACCACGGTAACACCGCGCCAGAATAACTTACTTCAGTATAACGACGACAAAAACTAGGTACACAATTCCAGTGTGCCTACACAAATACACATAATGTACTAGAGATATATGGGTCACATGTTCATATTTGATTATAATATAATAATAAACGGTGTGTGTATAATGTATATACACTATAATAAAATAAAGGTACACACGAAGCACGTCATATAAATATGTATAATATTATGTACGTATATGAATAATATTAGCGTTCATAATAATTGTTGCTAAACCTCACGGTCTTATACGCGATTTTTATTATTAGTACTTTTACATGTTTATTATATATATATATATGTTTAGGTAAATACATAATATATACGAAACGATTAATTAAACCGGAGTGCTGTGTAATAATAATATGTATATATGAATGAAAAAACGTTTGCAGTTATTAAGTGTGTATATTATGCGATAATGTATAGTTAATAAATATACGATTAACGAACGTGCATTATACTATTTTATATGTACCGTCTGTATAATAATATGTAGTGTATGATATCATTATTGTAAGCACCTGCGGTGGCGTTGTATACTGATGGGGAAAAAAAGTAATATTTCATAATAGCCACCGGAGACCTATATATTTGCGCAGACTAACTGACGTGAACATTATTTTATTACTATTATTAATTTTTTAATTAGTATTATTATTATTATTATAGTTTTGTTATTCGTTCGCGGCCGGCGGTTTTCTGTTATGAATGTTATGATCGATATGCCACCGATTAAGCAGGTGGTGTTGGTAGTGTACTAGTTTCCACTGCGACCACAGTAAGAAATTTTATATTCATTGCATATACTTATATATTGGAACGGAGATGGGTAATTTTGGTTTGAAAATATATCGTGTTTTACGTGTCCAATTGAAGAGTCTTAACGCAAAAATAAATTTTATTATTAATTCTAATAAGTCTACAATTTTAACTTTAAATTATATCATTAGAATACATTTTTTTTTAGTAAAGCGTATGTGAATCTGCACGTATAATATATTATTATACATTATTATAACACTATATCCGTGATCTGTCAAACCACGGTTAAAATATTTTTCATTCTACTCATATATTTTTTGAAACCTGTTCAATGTTTTGGCTAGATTTGATGGCCGTATATTTGAAATTTAATGTCATCTCTCACATAATATATACGTGTGTAACCAGGGAAATTGCCATGTCTGGCTATCTGGATATGATATTAATTTTGCGCATATAATATTATACATGGTTACCTATTATAGTTTTAAATATCACCTACTCGCACCCGAAAAAACTTATGCGATTTATTATATAATAAGTGGATACTGATTTCGCAATTTGTATGAAATGGTAGACGCGATGTGTTTCTATAGTAAAATTATTTAATTAAAACAAATTTGCATATATATATAACCGTTACAGTTAGATACCACTCAACTAAATACGTGCTAAATAAATAATACGCACACTTTCGAATTATTTATATATGTGTATTTACTATATAAATAAAAACAACTAGACAACGATCATATATATTATATAATATCTAATAAATTTTAATGTAAAATCTTAAAAACGATATTTATATATATATATATATATATATATATTATATACATATCAAATCATCGAAATGACATGTTTCATATGTTCTTAAAAATAATTCATTAGTCATTTTTACCTACAAACATGCTGCAGTCTTTTGAATTGTGAGTAATGCGTAATTAAGTCGGTGGCGATTTCATTAGAATTTTACGAAATTTGAATGGTCCCGTGTAGTACTTTTGGAATCATTGATATTTGAGTTTGGATTTAGTTAAATAAAATGGTTTATTTTACTATAACACGCGTGATTAATATATGCAAGAATATGCATACGTCGTATTATACCAACAGCGGTGGGAGTATACCTACTTATTGCGCTTTTAATATATATATAAAATTTGAAAACATCGCACGATTCGTGCCAATTTTCCGCGTTCCATAACAATGCTCACACAACGTATACACGAAGTACGTATATAAAATATTTTCGTAATAAAAATATTAATGTTGCAGTTATATTGCGTTCGTCGCTCGAAAATCGCGCAGCAGTTGTCTGCGGCGAACAACGTCAGCTATAAAATAATATGGTCAACGAGTCACGACGGCTATTTAAATTATACTCCCCAAAATTTTTATATCAATAAGCGTGTATATTAACGATAATAAAATGAGCACGCTGTGGGTGGAGCATATATTAAAATATTATTATCACATCAATACGATCGTCGTGTATACGTCAGTCGAATATTCCCATAAATATTTTCGAATTATCTTTTATAACAAGCCGATGTTTAGTTGAGATAGACTGTCGACTCTAATATAAAATAATATGATGAATAACATTGAAAACTTCAAAACGTCATTGTGCTTTACAAATAGGGGGCATATTATATTTTATACCGGAGTCTTTGTTCGTTTAACCGTCATAATACATTACCAAGTTTTGACATTCTTAATTCTCAAAAATGTCCTTTTAGCCGAAATACACGAAAAACATCGACATTTTTAACGCCTAGTCATGCTTTATTCGATAAATATAAATTATAATGAAAATATATATATAATAATAAACTATCCTGAACGATCAGTTATATTTATTATTATTACAATTTTTACGTAACTTTAAATGCATTTCAAGTGAATATTAGTTTTTAAACTATACAAACGCATCTTACTAAATGAATAAAAAACAATGATATCTCACTGTGTTCATGTACATTATTATTTTTTTGTTATCCATAAGAACCTGCTCAAACTTAAAAAAAGTTTATGATTATACTTATTTGAATATTTAATAGAAATCGTTCTTTTAAAAGATTGACTCAAATTTTGTATCGATCTCAAATTTTAAGTTTTGATAAACTAACATACGTGTAAAAAGTTTATAATAGCACGTATAAAGTATATAAATTATAAACATATCTGTACGTGTGTTTCTTACCTATAATAATGTATAAACGTCGTGTTGATCATTTTCTGTTAATATCATGGATAGAGGATTATTTATTTATTTTTTTGTTCCGCTGTCAATAATCTATTCATTATTATTAAAAGGTATAACATATTATATACATTGTATAGCCTATAGATGAATAGGAAGGTGTAGCTAATGTTATTTTTTCAAAATTTTCATTTATCGTATTGTGTATAGTTTTCAAAATACCGAGTTGGTTCCAAGGCTTCAACCCACCCCACAGTATAGCAACCACAAGCAGCTGTTGGATGGTTTTAAGCGTAGGTACATACACATACATACTAATGATTTAATATCAAAGCCACATAAAAATATAATTTATGTATATAATATTGTATATCATAGAAAAATATTGATAAAACATTATTTATGATTGAAGATTAGACACCATACGCACCTTCCATAACTCGTATAAGTATTACTGCAGCTCACAGACATACGTAGGTTGTGCTGAACAACAACGCATTATGAGGGGAGACGGGACTCTGTACATTCATTTGAAACCACTGCTTTGTTTTCCTTGATGTACTAAATTGAAGAAGAAAGATCCATTATTTAACATTTTCTAACGCGTATATTAAGAACAAATGCTTATCACTTTTATATATATGAATCTATTCGAGTGCTACATCGATCAGCCAAGAACATATGAACAATTTAAATCAGCGTCTTGATCAAGGAGCGACCTATTAATCATAGTTTATAATATAGTTTAGTGATGTTCGCTGCATATGTTTTAATCGGACTGTACGACAAACAGTGTATGTGCCCACGTGGTCCACGCGGGTCTTTTTTTCGGTGTATTGGTTGGTACTGGTTGCGTTTACAACCTAAACCGAGTATAATAACGTAGTATATAATAATTTTATCATATAAGCAAAAAAACGCATACATCAAATACACACATTTTGATTTTTTACTTCCATATCCATGACACGTATTATTTTTTACGAATATACGATATAATATGTATATATAGTATATATTACAATTTACATTATTATACACACGCCAGGGGCGATCATAAAAGTTAAGTTATTGCTTTTACACGTATAAATGTACATAATATATTATTATTATATACATATCCTTTTGGCCGACCCGAATTACGCGAGATAGATTACCGGTGACTGTACATAATGTATTATATAAATATATAGAATTATACGCGTGTGTGTAGGTACCTCCCGGACATATAAATATCGCGCGCGAGGACGAAACGTACGCAAATTTTATTTTTTCGTAATAAAACGAATGCATTATTAAACAGTATTATTATAGTAGGTATACTTACCTAAATATAATATATTTAGTATTTACGTATAAATAACCTTAGAAAAACGCCTATACGGAGCATAATAAAATTATTTACGAACAGCGGGTCTGCGTTGCACTGTGTGCTATAGTCATAAAAAGTACCTTCTTCTACACACCACGAAAATTAAAAAAAATAAAATAACCTCACATCCTGATAAATAACATTAAGTATAATGTACATCACAGTCAAATATTATACAATATCATAATAAAACATACATATATACATATACCAGCAACGACGAACTGCAATTAGAGAGATTAATATTATACCCAGCGGTGTATTACGTATTTATGTGTAATATGTATAATATATATAATGTGCGTATATTATAATAAAGATATGCAAGTTAAATATTATATAGGTACTTCGCGTAAATAAATACGATCTAATGTAGTTATATAAATACATCATGGTCTATACATTGATGTAATTGTACCTATCCGTATGTTCAGGCATAATATTATTATGAATATAAATTATATATTTTAGTCAAATTAAATTTTAATTTTTCAATTCTTAACGATAGGGTTTATTTTCTTAATTAACTTAATCATATCTATATGAGTTCGTATAAATTATAATTAAAATTACAAATAACGAGTTAAAGTTATCAGTTTTGCATTAACTTTTACTAATTTATATTTTGAAATTTCTATTTCAGTCTGATAACTGATCACCCGGAAACAGTTATACTGGTCTATAGTCAATATTTTAGTCAAAACTGTATGCACAAAATATTAATTAGATTTATTATCGAAAAAAAATATTAAATCAATGAATAGATTATTTTTTAATGCAGATAATTTTAACTTAACTCGGTGATTTCAAGAATTAAATTAAATTTTAATTTGTTTAAATATTATAAAAAGTACCATTTTTTTTTTTATATTTACGTTCATAATTTTTATGTTCAAATTCATCAACTTATTATACTCGCATATATATAAATACGTTTCAGTGTGTAAACCGTTAACATACATTACATACAAAAATAAAAAATTTAATTGATCGTATACTCGGACAGCTGCAACACACGCAGTATTCGTAAACGTTAAAATGTGATTATTCCTACCTTAGTGAATACTCATGAAATAATAATAGTAATGATTGCAGTTGGGACGGTGTATTTCGAATGATTCTCGAAAAGATAGCGGTGCCAAACGAGATAAATAAAAAAAAACAGTAATAACAAAATGATTTGTATAACATACGTATGTATTGTATATTATATTAAAATATACACGCACACAAATACGCTGTATGGATTAGTTATAAATTATAATGTATTATGATTATATGAGTGCGCCCCCGAAATGATTATTTTGCAATTTCATATATATTATTCGATATTACTATTATCAAACCTTTTATCCTTCCCCACTCACTTTGGCTCTCTCTCCCTCTGTAACACCGACAATACACTAAAATGAAATTAATTTTCGCCATTCAATCTCGCGGCGGGGTACTTCTTGAATGCTTTGCGAAGACCACGACGACAGCGTTGATATTATTATTTTTGAGAGATGGTATTCTATGGAGTAGCGTCGAAAAATTACCGCACACACAGACACACGCAGGGAACATTGGCGTGTATGTTGTTTTCAGAATGGGCCACCATGAACTACGGACGTAGTATATCGCACTCGTATATGCAATTTAGGGTATATTGCTGCTGATCACGATCGTATATAATATTAAACACTATGTCTTGGATATTCGATCATAATACATGAAATGAAAGATTTGTAGAAACACCACCGCATCGTGGTAACAAGAAAATCGTTTGGGTTAAAATTTTATTCGGTCGTATATAAACTGTCGTTGTCGAAATATCGTGACGATTAGTAGCTTTGACGACCGCGGCATACCTATTGAGTGTACGAAGGCACATACAATGATTTATGCTGTCGTAGTCCTCTAGTCTGCCGAGACCTTCGCTGCGTATAATAATTGAAAATTAATCGAGTGTAATCGCTTTTTTTTAATAAACTACATTATTATTCGGTATTTCAACAACGACGATAATTATAATATGAAAATATCCTATATATAGCGGTCGTCGATGACGAGTAGTGGTGTAAAAAAAAATTGTACAGGTACGCCCAACAGCTGTAATCGCTGTCGGTCAAATCGAATGAATACATCATTAACAATGCAATACGGATTGGTTCCCTATTGAAAACAATCATTAAAAGTGATGTTTGACCGCGAAACGACAATGAAAAAAAAAAACACCAAACGTGACCTAAAATTATGATTGCGCTTGTAAGTATAGGCACATGAAGGTTATGTTACTATCATTATATTATAATACGGTATACGAGTACATTAATTTATTATAAAGCTTATAGTCATTGAACGGTGTATACGATATGCAAGTATCTAAATATACCTCAATGCGTAGTGTCGCAATGTAAAATATTACACCTAAATCATATATTATAGGTACATAAAGGCGAATAAAATGGACACTTCATGTTACTCAACTATGGGGTTGTGTATGGTATATATTATTATTATGGTGACTGTTGAACACTCCAGATTTAAAATGAACACCACAAAATCACTGAGTCCGAATCGTTTAAAAATTGTTGTAGACTCAATTATTTTAGTGTTTCTATATTATAGCTATATTCAAAGATATATTTTATATTATTAAGAAAGACGGGGGACCATCACCAGGTGACGACCCACCTTCACAGCAATAACAGTATTTATATATTAATAATAATTATATTATATGATACTGCTATAAGTAAACGAATCGAATAATAATATAGTGTGACATGCTATTCGGCGTGTTTTCGATTCGAAGATAAAATGTAATAATATATTATAATATGTTTAATAGCGGTAGGTGTATGATAAATGATGGTGATGTGATGCGTCACGCACAATAACATTTCATGTATAATATAAGTACTTAACGCTACGACTGCGTCAGTTTATTATAAAAATAAATATCGATCAGATACATATTATTACTTATTTTTAATCGTTTTCGTCGTTATAGCAATATCGTAAATGGTAAATATAAAATTATTGTCCGGAACATCCATTGTATATAGTATGATAAATACTATGATATAAACGTATATAGTTATAATGTATATTTTATATGGATACATACACATAAATACACCTTGAACACGCCTCACTCGGTTCTTAATCGAAAACGCTTTTTGCCGTTTGTCGAGATGGCGTAGATCGGAAGATTGCGCTCGGCCGTGTGCTATATACAAACAAACTACAAAGGCTTCCGTTTTGAAATTACCAGGACAAAACTGAAACACACTGCACGTGATGATCGTAGGGATCCGTCATAATTGCGCGAGGGGAAAATCCGCAACAGCGGAACGTGGACGAAAACGTAATTGAAAATAACCCTCATTGTTATGTATTGCTATTTTTTTTGTTTTTTAAACTTTTATTCAAACACGGCCTCAGGCGCCCGGCCCCCTTTTTCACCAATATGTATGTATATAATATATTTGTATATATACAGGTGACACGTCAAGGGATTCCTCTCGGGGAAGTGGAAGTAGGTTTGAATCCTAATACTAGATATATGTGTGCTCGTGTTTGCATACAACCCTGCAACGCTGCGAGTTCTGCAGGAGAAAGGTATATCCCCTCTCCCCAGTAGTATACGCCGAAAAATAAACGATGCAATGGTTTGGTCCAAGTCATTTCCTCTATCCTGAGCCCCGGACGTACCTATAATAGCAGCCATGCCTATGTGTACGTAAACGGTTATTGCCACCTCAGGCGGGTCTTAGAATCCCGTGACCGGAGGTTTAGAGTTTAATTTCGTGCAACTACTACAACAAAGCTCATAGTTTGTTGTTTTCCCGTCAAAGTACGCGATATCCGACCCTGTATATATATTTCCGGCATGTACGTGTATAGATGACTTGAATATAATATTATGTGTGTGCATTTATATATATATATACGAGTATATGGGTCGTTTGTTTTTGAATGCGTATACCACGGTCGACACAGAACGACGACGATAACAACTATAATACTACGACACGTGATATTATATTATTATTATAATACCTATGAATATGACAATGCGGTGTGTGAGGAGGTGTGTTAACCGAAACACCAGCCATTGTCTCACCAACTATAAATATTTATATATACATTATTAATGTATGAGTAGTACCCCTCTTATATCATCTACATTTAAGAAACCTCCCCTACTCAACTTTTTTAGTGGTAATAGATAGTGTTTGTCATCCCTTGGAAGCATTTTTAACGTCTCGATATTTTAAACAAAATTATTCAAAATTTATGTCGTAATAAAACAGTTACGTATTGTATATTTTTTATTTATTGTACATACTTCAGAATCTCGTTAAAACCAAAAAGCAATTATGTTCAAAACGGAGTAGAATATGAGTGGTACTGCATTTGTTTGTTCGTGCAGGGGTGATAAGTATACTCTTATTATATTGTTTAACAATATTCACCACTGCGGCTTGCCGGTCGGTTTTAAATCTGAACGTAAACTAAATACGTCTGTCGTCTATATTATTATAATTTATAAAATTATAAACGTACTCGTATACCATCATATCAAATTTGCGTTCATCAGAATAATTAACAATGTATTTTTGTAGACTTGAATATTATAGAGAAAATTGATCATGATCAAACTTAAATTCAAGAACATTAAAAGTACATCTGTAGATTTATGTTTTACAATATTTAAATATTTAAACGAGTACCTAATGATTGCATAAAATATTACAATTTAAAAATTATTTTTTTATTGTTTATTCACTTCATGTAGTAATTGTGTATTTTCTTTATCCCTAACACAATTACTCCAACTACGTGAATATATTTGAGATATATTTAAATATTGTATTTTAATTTTCCATTACAACCAATAGGTATACAATTTACTATGTTGCTATCCTATATATTTCTTGATTAATTAATATTTATTAAATTGTAATAAGTATATTATAAACTATAATATTATATTGTACATGACTTTTGATTAATATCGTATATATTACATATATGGAAGTATTCACCATAAAGTAAACCTTGTATTTCGAACGACCTTACTTGTAAATTCATATTATATGTATATATATTTGGTGAGTATTTTGTATATATATATATTTATTTATGACGAGTACTAAGTAATTTTTTTTAATTACCTAAGTCTCAAAATGGTTTTATTTTATTTCAGAATATTTCTAAAAGGAAATGTTATTCAATAGGATATCATAATAAACTTTTGTATACACACAAGATATAAAA
This sequence comes from Melanaphis sacchari, assembly GCF_002803265.2. Lineage (NCBI taxonomy): Eukaryota > Metazoa > Arthropoda > Insecta > Hemiptera > Aphididae > Melanaphis > Melanaphis sacchari. Next base: position 2,756,014 of record NW_020271042.1, read on the forward strand.
GTATAATTTTTATTAAAATAAGTAACATGTTACTTGGTTTTTGTTAAAATCTCATTCATAATAACTGAACCACGTAATAAATATTTTTATCCTTATTGTTTTTGTTTTCTTCGTTTTTAATTTTATATATATTTATTAATACGATAGTTGAATTTGCGAACGAGGTTGGAAAAATATTCTTCAGAAATAATTTGAACAGTCAGTTAATTTAAAGTATTTGATATCATATAGCTTATATATGTGTATTTTACGTTTATTAGATATATTTATTTATTTATTACGTATATTTACAAATTGTTCAACTATTATTTTAAACACAATCCATGACAATAACAATTTAAGATGTTATCGAGCTATTAATACTCATTAGTCATTACTCACTCAAAATAAAATTATTCAACTATCCTTAAAACACATTAAGTGATTTATAATATTAATTGTTTATTTTATATTTAAAAATCGGTACTGCCTCGCTTATTAAGCTATTGTTTTAAAAGTCATTGAACTTTTAATTATAACCTCCTATTCAAATGTCAATTCTTATTATTCGAAAACTCGTACATAATATAAAGTAAATAATAGTTTAAATAAATTTAATGCGAGTCGGTTTTTAAATTTAATTTTCTTCTGATCAATGAAAAGATTTTGTATACATACATTTTGTGTATATATATATATTTATGAAATTAGACATTTTAACGTTATACATAAATTATGGGAGAACAATAAGACCCATTTACTATTAAAACTCGCACAAATCCCATTTTGGCTATCATATCTCCACAGAGAGAACAATACTAATTGTTTCGACCGAACACAATATTCCCTTAAATTTCATATAACATTTCACTTTGAAACCTCATAAAGATAACTTTTTTTTTCTTACGAAGCAATTAAATTTATATTATAATGCCAAAGAACTGCGCTGAGTACCTATATATAATATTATCTCACATTTCGGAATTGGCTTCCGTCCCTACTTTTTTGGCCTATACGACATCCGATCCCTTTTATGCTGCTGTTAATAAGCTACGTTCACGGCTTTATGTGGACATACTTAAAGAACAACAAATTTAACGCATTGCGTATTTGCGTTGACGTGTCTTAGTGCGTGTTTGTATAATATAATATGTATTATGTATATATGTATAGTTACTATTAATTTTCTCCCGTGCCGTGTAAGCTCTCCATAATGCGGGCCAACGTATAAACACGTCAAATCGCTCAACCGGATGTATGCACAACTAAGTAAAATGCTTATATACTTTATATATTTTTTATATAGCTCGGTTTTAGTTTCGTGGTAGTTAAAAAAGATATTTTCTTACAAATTAAAAGAAAAAGTAAACTTGCAACCACGCCAATTCAGGTGGGCCGTCGAATGTATGTTTCTGTTGTCATAGAAAAATATATTATACATTGTAAAAAATATGATCATAAATTTGTGATACAGACTAAAACTGAACTTGAAATCGAACATAGTTGTAAATTATTTCGTATAAATGGAGATTTCGATGTCACTTTTCATAAATGAAAAATCGAATCGTGTGTGCAGATAAAACGATAATATACGCATTACGTATATAGTGTACTACAATTTACATGCATACCTATACGTAGTTTTATATCTATATATGTACCAGTTACATTGTACCTATACAAAATAATTAACAATTAAAACGATACAACTTACATCGAATCAAGTGTATAATCAAGATAATAAGTATATATGTGTAGTTTTGGTCGTAGCATGTATAAACCCATACATAAAGAGTCGTGTGATTAAAGTTTGGCTGAAATCGTATGAATATATTATACAGGTATGCACACAATTGTTCTTTACAACTGTGCCACTTATAAAAACATAAGAATTATAAAAAGCATTTACTCTTTAGCTGCTTTCTGCGTTACCGAAACAAATAGAGAGATAATTTATTCATTTAAGTGCGCCTGAAATAACATTTGCATGAAAATTCCCATCTGTTGAACGTATTGTATACATATTGTATATATGAACATAAAGGATTATAGTGAAAACATTACAAAATATAAAGTTAAAAGAAAAGAAATAAAATACACCTTGTTATTGTAGAACAGTAAGATTTTATTAAAAATTTGAAATATTCCAATTATTTTCAACATACACTATAGGTAATTCAGTAGATATACAACCAATATATTTTATTTGTATATGTAACCTTTATATTAGTTGAATATATTCAACTCTATACGATACGGTTTAGAGAGAACCAAGCTCAAGGGTAATTTATCTAGAGAAATTATATCCTTAGATAAATTCAAACTTTGACATTTTTCTTTAAATGGCTTAAACTTTTAGAGCATCAGAAACTAAAAGAACAACAGCTAAATATTACGTCTACGGTCTACCAACATTTTTTATATGCTTAATTCTTATAATAAACATATTTTTAGCGTCGAATATTTTGAACAAAAATATTTTTATTTTTAAAATGTGGTTTTTAATCATTTAAATATTTTTAAAACAATTATGTTGGAATAGAGGTCAATAAATGCATGTAAACTTAAATTTTATTTCTTGCGAGGTTATAGGACTTTTTTTATTATATTTATTTATAATTATAGCTACTCTGTTTAATAAAATTTTGAAAGAACATCAAATAGAAATGTTTTCGAAAAGTTTGAATTGATTAACGACATCTCGCTTCAGAATAATTAATTCAGTGTGTAATGTGTATACACAAATATTATAATATATTATATTTACATTCGTTTATAAATATAAAAAGTGATCGTCGCAGCGTTTGCCTACTTCTCTATATATACGTAATTTACATATGTGCATATAATATACACGCATGCTAGGATGTATGTTTGTTCAATTGTTACGGAGTACTTTTGTTTCAACGGCTGTTATACACATTCGATTAAATCAAACATCAGAGGTCATCCAGTGGAAGCGTATAAATGCCTACGAGCTACACGGTTATTAGTCGTTTTAATTGCGTAAAAATTATCTAAGCGAATGTACACGATTTCTTCGTTAAATCGTACGTGTATTTTGATAAAACTAATGTAACCATTATGAATGCATTTGTTAATGGACCATCGAATTATATGGAAAGCTTATAATTGAGATAATATATCTATATTACTATATATATTATATACTATGGTTATTACGCTCTCGTACAAAGGTAATAATAATACCTATATATTATATTTCATGATAATATTATCGGCAATTATACGCGCATATCTTAATATATAATCGATTGTACATAAACGTGAGTAACAAGTGTAATGTTATTAGACATATATTTATTGATACAAGTTATAATATGTAGACAAGCCGAACTTAATATGTATTTTATACATTTACAGTAAAATATAAAAATTTTATTATGCTATAAAATTAAGCGAATGTTATTCACATTGTTGATGAATCAATAAAGTATGAATACTTAAACTCTATGCATATTATATAAGAAAAATACAGGATGTTTATTATTATACCTATCTATTTTATATAAAATTTCCATTCATCGATGAATGAATAAATTTAACAAATATTAAGTGTTTGTTTATTAATATATCTATATTAAATCTATTTATACATATATATTATTCCGATGACCATTTTCACGTGTTGGTTGATTTTATATAATTAATTTATACGCCATATAATTTTAACAAGTGAGAATATATTAATGGATTTGTATTTACTATTGCATAATTTAAAATCTCTATAAATAACATTGTAGGTAGGTATAAAATGAGTGAAATACTTTTAACTATGTATATACTCAGTAATTCACCCCCCCCTTTTTTTTTGGTTTAATAATCATTATATATTCAAAATCTGATTTTATATTCAATATTATTTTTAATGACTTAGTTTTTAATAATATGTAATAAGTGCTTTACGGTAAACAAACTTTTATTATTCAATTAATGAGTTCCATAATTTTTACTGAAAATTATTTAGGAGACGATTTTTTTGTTGCATATTCTAATGCATATTTAAATTGAAATTTGAACAACTAGTTTTCGAGTTATTAAACATTATGTAGGAACAAAAGAGTAATAACGGGTTTAATAACTTAGATGATATGACGATAATTTTAGTAATTAGTACTAACATACTAACATTGTATACTATTTGTTAAAATTGTCTGACTTTAGTAAGTATTTAATTAAATATTTTAAGTTATAACTATTTTTTTTTTTTTTTTGTGAAACCGTTGATAAAAAATATAGTGTCACCTTATAATAACTCAGAAACTTCTTGATAAGCTGTTAATTTAAATACATTAACATTAAACAAAAAATTATCTTCATATCAATTGACTATAAAAAAATAAAAATATTCTTATTTTAAAAACAGAAATTTATATCGTTACAGGATACTCTTAATGTGGTAAAAGAACATCTTACTGTTTACAAATAAAGTATTCAAATTTTATAAAAGGACACTAAATGCACTAGAAAATATCAGAAAGAAATCAAAATTTGAATAAGTGCATTATTAAAGGAAATAGGGAGGGGGGAGTATGCTTTGTGAATTGCTATGTATTATATAACATGTACACAGTACAAACCATTCTATAAAGAGGGCACAAGTGTTGTCATTGTATATTATAGACAATATATATTGTAAATTGTAATTGACCCGATCGTCGGGTTGAAGAATGATTGCGACGTAAATTATTATTCATTGGGTTGGAAATTTTATATCGTAATAACTCTTCGGAGATTCTATATAATAATATTATAATTTATAACAACGGCTACAATATATACTCGCGAGACAGACCGCATTTCAAATTCGACGCCACACTGCACATGCTTTTCCGGTTAACGAAAACGTATACGTTAGTGTCAAACGCGGTCGGCGCTCAAATGACAAAAACGAATAAAGGTCATCGTTTTAAATTTTTCGATTTATATTTTTTTACCGACTATCACGCGCACCAAAAATATATGCATAACCACATACTGTCGTATAATATAGTAACCGTGTACGATTGGTCGGCGGTGGGATGAAATTATTTCGGACAATAGAAGAACGCAATATTATTATAATAATAGCAATAATAATATATAATGCATGGAGTATTATATAGACCGTCGCGGATGCTGTTTTTTCGGGAGATCGTGCGGCGGTTAAACGAGCCGCACAATGGGATTGCGTCCCGAACTATACAATATATCATTCACAGATATAATAATGTAACGTTATGCAAATGCGTACGCAGAAGATATAGGGGACTCGAAGTCTATATATGGTGACTACAGCAGTGAGTCCGCAGAAGAAAAAACCAAACTGAATACTCGCTAAATCGCGTCGGTCGGCCGCGTTATTTATGTCGCACATCGCAATACAATAATATATATGATATATACATCATATACGTCTTATATAATAGTAAAGACCACCTTGGAAAAGATGACGATCGCAATGTCTCGGGTTGCAAGCTGCAACACACGGTGCATCATGAGTGCATCTCGCGAGATCGGCACATTACCTACATCATAATATACTATACCAGCGATATATTATAATATTGTATTATGTATTCTAATAGTGTTATATTATAACATTACCTGTGTGGGCTGTAAGTACCCAAGTTCCGTTGACTGAATTATAAAGTGAGTAAAGCACTCAACTTATTAGATAGTAGGTACAGATATAAACATGAAAATTGTTTTCAGGTATTTTGTTTTAATGGTAGTTTAATAATAATGTGTATTGACTGTGACTAATAAAATATATAAAAACCATCAAAATGAACTAAATGACCAAATGGTTAAATATTCCGTGTAAGCTAAAATTGTTTGTAATTATCATTGCATTTATTAGAGGATACAATTTAAATTTTAAAGATGCCTATAGTAATATAAGTTAAAAAATAATTTAATTTATTAATAAAAGAATATGTAATATTTAAAATTAAAATTTATTGACGATTTTGAGGTACAGTATATAAACTTGTAATAGAACATTTTCAGTAAGTCATGGAGGACGATCGGACTTAAATAATCACCTCAAAACACAAAAACATAAGTTGATTACAAGGCCATCAATTAAATGTGGTAAGATTTTCAACATTTTTTTTGGTTCGGGTCCTACTGAAAATTATTTTTTGTTAGCCATTCGCGAAGTAATTTTCATGTATCATTATACAGTAAATTATAAATCACAATCAAAGTTCTCGTTTTATGCCTCATACATTGGAATTAACTCATCAATGTTTAAATGAAAAGAAATTTATGTGTGTAAAATCTACCTAGATTAGTAAATTTTTTAAGTTTTAAGTAAATTAAGTTATCTAATTGATTGATTTTAATATTTTTTTTATGTCTAATGTCCTAATTTACCATTAATGAGTAATGCACCTTTTAATATATATTGTATTAACTCTTACTTCATACTGTATATAGAACACAGATAGGTATATCTTACTGAAAATGAGAAGAAAAAAATGATTTAATAAATTAATTTATAATTTTGGTGTTTCGTATTTCATAAAATTTAAACTGAACAACCAGCACCCACCGTAAGACATCTATATTATGATATTTTGACTAAATATTTAAGTATTTAATTCAGAACTGAATCCGTCCATTTGTTAAAAACCTGGCACGTAACTCTGTTTTTGTCTCACAAGAATTGGTGTTGTCGTATACGACTTCAGAAACCAGCATAATATTGTAATATATTGTTATAACACTTATAACTGCTGTCGTGCGCGGAATATGACCTAAATTTCAAATTGTATTAACAATTTTATTTTAGATTTAAGGAATGTGACGCATCATAATATATACTCGTACGTCGGCGTCTGAATAATTTAGGTACCTAAATATTTATTTCATTTATGTGCGATCAAGTCGTAAGTTTATGATCCGACATTGTTGACTGTTCGTAGTGTTTGTTTATTAAAAAAAAAAAAAATTTCGTAAACATAACGGTCATCGCGCGCAAAAGCCGCACTCGCGGCCGGGCCAACACATCAGCGATAAACCGTAACGACAAAAGTACAATAAATGTATAATAATATAGTTTTATGTACGCGTACATCGGACATGCTATAATATACAAAACGGCGTGTAATTCATCGACGACCTACATGTGTAACGCCGTGGAAAAAAAAATACGTAATGCAATACATCGCGGAAAACGAAAGCGGAAAAAACGAGAGTGCGCGCAGCGGTGCGTACCCATATGACATTATAATAATATGCAGATACGACTGCAGCAAATGTATAAATATATATCTGAACCTAATAACAAAAACGGGCGCGTTATCGAAACGATACGCGAAAAAAATAAAAGTAAATAAATAATAATAATCTATAATATTAGGTATAGCACACACGTCGACCGATCGTTCTCGTAAAAATATATTATTATTTATTGTTATGGCTATCTCGGCGGTGTGGTGTTGTGTTCGAACCTCACGATATCGTACCGGTTTTGAAATATCCCAAATAACCAGACCGGCGATGACGACATGGGCGCGTAGCTCGTACACTTTACCGCGGCATACACACGTCTGTATATTGTGGCGTCAGTATAATAATAATATTATGTGTATCGTCTCCCACGCAGTGCGAGGTAAATGAAACTGCACGACTTGGTCGATTAACCCGGTGTTGACTTTAAACTGCTGGGTAACACACTAACACGCGGCTAAAAATAACGGGTACGCTGTGTGATATAATAATGATATTATCGTATACGTTATTATTATTATTATTATTATTAATATTATTATAATTCGTCCGACACTACGACTCGTATTATCAATAATATCCGGCTGAGGCGCGCATTAAACAGGCCGGTTGAACAGTAATTCACTCGCTGCGTTCGTTAATCCGAAAAGACGGCATTTAGGTAGAGTGTGCACGTGTGCAGTAGTCAGTAGACATTACAGTAAAATATTAGTCACTTGATTAGTAACTATTCATAATGAATGTATACAATTTAAAGTATGAGTTCGAATATTAAAACGTTACAAACTTTTATTATATTATTATTTAAAGGTAAAGTGACAAACGACCGGAACTAACGGCGGTCGGTCGTAGTCGAAAAAAAAATAAATTACCATGTCATATAGGCCGAGTATTTGGTGAGATAACATTTACAACAATAATATCAAGCAAGCCATGTGCTTCCGCAGATTTTAAATCCGAAAAGTCCAATTAGGTGGCCATTGCGACTACAGGATGCTGCTATTATGTACTTAAATACGTGCGTGCTCATACCATCTGATTCAAATGTTTCTGTAAAACTATTAAAGTACGACTCTTTTAGTTTCAAATCACACTCAGCACAAATATCTCCTTTACTAAAAACTTCTACAAACAACTTACACACCATCTTCTTACAACCATTATTTCCTCTCGTATTCAAAATACTTGCACTTACCGTCTTAAGTGACTCCACCATAGACAACTAAATAGAAAATTCTGTCGTGACCTCTTAACTGATTAATTTCACTTACGTGCTCTAAAGTCCCATTTTTGAACGGATTTTTATACAAGTCTAAATAACCACCTATTCAACACATCACTAACGCTAATTGTAAAACTGTTAATTATTACAGATTGTAAAATATATTTATTATGAATAAACTTTTTTAAGTATAAATCATAGACATTTTATAAATCGTGTAGTTAACGTATACTTAAATTATTATCTATGCAATATTATTATAAAACAATAATATGTATAATTATTAATTATATTACATTATTCTTGATCGTGACTTTACAGAAGACCTAGTGCTGCTGATGAAGTGTTTATACGACCGCGAGCTTAACCATTTATCATAATTTTGGCACAAACAAAATAAACCAATTTTATGTCCTACGACCTATGTATTAATATTGTATTACGTTTACACGTATGATGCATACATAGATATTGTATTTTTGGTCATATTGTGCAAGACTCACTTGAGGGTCGCAGTGTCGCGGTAGACTTCGAAGCGGGCACGTTTTTACTATTCTAAATAATTTTGTTCGAAATCAAATATTTAGGAATTTCTATCTAAATACAATATCTTACCACAGGCTACGTGATTTTTGCAACAACACCATACAAAGTATAATCGAAATATTCTAGTAGTTGAGTTCTGCATATACTTGAATATAAATTATAGTTTCAATTATATTTTAATAGCATTAGGTAAGTATAATAGCTCCAAAATATGTTTTTTAAATATACAGTAAAAATATGAAATAGGTATTATCATCATATATTGGTGGAAAAAAGTTGTGTAGATAAAATAAAAAAATAATTAATCGATACAATTTTGTTGTTGCTTTATGCAATATAATAATAATAATACGTACTTTTCAGATTTCCAGTATATAATATATATATGATGTATCTTAAATCCTAATATATTTAAAGTAAAAAAATTCAATTTTTTGTTGTATGAATGTTTATGGTTTGTAATTACAACAACCACTGTCCACTTGTAAGCTACCTGGTTTTTTAAACACCATATTCTACGCATATAATGTAGAAACCATATTGCGATATACTGATAAGTTTTGATCAAATTCTAGTTTTGTGACCTACGCCCAGCTAATGTTTATCACATTTAAAACCGTACACAACTAAATTATGAAATACGAAGCCTATGGCATCACTTCATATGAGGTACAGAAATTCATTATAGTTCATTTAGTAAAGTATGAGAGGTTTCATCCCGCGCATCCCCTCTTGATTACTCTATTGATCATTTTACATTTTAAAATTACTTTTTTATTTAGCAACTACAATGTGCTTGTGTCTGTTAAAAATTTCCATCAAATTGTCATTTCCATAATAATGTATTGTCAACATCGTACAATATTATCATGATACGATTATCAATATCACATCATACTGACACTGTTATCGCCGCGGGATAACATGATTCTAGACGCTACACGATACCGGCGGGCGACTGCGGTGGTCGATCGTGCGTTGTTACGATACTATATTATTTATTATATGCCTAGTATGTATTTATATAATATATTTATAAACAATATTATACTAATGAATTCATTAAACAAATTTATTCTTATATGTTATTATAATTATAATGTTATTGCACTTCAAAAGTATATATTAAACGCCGTAATTGTTAATTACTGTTATTACATTAATATGTTCTGGTTGGCGTTATTGTAATAAATTATGAATAAATATTATGTATTTATAATATATTTCATAGATAAAGATACTAAAAATATACATATCATCTACCCGAAGCGTTTTATTAAAGTCCGCTAATTTTTTTTTTATTATGTAGCTTAATTGACGGATTGGTTATTATTGTAATTATCATTATATTATGCGGGTATCTCGGGATAATGTAAATTCATAGAATTTTGATTTTTTTTTTTTACCTTTAATTGCAAGATATTATTATATATAGACTTATAATGCTGTGCTACGAATAAACTAATAATTGATTTGATTTTGATTGCAAAATTAAAAATGTTTTCATGCGTCGTTTTGAATTTAATCTATATAATAATACATATTCAATATAAATAATTTTCAAAATCATTTTTAAAACTTATAGGTAATTCTATTTTAAAGTTGCTGAAAATTTCACATAATACACGTAACATTAGTACTAAAATAATCACTTGTATATGTCTATTGCTTTACTATATAAAATAAATTACAATTTCAGTATAATAGTATAATGAAAGGTTTTAAATTATAATTTATTTCATCCTAGGAAATATTATTTATATATCTAACTTTGTAAAATACGAAGCATGATAAGATATTTTAATTAATTACCCGTAAAGATAGGTTAGATTTTATTCCTTACGTGTACAGTGCAAACTTATATTCATATTTTGTATAGTAAAATAAAAAAAAACAATCATTGACTATTTATGATAACAAAGTGTTTTATTTTTAATTAGTAATAAACTAATAAAACAGTATATAGTTTATTATATATCATGTAGCATATGCAGTAAAAAAAAACATCAAATAAATTTAATAAATATATTTTTATTTAGGTACTACATATTTTAACATAGATAATATAAAATAAAATTCCACGATTTAATTAAAGTTTGTAATCTCTAGAATAAATGTAATTTAATTTTATTCTTGAAATATTTATGATAAAATATAGATTATGCTGTATATTATTATTTATGGCATTCGTACATTAAATATAAAACCAAGGTATAATAATGGTGGACAATACTTTGTTAAATCGATCTATTTGAATGGTAAAAAGTTTATAATTCAGTCTAAGTTTAAAATTAATTTATAACCTAACCATGCACATAACATCTTATAAGAACTATTTTTAAAATAATATTTAAGGTTTTTTTGCGTAATTTGATATGAGGGAACTGGTTTTATTTTATTTATATTTTTCTATGGTGTACTGTACTTAACATAAAGATATACTACATACCTATCAATATAAAATACAACTGAGTAATGCAAGAGAAATAAAACTGTATAAATAGTATATTATATATAAATATATATATATATAAAATGATTAGTGATCAATGATCACCAACCATTATGCTCATCTTCATTTTAGATACTGAGTGAAGCGAATATATTTATTTTATATTGATATTTATTTTTTTGTTTCTGAAGACGCTCTATTTTAATGTAGAAAATATTTTTTAAAGTTTTTTGATAGAAAAGTGAAAGTAATTGGTACTTTGAGGTTCAAAAGTAAAAAATGTTAATACTTTTCTAGCAACTGAGAGAAAAAAAATAGCAAAAATTGGTATGGCTTACGTAAATCTCATATTTTATAAAATATTATTTTTATATAAATTATTTACATCACTTATTTACATAATGTAAATTATACGTTTACATTCGATACAATACTTTTATTTTATATCCACACGTAAAATACAAATAATAACCCGTCAAGTTTTAAGAAAATCGCATCACTATCTATGCTCATCAGTCATCACTTTATGTATACTGACACACCCGTCGCGTCGTGGCGCCACACGAACCGTGATTAATAAAATATTTAATATCATATCATGTATGTGATATATGAGTGATATGATAATGTTTCTCAAAAATTGTTTTAACTGTGCAGAGTTAAGCTATGGTAGAAAAACACGGTCACACGAAATTTAAGAATACGACCAATTATATGAAAGATTGCGTCAATAAATTCTATATCTCATTTTACATTATAGAATGCGAGCGTGAGTCTAGACTTTAATAATTAATGCATCAGTATTGCTGTATACATTATGTATTCAAAAGGGTCTAGTCGATTTTATAAATTGCAAAAGTCACGGGGCGAAGATAATACGATATTCTGCGTAATTTATAAATCATATACGAATATAAATGCGTAGTGTACCTTATACGCATGGGGGGTCGGGCTCAGGCCTGGAGCAATCGTTGAAGACGTTGATATATGCGTATACGAGCACGTTGATTTGCACGGCGTTTGTAGTTGCACGACGTCGTCGTCAATTTACCAACTCGAAAATCGTATACACTCCACACCTGTATAATATATTGTATAATGAAGTGAGAATTTTTCGATTAGCTCTATTACCATTTAAAATGATCGTATCACAGTGTCTGACGTCTGTGGAGACGAATTCAGTCGATCGTTACACTGTGGACAGACGCGTAGATGAAGTTTTAGTGACATACACAAGTACGTAATAATACATAAGGTATTATATACTTCGTCAAAATTATTATTAAATCTTCTCGATTGTCAATGATAATATGATACGTCATCATATGATCCAGACAATACGATTCGTTGAACGAAAAAAATGCATATTTTACATTATTATTTGCGTACCTAAAAAAAAGTCATCAGGTACTATATTGAATTTTTTTTCTATTAATGAAATCACGCATATATTTGAGTGAACAAAAATATAAGAGCGTGACTTCACTGATGGTAAATAAGAATATAAAATAATCAATAATTGATCTTCTTCATGCACGAATTTTTAGATTTTCAAAAAAAAAAATCTTTTCAATGTAATTGGGCTGAAAAGTATGAGAAAAATTGAACATGATTATTCGAAAGAAAACACTTTAAACTAGTCCAAATTTCATGTAATAACTAATAATACGAATAATAATAACAGTGATAATATTAATGATTGTACAATAATGACATAGGTATCGTTCAATTAACCAGTGTATGGTGTATGGTAATAATAATGTGGCATTATTAACCAAGATACATGATACTAGTTCATTATTTAGTCGATTGATATCGACGCGATAAAGGTGGACAATGTAGACCAGTCAACGTATTAAATTAATGTCGTGTTCGCGTGTCTCATCATTAATGAAACAATACTTCGGTGTATAAGACAAATAATTTGTCTTATATGCTACATATCCGGGAGTCGAGGAATAATAGATTACGGTAGTTTTTTTCATTTGCCTTGCGTAAACATATACGTATACCTATACGATATTATACGTTTTATTTCATAATTTAGATATACTTCGCATGGTGGTGGATGAATGCATTATAAATCTACAACTAATTGTATATAAAATTATATAAAATCGTTTGCCGGTACCTGATGGTATAATAAAGGTTAGTACGAAATCGTAAAGACGTGTTGCTGAACTGATATGAGAATAATAATAATGATTATTTTTGTTTAACTGAAAAAAAAAAAACCATTAATAACGAGAGCAGTTTTCTACCGGTCGTCTACAACATAGGTGGTTAGATCAATTCGCGCTCGCGCTTTAGAGACACGAAAGTAATAATAATAATATCTAATTGCGCACAAGTAATAACCACCCGAATTAACACACATAATCGTAGTTGGTATACCTACTTTATACCTTATTAAATGAGGGTCGGCTGTTACGGGGAGATTTCACGTAAGATTTTGGTTTACCCTGTGGGCACCGCATACATGTAAGCCTGCAAGCAAGGTATGTGTGTGAGTGCGTGTGTAATATAATAATATAAAATGCGGTTGTGTACCGAACGGATAAATCAAATGTACCAGGTTTTTATGTGTAAATTTTTTATTTTTTTTTAACGAGCAACGGAGCAATAATAATAACGTTGATAACGAACCGAACAATAATAATAATAATAATAATTTCAGTATTTAGAAACCGGTTGGGTACCTAGCTAGAAAAAAAAAAAATGAAAAACCCCTTTTTAGCACCGATGGCCGCGGTGCAGCAGTTCGTCTGGGCTAGACAGCAATAAAATGCAATAAAACGTCGAAATAAAATGTAACACCACTAGTCGCCACGCACCATAATAATATTATTATTATAGTCGTGTCAAAAGTAGTTAATAAACATTTCAATGTGGGCACATTGAGAAATAAAAAAGTAAAATCGTTGACCGAATAGTCTTGTTAATATTATATTATACTATAATATATAACCTCAGCAATGTATGGTATTATAATAGTTCATATTAAAATTTATAATATAATATACCTAATACCCATGTTTATGTATATTGAGTCTGATGGCAATAAAACATATTATTTTCATGTCAATAATTAGTGATTTTCAGATTATATTATGTAATTCGTTCGTACGTAGAACCTTTAAAGTACCTATAATAATATAATATCTATAAAATACATATTTTAATAGTATTTATAATATATTATAATCCAGTCATTTTACACGTTCGTCCCGAATCGGGTTTTAAGAAACATCTCGGTATATTTTTATAAGTAGTGTGAAAAGGTTAATTTACAAATTTTATGTGCATGACTATAGATACGAAATATCATGGTACTGAAAAAAAAAATATGTGTTATATAGTTATGAAAAGCTATAAGCCAAAATATAGAATTACATTTTGAAACTATTTGGATTTCAAAACTTAGGAGTATACCAATACACTACATATACATGGCTGTAAACTCTTCTACTTGTGTCACCGAGTACATATATCTATTTGAAATAATTCTCCGCATTAAAAAAATGAACACATTTTCGATTGTTTCACGTGTCTTTAGAATTCAAGCGTAAGGAAAAAACCAAAATAATAGCAGCACCGAAAAATGTGAAGTTACATTACATCATTTATTTTTAAACGACCAGTGCTAAATTTGTGAATAGAATTAACACAAGTGTTAGCCACCAACAAGTCGATTTAAACATAAAAAAATATGGTGACAAAGTCTTAAATTTAAATCTGTGCTATTGTCGCACTACATTAATCATATATATATATATATATTTTGCCGAATTTAAGGTTTTTTTTTCCAAAACCGCTGTTATTGTGTTGTCTGACGCGCGACGGCAATCATTACCGCATAATATACATCATCGTTTTCTAGGTCGTATATTTTGTTACTATTATAGTACATATATGCCATGTATAGTGGCTTAGGTCGGTCGGTCCCACATATTATTATTGTCGTTATTATTATTACCATTATTATTATTATATCGAGAAACACGTCCGTCCGCGGGCACATACACTGACGCACACACAATAATATACGCACGGTCGTGTATCATGTAGTACACATTAAGTTTTCGGATAACGAAAGTTTGAAACAATGTTATTATGTACACGTCACATCGTATACTCTACCACACACGATATCATAATAATAATATTATATTATTATTACGTATAGTCGTGTGTTATTCATTTTACATAATATACGTATACGTTGTACGGGTTGTGGTCGTTTTTTTATTTTTATTTTTTCGTGTTTTTGTCTATTATTATTTTATTTTCTCGCATATCCACTACGGACATACCATAAAGTACCTACTCATACTCAAATCCTCAGAACGCATAGCCGACCGACGAATGTGAATTTTATTGCTGAGTCTTTGTGTTTATTTGTATATTATTATTATTATTATTTTATTATCTTAAACAGAAAGAGCTGGAGCCCAATTTATATTAAACATAATATATCAATGCGTATTATGATTTATTCTATTAAGATTTAAGTTACATAACTGACTTTGCTGCAAGCATTGTTCTTCAACGTATTATTATATTTTAAACATAATTTTATTTCTATACTATACATTTTTAAAATGTTTTTTTAATATATAATTTTTGGGAAAGATTTGTTCAAAATCTAAAATAAACATAATTGTAAAATTAAAAAAAAAATAAAACATAACATATAACGTGGTTTATACATTTCATGATAAAATACAATTTTTATTTAAAATTTTGTGATCATGATCACTAAGTCGGCAACCATAATATTTCTATACATCGACTGAAATTACCGACGTCCATATTATTATCATTGTAATAATCTACTAAACGGGAACCTTGATATTTTTCGTTGTTCATCACTCATATACATTACGGTTGTCATCAACTGTTTTTTCTACACATCTTCTTTACAACTATCCAATGCAATTCGCTGACTGTTTTCTGAGGATTGAGCGCTGATTATAATTTGTGTGGTAGGATTATGCTTATCACTAGGACTAGGATTTATACTATGCGCACTATAAAATAGTAAAATATGCATTTAATTTCGTTAGAATATGCAATAAAAATATACAATCAATTTACTTATGATCTTTGAACTTATACCATTGAGTAAAAAAAAATATATGTTATAATGTTCAATGTTATTGTAAAGTAAATTGCATTAAGCTACTTTTTATGCAGCTTAAATAATCTTATTAGGTCTTATATAATTTTAAATAAATCCATAACAATTTAAAAATATTTTCTTCGAAGACGAAATCGTTGATATAATAAAATTAAAATTAGGAGCGTAGTATAATATAGCATCATATTTTACAATATTTTCATTTAACATAATATTATAAAATAAACAATTTTATTTTGTACTTACTACCTACGGATAAAATATTTAATACTATAGATTTTACTTAAATCATTTTTCTCAATACTAAGCAATTACTAGGTACTAATTGTGTTTTTAAAATTACGTTGCAAAAAAAGAACATACCTTCTTACTAATCTTTATTAATCCTAATTCTATATTTATCACTTATTAGTCACCTATATTAAATGTTCTTTATAGAAAAATTGTGATAATTATATACGTTAATACAAAATGTATTGCATTTACGTATAATTTGTTTCATATATTTGTATAGATTTGAACAATTCAAGTAAAATCTTGTTAAAATAGTTGCATATTTGCATGTATATATTACAGTTATTTTAAAGTTTTTGTCATATAAAAAATTATAAATACAATTAGAAGCAACATTTAAAATTGTTATAATTTCCATAATTATATTTTTATATTAGAATTTAATTATAATTTAATTGGAAGTATATTTATGTATGCCATTCTTATTAAATAGGTAACGTAGTTATTTCTTACTAGCATATTATGAATGATAATTAATGATAAAATAATTATACATTTTTGTTAAACATTAACTTACTTTATATTTTTATAACTTAACCGTTTTATTTTCATTGTATTTATTTTTGAACCTATATACTTAATCATAGTGATGATGTGACTTGTGCGCATAGAGTTTTAATGTTTTTCGTTTTTAGATCTTCATTGTTTGTATATTATGTGGTTTAGTTGAACTGTAGCCCATAAGTGGAAAATAGAACTAAAAAATGCAATTATATTTTTTTGTTTTTTACCTGTTTAATTGTAGATTATTGAACACATTTTTGTTTGCAGATATTCTTTATGTACTTCAATATAATTATAAATTGATAGGTGTGAATTTTAAAATTGATTTTTTAAATAATAATAAAAGTAATATTTGATTATGGATCTTTTGTAATCTTTGACTTTTTCAAATGTGGCTTAGAGGTGTGGTGGATATCATTTGTTGTAAATTTCTATAAAATTGCATAACTATAATTATCAACAATTTTATTTAATGTCATTTTTTATTTTATTGTTGTATTAAATTATTTAATGATTATTAGCCATTGTCATAATTTTTTACGACAAAATACGATGTAAAACCAAATTTAAACTAAACTAGATCATTGTTTACTTTAACACTACTGAGGCATTTACATTAACTCAAATCAATTTTGCTCTTATGAGATATCAAAAGAAAAAAATAGATGATTAGTAATTTTGGGGAATCACTAGTTATTAGTTGTTTTATTTCATTTTAGGCAACTATATTTACTTTAAACTTTACCTATGAGTAGCGTTGACCCAAATATAATGCTATGTTCTCAACCTGTAGATAGAATAGTGGTTACTATTGTCTATTACATTCAATATTATGGTAGTATATAACCACATGGAATTCCTTATTTGTTCGGTAAACGACTAAACCAATAAGTCTACGAAGAGCCCATTGAACGTTTGCCGAGTAAAAACGAGCTATAGTGATTAGTTGCGGAGGAAGTCATTGTCGCGCGCGCAATTGAATGTCAATTAAATTGCATTCGAGAAATACGGTACCTATGAACACATAATCACGTTAGGTCGTCTTTAGTCGCCAATTAAACGTTTAATTGAACAAAATCTATATGTATATTATAAATCATAGTCTATACATATATAGCCATGCATTCGCGTTAACTAAACCGAGTAAACGTGCCAGTCGGATACCGCGATTCAACTCTGTTATTGACGTGTACATAATAAAATAATAGTAATAATATAATATTATCGTCATCATAACGAACAGTTGAAAACCCTCTACCGTTAAGCAGCTCGCTCTATACCTAAATCAGAAATAACCGGTTGCACATATTATATTACTCATGTATAATTATATAAATAATAATGGTTCCATTTCTATCCTTCTTCTGAGACCGGCACGTGCTCACTGCACAGTGAATTTCTAGTGAGCATTTCTCATACTCGGTGAATCAGATCTTAAGTAATTAGCTGGAAACTTTGTACACAACTTTTAATAGCTACAGGTCAGATAAGTATATTGAATTAATAATATTCATATTTCTATCATACAAAATAATAAAATATCACAACCATGCTTATTCTATAAGCAATTTCGTTTTAAATGGGCTGGTTTTTTAGGCGATAAGGATAAGGTCATAATTTGTATTATTATTATTATTATATTTTATTATTTATTGTTACGTTACACGCCAATATCTATTAATAAATACTGCGGTATAAGAATGATATTATATTGTTAATAACCGATTTGGCTATCGTCTATATCAGAGGTTTTCGATTAGGGTGCAGCCAATTCAAATTGGGAGTGCCATTAAAATATAAAGCAATTTAGACATATTTTTCTCGATTAAAAAAAAAATAAATGATTTTATAAAAGATATAACATGTGTGTTTGTTGCGTTAATTATTTATTTATTTTTTTTTAAGGAATGTAATAATATGTTTGATAATATTTAGTTAAAAAAACTCAAGTAATAAAATACTTAAAAAAATACACGATTTAATACTATAGGGTGTCTTTGAGGTTTTAGAAAATATATTAGAGTGTCGTAAGTTAAAAAAAGTTGAAAACCTCTGGTTTATAATATAATACACATCATACTTCTCACTTAAAGTGAATGTAAAATATTGTATCAAAACAATTATGTTAATTATTGCAGTAGATGTGGTTTAAAAGACTTATTAAAAACACCATCTGAATAGTGTAGCACTGCGGGGTGTTTCATAATGTTTGTTTAACCTCACAATATTTTTTTTCCTTATTATATTTTGTAAATATTATTTCTATATCATAAAATATATTATTTCTATAATTTATAGTTCCTATTTAAATTTATTTTTGTTAACCTTTATTAAAAAAAAAAAAAAATGCAAATTCAATTATTCGTGTTCCTTAGAATTTGAAATGAAGCATTATAATTTTATATATTTTATATAATTATATAATTATTAAACATTTTAAGCGTTAATTAATTAATTTCTATTAAAATAGATAACGTATATAGGTATATTTAGATATTTACATAGGTATTTTTGTTTGGATTTGTATATATGCGTATGAACATGACAAACATGATGATATACTTTGATTCGTTGTATCGTGATGAATTATATAATAGCACACGGTAAATAACATTTAATAAATATATAATACGTGTACAGTAAATAAAACAAATTAATTTTTTCTCTGTATTTTATTAACAATTAATTGTTATGGAAGTTATGAATATTTAAAAATATTATAATTTAAAAATGATAATTTATTAAAGATAAATTGAACTAGGTATTTTAAAAACCTCAATATATAAACACATATAATGTCCTTAACTTAAAGTTCCAAAACTCAATTAATTTTAATATTAAAGCTAATAATATAAGATTGGTTCTGATGAACGTAAATATATTGTGTTGGACTTGGGTTATAGAGAGAGAGAGTGAAAGAGAGAGAAAGAGAGAAATAGATGCGCTGACATTCTCTTCAATTTATATAGGTAACATGCGTTATATTTACCCTTTTTATACTAAATATATTACATTGTCTAGGCCAATCAAGAGGTAATAGTAAGTTGTATATACTACGTATTGTCTAGTATCTACATCGAGTAGGTACCTACTGTTGTCTCATGCGATACATTTATTATTATAAAAGGTAATTTTTCAACAAAAATACCTTGATATCGTTCACCAACTGTCGACATTTTTTATTCGTATTTAATATTATTTTACTTTTTTATATAGTTTTTGGGATAACGAAATTTATATGTGCGTTTATACACACAGGCACTTAATGGCTAACTCATTGTGCTTAGTATTCCAATAGTCTGTCTCAGAAGTACATAATATAAAATATTATGTACCTTTATATTGTACGTTTAAGTATGTATGTGTTATTCAAATATAACTCACAACATGACTCACATTTTTCAATAATTTACTGCCGCTGTACCTGAATGCTGAATTCTATTTTTTATTTATTTTTTTACCAAATATTCGTACGTACATTAATACTATAATCATTTATGTATAGAATATATGATACACATACGAATTTCATAAACGCGCAGAATATTTTTTTATTTGATTTTAGGTTTCATGTAATTTGAATAATGGTTATCATTTTAACAAAATTTCACGTGAAAACCGAGACTTGTGATAAAAAAATACCATAAAAAATGTGCATACGAATTGTAATTTCATAAATTTAATTTATTTATACATATATATGTAATATATATGTACATTTTTGAAATGAATTGCTGAAAATAAATAATCGTAATACCAACATAATATATTCTTATATTAATATTGAAGCATATGCGGTGACCAATGAATATAATATATGATGTGTTTTATATTTTCGTTACATGTTGTGTACTATAAGGATCTGTAGCAGCATTATCTATTAATATGCAGCTCATTGCAATTTCTCGTTTTTTAGTAGTCATAACTATATGAAAAAATGAGAAATAGGTACATATGTGGACTATTATTTTTCTGAAATAAGTAACTTGCAGCCATTAAACAACTATGGCTATATTCTCTTTTTTGAGTGAAGTCAAAAAAATTAAAATTAAAATAAACTGAGTTTAGATATTTCATATTAAAAATCCGTAATTATGCTCGAGCTAGCGCACTACGCACGAGTATAATTCGCTATATATGTATAAATTTATAATGCATATTATATTTACAGAACATCTATGGAATCTAATTGCGTCAAAAATCAGATGTCCTGGGGTTTTTAGAAATTTAATTTAACCCGGAAGGGAAAACATTGCCGAAAGTAAACAGCATGGTAGTAAGTTAATTATTTTAGTGATTTTTTTTGTTTTTAATTGCTTATCTTTGAAAGTTAACGAAATTCGAATACTTATGATACAGACATCTATGGAGTACATGACGTTTCCTTCTATGTATAATATGCAACCTATGGCTATTCCTTTTTACTAACATTTGATCGACAGAAAAAAAATTTTGCAGCAGTCACCGCCATTTATTATACGTATATATAGGACGTAGCACGTACGTCCCTCAAACAGCTTCAACCCTGTCGAGTAATGTGGATTCAAAGGGAGGGTAAGAATTGAGAAGTGTCGAGTGTCGACTAACAAATTCGATTTTCTCCTACGTGCCCAAATTGATGGGTTCTATGTTCGGATCTGAAATTAGCTGCCAGTTTCAGGGCACGTGGACCTCCGGCACTTTGCGTCGATGTCGAAGGCAGCCGTTCTATTTTTGTCACAGCGCCAAGTCCGAACAATATTCGTTAATTGATACACATACGCACCCACGCGAATACATTTATAATATATATAAATGATATATATCATATGAAACATTGTGTAGGGGAGCAGAGAAGAATTTTATCCTGACTCGGGAGATAGAAAATGTTTAATGAAAAAACCATCAGCAATTCGTTCTAAATAATTATTTATACTTTGGATATTAATTCCATGAATTTTTATTGTTAATGATGGATTTTTCTATTTTATTTTTATTTCTTTACAATGTATAGTATACACCTATAGAGATGCATCAAAATGTCATTTTCGACTATCTGCAGTATTTTAATATAATATTGAATACAACATGGATGTTTGATGTTTATTTATAATTCCCAATAAATTATGACAACGATATAAATTATTACAGAATATTAATAAGTAAGTATGTAATATAATATTGTTATGTACGCATTAGCCATTAGTATATAGTATAAGTCTTTTGTATTAAATATAAGAGTATATTATTGTAGTCTATCGATAACGCTTAATGTGTAGGCGGCTCTGAGAATATTGTAACTACGCGACATCCGCGAGCGAGCCGCAGAGTCAGTCGATCCAGCACTCTTAAAACTGTACGTCGTCTCGACGACCATTAACTTATTGTACATTGGACTAAATGCTTCGACTCATTTTAAAATTATATTAGTATAAAAAATTCTTATAACTGTGTTGTACTTTCTCTAAAAAAAATCTGAACCTCACACTACCGAAAAACAACGTTCGAACGGAACAACCCGGACGAGCACAACAACTGGTGGCAGCGGTGGGATACGAACCCACGCCTCCGAAGAGACTGGTGCCTCAAACCAGTGCCTTAGACCGCTCGGCCACGCTAAAAAAAAATAAAAAAAAATAAATAAATAAAAAATAAATAAATAAATACTCACAACAATATGAGCAAACCAATGAAGATATAACAATCATAGTGAGATGGCCGAATTGTCGCCACCATATTCGTGATATCTGACTATTTATAATATACTAATAAAATTATACCTTCACGCGTGCTTGCAGGTATACACATTATTTTTTTTTATTTTACCTGTAATTTAATGCAGTGTGAATATTTTTGTAACATTTAGCTTAAATTTTGACCAGGCTTTAAAGAGCGCTTTCGACCACTATGTTTTTAGACAGAATGTGTAACAGTTCAACTCCAACATCGTATATACTTTTTGACTACATTGCCACTTTTGCTTATGTGTACTTTAGGCTTATTGCTTACATATCAACCAGATAATCACTGGTTAAGTTAAAATAATTATATTCATACATAAAATATAATAATTAGAAAAATCCATAATGTATGGTTTGAATAGGTAATAATACATACGATGCAGTTCAGTATTGTGCCGGAGAAGGTACTAAACATTAGTTTTCTCCCTTCACTGCAGGACACTAAATAATTCTAAGATAGAAACACACTAAATACGTTATATAACGAGCTAAGTAATAATAATATGGTAAAACTGCCATCATATAATATACGACTTGCAGTTATATTAAAGTAAATAACGGGCATTAACGACGGCTACAATACTTCTGTGTTTGGTTTAATATATAAAAATGTACAACCAAAACTCAATTTATCATAACGACGGTGAGGCAATTTACATTTTTTATTTCGTCTCTTCTAAAAATTAAATTTTCTTATAACCCTTTCAATAGACCAGAGTAATGTTAAGATTCCGTTTCCACCCACAACCTGTCCCACCACCCCGAGACCATTGTATTTAGACCCGTGCCGATACAATAGAGCATGAATTCATTTTAGAAATATTAATTGTACCCATAGAAATTTGTGTTGCCGCCGGTTTTGATGGGGTAGTGTGATTGAGTGTAAGCGGACACCGACGTGAAAGCGGGTAGTTATACAAAAATAGGTATGTATAATATAATATGTGCGTCGCGCAAATATCTGTATAATAAGCTTAATAATAACGCGTCTTATACTACTACCATACCTTATATATACATTAGGCGACCGTAAAAAGGTCCGTTCCACGAATGTATATATTATATTCAACCCGGCGCCGTCAGACCGGGTTCCCGAGGGAGCTGTTCCGCTGCATGTGTGCCGCAGCGCCAGTCGACGACGACATTTCGCCGGGACCCGAATGCACCATCGACAAAACCCATATAATAATAATAATAATAATAATAATAATGCTTGTTCGACACAAAGCGTACACGTGTTTATTATTATATATATATTTAGGTGGCCAGACAATGGACGCCTATTTATAATGGATTTTTGGGGCCCGTAATGACCTTCTTTTTGAAAACCGCCGAAATAAATGACCCGGAAATTCGGACGGCCTACTATAATAAATATTATGTGCTATGTATATAATATATGAATCATTTGAAGACGCGGCCGCTGCGTTACGTTTCGTTTCTTTGCGTTTCGATTATCGCGTGTCGACCTTTCGAGATTAGTTTCAAAAGGAACTGAAAAAAAAAATAGTCAACCGTCACAGTCCAAGTGTGGCGTGATGGTGCTGCGTACTGTTGCGGTTAACGGTCCTAGAAGATTTTGATAAGCAGACGCGGAGTTGGTCGCTTTTGAAATTACAACACATTATAATATATTATATATAGTCACTTGGTCGGACGAGTTAATGAGCTGAGAGGAAGGAGGTTTAGACTTTTAATACAGAATATATATATAATATGTTGTATATACAAAACGGTCCAAAAATGTTGTCTACAATAATCAAGAATGACGAAGAATATTTTTTTTTAAAGATTTTTAGTCATTCTGTGTATATATTACATTATTAGTATACTACCATTTTTGTTATTCTCATAGCTGTGGATAAGAAGCTATTTACTACGCGATTAGTTGCCGTTCGGATTTTGATGAAATATTTAAATTGCATCCATAATAGTGTACACAATGAATGTCCGACAGTTAGGGAAAAAAGAAAATCTCGTAAATCGTAACGAGTTATTCGACTAAACGATACGTATGTTAGGTTGGTATATATTTAGCCGGTATAAGTAACAGTGTTTATTCAAACACTGACACGCTGCACAAACGTACAAGGTATACCCGCAATATATATGCATGAAATATGTGGGTACGCATTATATATATATTTGTATTATGTATGTATACTAGTCACTAGGGTACCTACACACGACGAACGCTGCGGCAAAGGTTATGTAGACACGTTTTTTAATCGTGGAATATGATCGTCGATTCGACTTATTAGCCACTTTAAAAAAAAATACATGCGAACGACCCCGTCGTATGTGATGTATGTATGTGTAATGTGTATATTCTACCGTAAACATTTGTAACCGTAGTAGGTAGTTGCCTTATTAATCGCGCGTATCTATTTGCAAGCAGTTCTCTCCTGCGGGGGACATGCGACTTTCACCCATTATTGTTGTTTCGCAGTTGTCGCGACCGTATAGGTTTATACGCATTTTTAACATACACGCGTGATCAACACACACGACTTATGAGATATTCTTAATGGAAAAAAAATCTAGTTTCGCAACACAGCCGAACTTGAATAGTCAAGGTCGTATTTTTTCTAGGTATATATATATATACATATACATCTGTACATATATTATATTTGCAATTAGGTCTTGTGTAAGTCTGCGGCGGAGGTTCCCCCTGACCCCTGGCACGTTGTTGAGCGAAAAGAGAAATTAATTCTCCGATGACTAGTTCATACAACGATTTTACACACTTGTAGAAGTATATTACTAAAAGTATGTACAGTTTGTTCGACGTATAATTTTTTTTTTAAGGTGTCAAAATTTATTATGTGAAACCAAAATATGTATTGTACATATATATGATGTTATTATCTATGTAAGTATGTGATGTGTATGTAATATGCTATATTGTTCATATATTATAATGATAATACTTATACATAGATACTCTTATTATCTAAACATATGCCCATTTTTTAGGCCTTATCTTCCTACTGCACTATATTTTACACAACGTACTCCTATGGCTTATGTGCTTAAATATATAACCAGGTTTTAATTTTGCATAATCGTGCATTTGGCACCATCGCACCAATATCAAATTATTATCATATTTATTTATGATGTATAAAAACAGATTAAAAAAACTGTCACCACATGGCATATGAAAAGAATTTATGTACTTTTGTAAAACGCCGAGAAAAGTATAAAAGTTAAAAATTAGGTTATACTAATAATTGATAAGTAACTATAACATAATAAATGTAATATTAAAAATGTATAACTTTTATATAAATTTTCTACCCTGAATATTTTTAATATTTATAATTTTCAGGTAAAAATCAATGTTAATTATGTCAATCGTAGATGTTATTTTTTTTTTATTATAACACGTCTGTTACACTAATCTTAGTTATTTTATTACCTTTTTTGATCGAGAAATTTGAAAGAAGATAAAAAAAAAAAATGTTATTGTTTGATGTTACAATGATGATAATCATAGTGATTTGTGGTAACTTTCTAGTTTCTACCGTCAATCGTCATTCTATTGGCTTACTTTAATGACAAATAATTTCATTTACTATAACTGTATCGATTGTACTTATGATAGTTATGGCAATAATAGAAAACTTTTGACTAGTTTCCGGCGGCTGTCGTTCGCAATTCGGAACTTTATGAACGTTCCAATTATAGTTGGATTCAATTTTCTTAGAGGAATTGTTGATGGCAATTATTGTGGTGAATTTAGGGTAAGAACTTAACGTTATTTATTATATTAGTTGACATTATGTGTGGTTGAATGCATTGCTAATGTGTATACGGTTTAAACTACAGTGGTATCAACAAATTATTGATTTTATATCTAGTAGGTATACGATTTCAATGCGACTTAAATTGTTAAATTTAAGTTAAACACGAAACTTATAAAAATAATGTATTAACTAATGGTTGAAATAAAGTACTTGATGCATTATAGTAAAATCAATATAAAAATCAATCTACCTAGAAATTCGTGGGTAGAGTAAGATTTTAAAAGCATATTTAATTATATTTATATAATAACAATAATAATAATAATATTTCAACGCCAAATATTAATCATATATATATGTATTACTATATTAATAATTTTAGCTTGATTTAATTCACATTTTATGATTTCATGAGATTCAAAATTAATTACTGCAGTCATTTTTTTGTTACTCAATTATATAATAACAACTAACAATATTATATAAATTAAATATACATGTAAACGGAATTTTAATTTTGTATAATTACTAATAACAGAAATTTTAAATTTAAACTGTCTATATAATTTCAAGTATTATTTTTATTATCATTTGTCATATATATATATATATAATATATGATTATTTCAGTAACAGTTTTAATTATAAACAATTTAAAATTAATTATGAACTTAAGTTATTATTTAAAAAAACTTAATTAGTATTTGTTCTATGCCATTTTAATAATAAATTATATATGTAGAATAAGTGTATATACTAATTACAGTAAATTAATGATGCAATTATGTTTAGTTTTCATTAGTTTTCCATACTTTTATATATCTTCAAACATTAAAATGATATTATAATTATTAAGTATTATATCGTTTCATGTATAAAAAAACTAATGAATAAATATTATATTTTATTCAAGCATATAAAACATTAATGTAATTGATACGAGTAAGACTCATAATAATATTTAAATACCTACAATATAGTATTTATTTTCGATTTCCATTATACGTTTTATGTGCAAGATTTTGCGTGTTATTGAATATTATACATACTCAATACTTATATTTTTAACCCTATACTTAAAATTATTAATTTAAAGGTAATATTCATAAATCATAATATACTTCACATATTGTAAGAATTAGATATAATAATTATTAATCTTAAGTTAATTTAAGTAATAGTAATGTACTAACTACTGAGTGATTTTTTCATACGTAAGATACTCATTATTTCAAAAGCTATAAACAATTTTACAAATTTATTATGGATTCAAATTATGTGAATCATAGTTGAAAAACGTTAATAGTTTTCAAAAAAAAAAAAAAAATACGAATAATTATACTTTAATATAATTATTAGTCTGTATAAAATATATAGATATAATATATTTATTAGCTATATTATTATCATAAGCATAAAACTTACCGGATATGATGGGGGTAAAAAACGTTAAAGCGTCTAGATACATTAATAAGTATGTATTACATAGGACTTCAAAGAGAAACAAAATGATATTTGAAGATATCTAAATATCTTTGACTATGCCTACAGCGTATTTTAAATATGCTGCACGTGTTTTGATTAAAAAATTTTTAAAATTATAATAAACGTTGTAGTGCCTTTATAAGTAGATTATGTATTTCTTACCATGAGGTGAATCTACAATATTTAATATGTACACCGTACACGTTTTATTATTTCCTACGGCAGAGGAAACGTCTTGTGAAATATAAGAATAACAACGGTTATAATCTATTATAATATAACAGTAATTTAATTACCGAGAGAGGGTTTAGAATTATTATTGATATTTTTTAATATCATTCTAAACCTAAAGGGTTTAATGAGTTAATTGATAGCTGTTCGACTGCAGTATGCTATTTAGTTATCAATTTTATAATATATATATTAGAACAATAGATTCTGATGAAAAATTGTTCGGGGAACATTTGCAACTTTGATTTTACCAAATGGCACATTTTGTTTGCATTTATGTTGAAAACTGTTCTCCAGAGTTAAACGACTTTTATTTTTAATAAACTTTCGCTTACATTTTAAGTACAGTTCAGGGAAGACACCTGTTGATTTACAGACCACTGAGGCAGTTATTCGGGTCCTTGATGGCGTTTATGGTTCAATAAACTAAATAATGTTTTTCTTTTCGACCGAATCACCTACCGAGTTTTCATTATTTTCTTTTATAATGTACAACTTAACGTTGCGGGAAATGAAAAATCCAATGCCCATCTGCAGTTAAAATATAGCAGTACACCATAAAACGGGGTATCATTGAGAGAAATATCGGTGCTAGCGTTTTCGTTTCCCGTCGTTATACTTTTTATAAAAGGATTTTATAGCACTCGTTTACTTAGATATATTTATTTTTTTACTAAACTTTTCGCACTTTGTAGCCGTATGTTTAAATATTACTCTAAAATTCAATTTTATTGAGAGTAATATAAATATTTAAAATTATGTGACGTTTAATATTGTATAACTACTGGCAACTCACATACAAAATTATAACGATTTCAGAATTTCAGACGTATTAAGTATATATAACCTTTTAAATGTTCCGTTACAAAGTTATGATAATTACAATAACTTATCTTAGTAGTATTTATATTCATCCGAATTTTTACGACGTAAAATTTAAACAACTCTGTGTGTATATATATATGTATTATATATTTCCCTATTATATTATTTAACAATATTATAAACAGCAGAAAAAAATTAAAAATATAAAATTAACCATATTATTATTAGTGCACTAAATACTAATGTGATAATTATTATTTATTATTTATGTTATTTTACTTTATTATTTTAGTTGTGTTGTGTATAATGTACATTATTAAATGTTTAATAATAAATATATGTTTGCCTGACACGAGAAAAACAATTAGTACAGTTTTATTATAAGATCGTCAATCGTTTATAACTTAATTATGTTATGAGCATTTAAAAAATAATGTTGCAATCATAGTTTAAAAATCATTAAATAACATGTGTGAAAAAATCGAATACCTAGTTATTTATTCAAGTATGGTTCGAATAATAAATATGGTGTACTTTAACGGATAGCCACGAACATTGTTTGGAAATAGATCGACTGGAAAAGTGATTTTATTTTTCTTGCTCGTTAACTCGACCCTACTCTACTAGAAAATAGTGATAACATTTTCGACTTGCGAGACAGTACAAGCCATTTCGCGTGACGCAATTTATTATCTTTCTGCACGCTCACACACAACACATACTACACAATGTAATACACATACACACACAGATGAACAAATATGATGATAACGATGTAATTTACGACGCAGTCGGACACAGCGTATTACAATATTTCCGGTTCGTATTTTGACCGTTAAAAAATGAAACGTTGACAACGATGTCGCGCAGCGTTAGACATTTTGGAAAACAGAAAACGTACATGACCCTGCGGACCTTCGATTATTCATAGTTTATACGTACTTTCATACGTTTATACCTAATCTAACCTAACCTATGCGCTGTATAGAACGCGTAACACAATATCCAACTTCAACTCACCTTTATTATATATAGAGGTGTATAGGTTATTTTATAATCACTGATATAATATTATACGGACGCGATCGTATCCGTTTGTTAACCGCAGAGACCACGCAGCTCAAATATATTATAGAGAAATGTACAGCACTCCAGCCCGAATGCATAGCAATATAGGATATACCTATAATGGGTGCGGTTAATCGAAACCTATACTGTTATCCATCTTTTACCTTTGCCCGTCAATCGGTCATTGGGGTGTGAACGCCGCATGTCGAGATCACTTCCTATGGCTTAACATTGTGAGTGTGTTTAATATATATTATATTATATATAACACAGGCGGAACGCCGTCTGAAATGGAGTCCATATTATAATGTTATACAAATCGTTTCCCGAAGACTCGTTTGTTGCACTGCACAAAAGAAATGGCCGTTTTCGAAAATATGCTGGTATTACCACCGTGTATTAATATGGACATAATTCGCACTGTTATATTTTTGTCAAGACTACGTTTACATGGTATTATATGCATTATTTTACTAGAGGATGGCTTTAAACTTAAAACACTATTCTAGTGTTGTATACAGAGTATAATACACAGTGGAGAAGTCAGGATTTTGTACAAATATAGGCATTGAAACAAAGAATAAAAATGCATAATACATTTGTAATTAGTTCATATAGTGCTGCATTATGTTTTGTTATTTTTAAGTAGTTTTATAGTAATATGAAATAGAAATTCGTTTGACAAGCTGGGTAACTAATGCTGCATCACTAAAATATATACATAGATAAACGTATACTTGGATACCATTTGACTGATATAAATTCGTGCGTCAGTGATCGGATTTATCGAGATAATCGGACGAAACGATATAACACTATTACACTATAATCTAAGGCGATATGATTCCTTTCTCACTTACATACACATTTCTCCATTTATAAATACATGGTATGTGTATACAATGTACACAATATACATTCCGGGTTTTAGGTAAACGTTATAGCGTTATGGCGTCTATAGACTTGTCGACAACGCCTGTATCGCGTATTTCATGCAGCAACTCCTCGTCCTTGCCTGTCTACGCGTATTTCTGTGACTTGTGTTTTTGCAGGTTACGACGACGGTCGATGAGACTGCTCAGATTTTATCGTCCCTATTGTTATTTACTTCGTCGTAACAGTATTATATATATTATATCATATTTGTGGACGCACAAAAGGACTATCCTTCTATAATTCGTATTGTATTATATATAATAGCACGCACGAGGTACGTTACACGCGACGCCCTAGACCTATTATAATAGTAAAAATATAATAACAATACTATCATCTGTTCGGCGTAGATCTGCCATCTCTTAACTTCCATACACTGCTACAACCATTCAACGTAGTTTTTTAAAGCTTTATAGTATAGTGGTATATATTGTAAAGTCACAGAAGCGTTTACTGTTTATGCAACGATAATACTCTGCAATAAGATTTTTATATTCATCTATGTCTGTTTTGAATTACAATATACACATAATATACTCTCATTCGTAACATTTTAATGTATATTGAAATAATATAATAATTATTATCGTTGCGTGTCGAAGTGTGTATATAATTTTATTTCGACAAAGGTTATCCCACAGAGCGTGCGAAAAACGGGCTGTAATATATAACTTTACTGTTCAGTGAATATACGTGAAAACAGCGGGGTAAAAAATGAAAAAATAAAATTCATACCTAACAAAAAAGTTTGAAAGAGACCCTGCTGAAACGCAATGCCGATAACGATGACTTCCGGTAGGGTGCTGTGGGTGGTTAACAAAAGGAGGGGGAAGGTGTTAGAGTCAGCGAGGCCCCAAGCATGGGTTTCAGGTGTGGTGATGGGATGGATCCGTTGATGGAAACCGCGGAAGAAGCCAAAACGCCGACTAATATTGATGAAGCCGGGCGCGCGTTGTTGCGTGACACCGGCGGAATCCGATCAATTTTATTGGCCCACGCTTTGATTGATGAACGGACTCGTATATAAACAGATTTCGAGTTCAGACCCCCCCTTCTGCAACTCCCGTAAACTCACCCCTTCCTAACCACCACTCCTCCGTCACCACGAAGTTTTATCGACCGGCCGAGGGTGAGTATTTTTTTCTTTTCTAGTTTTTTCATTTTTTTTTTTTATCTTCGCCTGCAACGGGCAATTGATTTATTGTGCACGATGGACGGTGTTCCTATATTATATATGTATATAAAGGTACCTATGCTGCAGTACACTCGCGCAATGCGCTGAGCTCCCGTTTTGTTATATACGCAATGACATAAATACATTCGATAAATTACCATTTTCCCCGTTTTATAATCTATACACGATGTATACGTTTGCGAATTATGTGTGCCCTAATCCCCCATCTATACCGATAGCACTTATAGCCAACTGCCGCCGCCAACCTATATATTATTACATTATTCGCTATGAATTATTTAAAAATAAAACAATATATTATAAAGACATGCAGACGGAATCATTTTTACACGATGAGCGATAAACGTTTATAAATTGAAATATCGTGTGCAATATATAGAGCTACTGCCTGTTAATCATAAAGGGACAAAGCCTACATCGCAGTTGGTTGTTAGATGAAATATTTTCGTCTAAATTTTCGCTATAATTGCTATACGTTTTTCATTTATATTTGCTTGGATCGAATAACATAATATAAATTATTTATTCCAGTGCCATACTAAATAATAGTATTTGCATAGGTACTCTCAAAATACTATATTATGTTATAATAAATTATATGATACAAAAAAAATTGATTTTTGTGTTTTTTTTTTATATATATATATATATTATATAATTCATATAGATATACAGTAATTAAATCGTTTTTTAAATCACATCCATGAATCTCTCAATTATTCTTCACACCATTCTTCTACCACAATAATTTGGTTTTAAATACGCAAGATTTATATGTATAAATAAATATAAGTTTATAAAATATAGGATAAAGGTACATAATATTATAAATAGTAAAGGCAAAGGTTCATATAAAACAATAGTATGGTCATAAAAAAATTGGCATCCTTAAAATAGTTGCCACCCTATTCCAGGAAAAAAACTGAAAAGGCATCCTTTATATAATGCACTATACACGTTTATGAAATAAAAAATTACCGAGGAAATTACCGAAAAACCCCTCGTGTGTTGAAAAGTTCGCTACTCATGGAGTTCACGCCGCCGCCAAAAGGACTACATGTATCCGCGGGGAGTACTTTGACCGTTATCGTAAATCACAACTTTTAAAAAAGGCCTAACCCTTATCGTTTTTATGCGTTTGTTCTCCCTCCTCGCATCGTGGCGGAAAAACGTTAAAAAAACATTAGCGTAAATTAATAATAAAAATTCGCGTGCGCGACACGGGCATAATATATAGAACTCTCGAGAGTAGATGTATTCATAAAATATTCACCGTAATTTTTTTTCGAATTAGTTTAATTAATTAGGATGTTCTGAACGCTGGGAATTTTAAAAAATTAATAAGTTTTTTTGTAATCCGCTTAATGGCTGTAATAAATTGCGCGATTCTTCTTTTGCTCATAAAAAAACAACAAAACTAATTATGTGACTTTTTGATAAACATTTTTACGCCTTGTTGCAAAAATAGCAAATCGCTTTCAAATATTGTTATATAATAACACCGATAACTATCAAAATATAACGTTGAAATCTATATTATAACTTTAAATAGAGGCATAGGTATACATTTCATTATTTTACATATTAACTATAATTTCTTGATTTGAATGTTAACTTTACCCCTAAAACATTTAATAGTATATCCTATGACCTACACTACCGCTATATTAATAATTAGCAATTGAATTATTTCTAAAATAATTGTATTATTAAGTTAAGTTTTTTTTTCATAACTTTTACTACTTAGTTGGACCCAATAACAACAATCAAATTTAATTATTCGTTTGAAATTGTATTGTTACAAAAACATACAACGTTGAAAACATAGAAAAATAAATTATTCTTCTTCAAATTAATATTAGAAGTTAGAGCTATTAATACATTCATGTTTTTCATACCTATTATAGTAATTTTTTTAATTTTTTTTTTTTTGTTTTAAGTACGTAAACTATAGATTAAAATATTTAGTATTATTCTGAGAATTTTAAAATTATTTAGTATAATTATGTCCAAGAATAATTGTCTCTTAGTAAATCATAATTTATTCAGTAAGTATTTAAAAATTAAGTATCATAATGAGAGAGTTGGTAGCTAAAGTGAATAATAAATAATTTAATCAGACATTTTGGAGCTTGTTCAATAATATTCTTAAAATAAATATTTTAATATTAATAGTTTTATTTTGATGCGTTTATCTTTGGTATAACCGTAAAGAATTTTTTTTCGTAGAAAAGTTTTAACATAAGTATTTACTGTATTATCAGTTTTTTAAAATATTTTCAAAAATATTTTTATACATATGCTTATACCCGTATATATTGTATACATTACGTATAAAATAATAAAATTCTACACACGAGTGTTATGCACATTTTTCTATTTTTCCATCTTTCTACTACGTATATATTAAATTTAAAAAAATAAATGTGTATATACTCGTATGTACAAAATAGCAATATGATTGTTTCTCCTCGTACATGTATAGAGCTCGTTATCACGTCCTAGAAATTCCGTGTGCCAGCTGTCAGACGTAACTTCTTCAATTATGTCTCTTGTTCGGATCTCGTTTTATTCGGCGTATTTATATTATTGTCCCACGTATTGAAGTATACTTGTAACGCGCTTTCCATAGTATATAGTTTCTATGTAAATATACATATGTACATATGCCTATTTCTCTCTGGTCATACAAATATATTAGAGTGTGATTTATTTATTTTCTTAGTTAAGTAGGTACTAACGAAAACTTTTCGAGAATTCCAATGTGATTGCTTTTAAACTTGTAAAAAATTAAACATATATATATATTAATCGACGAAGAAAAAATAAAAATCATTTTCGCAGTTTAATATTTTAACTAATTATTTCAAATCTTGACTATGCACACAGTCGGCGTTGTAACGTTGAACACCGCGCACTAGTTATAAATTGGATACTAATAAAATTGTAGTAATAACTGATTATTTCGAGATGTTGTTCCATTATCGTATTGTAATAAAATAAATAATAATTAAAGAATCATTAAAATCAATAACGGTGCTTAATAATAATAAAAGTCGAACAAAATCGTGTTTTACACTTGGAGGCCAAGTCACTATAGCAGTTCAGTAAGTACTATTGTAAAATAACTAATAGTAAGTTACATTAACATTTTATGCCTCGGACTCACTCTAGTAGTCTAATAGTATAAGTTTTTTTTTTAGTGCGTTAAAAAAGAGCAGAATAGACTTTAAGTTTTGAAATTTTACAAAACAGTTATCTGTTAAATATGTATCTAATATTTATAGTTCCCTAAAATTAAAAATGACAAATGTGTATATCGTTTTTGATTATTATTATAATAATATCATATGCATACGACTATCGACCAAAAGTATTACCTATTCGATTATTACATACATTATTTAGTATACCAACCTTAATAAGTATTATTATGTATTTTAACACTGAAACTGCTGTTATAGACAATACAAATTACACAACACGAACATTTTGATTACAAATGATATTTTGTAACTTGATCTAAAAAAAAACACATGCTTGGTGTTACTTTGTGTAAAAAAAAAAAGTACCATTCACAAATGATCGATCTGTACACAAACAAAACGTAAACGAATGCTATGCACTTGCATAAAACATTATTATACTTACACAGCAGAGTAAAAAGTTATAGGCACGCTATAAAATTTGTGATTCAGCTGTTGATATAATAATTTAGCTGTAACAATATGACGGCTTACAACGTCGCGAGTTTATAATGATCGCTCATTATTGCATGTATTATTATTATTTTGTTTGCACATTTTCAACATATTATATTATCTATGTAGGCTAAGCGCATAGACAATAATAATTGTCATTATTGTAAAATAATTGTGGACAATCGGGAATGACGAGACGGATTTTTCGTGTTATATATGCGTGACGACGGTCAACAATTATATTATTATTATAAATAATTTATTGTAATGATTATAGTATTGTTACTATTATTTTAACCATTCGCAATCGTCACCGTAAATAACCTTTATGTATGTCCATATTACATTATGTAAGTACAAGGACAGACGTAATACAAAATTTAGGGCGGTGTTTTCCAATATAGACCATTTACTAGTATGCCATAGAAGACCAATATTTTTTTATAGCCTTTCGGATTTAGATAATTTTTTACTGTTTCAGCGGGTTGTAATGTATAGGTGGTATGTATAGCTAATATATATATATATATATAATATTGTTTTTTCTACATAAATACCACCTATACGTATAGTATATATGAACGATGACGGGTCGAGGACGGACATGGGAAATTCGGCTCGCATACTCCAATTATCGATACAATATAACATATTGCGTTGTACGTTGTGTTATACACCTATAGAATATACTCTGACAAAAAAAAAAAAAAAAAATTCAATGAGAAACCCAAGTACTCACGGGGCGGCGGCGGTTATCGCGTTACACACGTCGTGATGCCAGTGTAGGTAGGTATTTATATGTAATATTATGTATATGCACACAATAGGAAAAAATGTCATAGTTATTAAGACCGAGGAATGGAACGGGGAGAGTCGCAGCACCACGGCGAACGGATGAATGAATTCGGCGTGGGGCCTTCGTATATAATAATATATAGTCGTGTAAACATGTCACGCACGCGGGATGTGTATCCTATATACGTCGGCCACTTTGTCATTGTTGTACCTACGTATACACATATGGGTACGCGTATTATTATATATTGTTTGGGTATATATCAAAGGGGGACAGGTTTTTTTTTTTTGGCCGCGTGGCGTTTTCGCGGATCGTGTGCCCGGGAGAGCGCCCAGCAAAGGACACGGCCCGGCCCCCGGGGCATATATATATATATATATATATATATATATATAATATATGTGTGCATAACCGGAATCCGTTTTCGAATAATTTGATTTCGTCCCGAGGCCGACAAAATGACGTTTTCGAAATCTGTACGCAGCGGCAGATGTAGTCGTGTATATACATAATAAGAGATTTCGCAGCGTAATAAAATAGTACGATGTGCGGCGTACGGTCGCGCGTGCTTAAGGCTTATCGCTTATCCGATATAATATTTATTATACCCTAATGCCCCCGTGCTTTACAATATCATATGTTAATTAAAATATATTATAATAGTATGCGTGTACAGAAAATATAGGAACTGAAGGCCGCAGACGTGGTTTTCTAACCCTTTTGCATACCGTCCGGACCAGTCTTAAAAAAGTCTCCCGCAGTTGTAAAAAACTCGTGCCGTGCCGTGTCTTGTGCGTGCTTGTCGCGTGTGTGCGTGTGTGCATGCGGTATTTCCGACGGACGTACGACAACGGTCGCGACGTAGATCGCCGTTGTGTATATGCGGAACGTTATGAATTATGATAAATTGTTATCGAGATCGACAACGTATATATTTTACATAATATATTATTGTACACCTGTAGCATTGCCACAGAGGCTCCGCGACGTTCAAAAACGATTTTGTCTTACAAGTTACGAGTTGAAACGGTTATATATATATACCTATAATGTACGTGTCGGCTTCGTCTTTTTCGTCTGTAACTCGATCCGAGTATATATATGTATGTATACGCGCTTGTAACTTGTAAGGTAGATATGATGGCGTGGAGAATTTCACGACGAGTTGAATTATCAGCATACGCGTATAATAAAATATTATCTTACATTCTAAACAGATCGCTGCGGTGATGTATATGATATAATACAATCACATCGCAGCGAGACGTAAATCATCGTTGAATTCGAGCCGATTTTAATCGAGTTAGCCACTAGACGCTTATAAAAATTTATACGGGAATATTTGAAAGTTTGGAATATTTGCATTCTTAAGTGAATGTGTCCGACACAAAAATATTATACCGAACAGAGAATAAAACAAGTGACAAACGTAACTTCCTCCTAGGCACGTTAGGTTGGTGAGCATTTATAAACTGCTCATTTATAAGCTCATGATATATTTTATATTATATGTTTAATAGATTATGATAATCGTATTACGTATATCATATTACTGTACAAGCTAGAAACGATCAATATATTATTACGTACATCATATTGTTGCGGCGCCGGTCGCGGTCGCTGTCGCACAGACTATCGTGTGTGATGCCGACGAAAATTATTCGATCATACGTTTGAATGATTGATTTTCAATCATTAAAACCTCAGAATATTCGTACAGAAACGTGCGTTTAAAGCACAACTCTTGGAGAGCGTGGGTAGATCATAATATTATATTATATGTAAAAAGTACAACACATTGACGGTCCGTGGGACCTGCTGCATTCGGTACACATACCACCCCGAATGGGAATACACCGCGTGATTGACGGGGCAATATAACATTTTGTGTTATAGCGACCTAAAGGATATATATAGATTTTTTTGCTATTGTCGTCGTTACGGTTTTGTATACGCATAATATAAATCACGGTTGACGACATCGCGTTGCCTTGCTATATACGTATTTTTTTTGTATGTCTTTCACGTGTATACACACAGCCGACCGGATTTCTAGACGATAAGTGATAACTGCTGCTGCGACGATTTGACGAATTCTCATCCGCCCAAACGAATAAATCCTATAATTGTCACGCGCACGTTTTCAATATCGCCTCGGTATTGCAAAACCCCTTTAATATATATGTATAATGTATACATTTTTACCCCACGCAAACAAATCTATATATTTATAATATTTTACAAATGTCGCTTCTCGTCTTGTCGTCCGAACATTACGCGCGATTTACCGTCACGTCTGAACAGCGAACACAATCGACAATCGAGAATATTTTTATTCGTGCGATACGTATACGATGCGGCCATCTTCAAAAGACGTTTCACGAACACGTGCGCAGCAGGTCTTATGGCACAGAAACGTGCATATAGTTATAGAGATTATCTTCTAAGATATGGGGACACGAGACTGCGGTCAAAGATAAATAGGTACAATAAATTATGCATCGAAAATCTGAGGTCAGCAAAATTTTTGTTAAAATTTAACGATCTCGAATTTTTGAAAAGTAATCTTTAAGAGAAGTGGGCAAGAAATTTGAATCGCCTTGTAAATCGCTTTTTCACTCTATATCTCTACTTGGATTATACGCGCATAACGCGTGATTTTTGAGACTATGACGACGCCGTTCAAGGTCGACGATACATTATTAGTATTATTATTATTATACCTTTATGCGTATACGACATTACACGATCGTTATTATTATGTTTTATATAGAAACAACAATAACGGCGTACATATAACAATGATAATAGTAGAAATAATAATTGATAATTCGGCATCGCGCGCTGGTTGTTATATCCGTTTGTGTATGTATCTCATCTCGCACACCGGCCACCGTGTCGAACCTAATGTAAAGCCATTACGAGAATGGCATTGGACGTCGAAACGC
The DNA here is from genome assembly GCF_002803265.2 of Melanaphis sacchari. Taxonomy (NCBI): domain Eukaryota; kingdom Metazoa; phylum Arthropoda; class Insecta; order Hemiptera; family Aphididae; genus Melanaphis; species Melanaphis sacchari. The sequence goes on from NW_020271042.1 coordinate 2,796,047, forward strand.
GTTATTATCACGTGTATCGAATTACTTTTTGAAACCCGTACGGATCCCGCCGCCGCCAGCCAATTAGGAACCCGATAAATCGAAAAAAAAAATTAAATAAATTGTGCTGTGGAGGAGGGTGAAAACGTTGGGGACTACGGAATGTTATTATAGGCGCATCGTGCCTGTCGTTGTATATATTATATATTGTGCAGATGTGTACGCGTGTAGTGGTCGATTTAAAATCCATCTAACCAAGACTGATTATATATATATATATATATATATATATGCTGTATGATGTATACTTTTTTGTAACATTTGGCAGACGCATTTGCGTTTTTAACCATCCATAGACAACAGTAAATCGTTCGTTATAATTATTCACATCAAGCGATTTCATACGTATGTCGATTTCTACCACTATAGCTTAAATTAAACTTTCACAATTTTTTTGTCGAAAAATAACATGCATACCTAAATTTATTATTATTTATACTTACACGCATTTAATAAGATCTATTCAATTTTTAATGAAAGTAACTATACCTATACTATATTATATTATATCACCTGCAGTGTAACACTACCATAAATTACATAGATCGTGTTTTTCATGCATAATATATTATTTTAATTATCATGATATTATATGTTACACAATATACCTTTAAAAAAATATCTAAAAACATCAATCGTACAAATTGCTGTAACCGAACGTGATATGTTATTGAAACATAACAGAATGATTATATTATGGTATCGATATATATTCCCATATATATTATACGTCATTCTTTCCATCGACTACCGTGATTGTACGTGGACCACCTCTCTCGCCATTAACCATCGACCCCTTTAAAGCGAAGAAATTTACAAGTTTCAGCATTATATTTTATCAATTAATTATCGTCTGTTGATATAAAGGTCTGCGGCTGAATATAGATACATTATATTCATGTATGTCGATTTTTGACTAGGTATCTACTCGCTGGCTGCACGATTATTTTAACAATAGTAGTAATATGCACGTTTGTTGGCAGAGCACATATTATCGCGAGTATCGTGCACAATGTAATCAACGTGTTTAATAGTATATTATAAATTATTATTTATTATATATTTGGTTGTTCTTTTTCCGTGTATAATTGCGTTAAATTATTGATCACGCGGCGATGACGATAGTGACTTGCGGAAATATATACCTATTGTTAAAATATATTTCACAATAAGTGTAGGTATATTATTATAATATACTAAAGGTATGCAGTATACCTACCTAACCTAGTCCGTATTGTATGTATATAAATATGTATATTGCCATCGCACCTATATATTGCGATGTAGGTATACTAATAATATGTTACGGTGTGCAGATTTTCATCGACATCGACATTCGCTGCAAATTTTATTCGTAACCGTTGAGTATTCATGTGTATCGTTAGGTATATTTTTTATGAATTAAAATCGGCGTCCATGTACAAAAACTAATTAATATGTATGCATATTTGTTTTTCTGTCATTTTTGCGCGGAGCCTATTGTTTTTACTACAAAAGATTTAAATTATTATTATATCTCTAATCACAATATTTATAAAATCATCGTGCATATTTTTGGATATCTATTAATAATTTAAGCTCTAAAGATAACATTATTTCATAATATTATAATATCATTTATACAGATACAACTGTATAATGCGCATTCACTATACCATAGTACGCGTTAGGTTCGAATATACCTATATGAATCTTCTTTATAGCATTTTCCATTGAACGTAAATGTCGCTCCAAATGTTACACATTCACACGAAAATTTCTAAATGAGTAAAATTTATACCTACAGACCAATGCACTGCTTCTAGAGATGTAGGCTTTCTTTAAAATAAATAAAATGTATTGAAATGCTGAAAATACACACGCTGTTGACAAAAATAAACGCTATTGTGTTATATATATCTATTGTTATACGACCGTTGGGTTATCGTGTAACACCGATATTAAAACGGTGGCGCTTTTGAGTTTGGTTTATTGCGCAATAAAAGTACATCCAATGACCATCACGCGAAATGAAAACTGGACGTTTTCGGTCGTTTGTTTGTATATTATTATTATTTTACACGTCGTGGCGCGGCGTCGGTGAAAATAATAATAATAAAATAATTGTCATTATTCAGAATAACGTCCAGTCGTTAAACGAACGGTCAACACGTTTTTCGTTTTCTTTATAAACGCGCGGCTTGTCTCCCTTGTCGTCCACGTGGTTTGTTTATGTGTAGGCATATATCTACTTTTATAGTGTACTCGTGTGTACAAATATCGTGTATTGTGTACGGTGTAATAAATATAATATGTATATATTTTATAGGTTTGAATTGTCATATGAAACATGAACACAATGGGCAAATCGTTTCGGGTATTTAAATTTCAAATTTTTTCGATTTGGTCGTTTCGCTACTACGTGCTGGCTATACACACAAAAAAAAACGACGGAAAAACGAAAATAATAATAGGATAACCCACACTTTTTCGTCTATCCACTCGGCGTGCAGTAACATTAAAAAACGGTCGATCGAACGACAAACAAAGAGGAATCATTAAAATCGAATTATCGTACATAAAACTATTATTAATTGATAGCTGATACGCGAGTATCGTATAATAATAAAAACTAAAATCAATAACTGTAATGGTATAATATATAATTTTAATGTGATTGTTATACAATTCATGCTTGTGTATCCATTATACGGCTTGCCAACAGTAAGATAATAATAATATAATATGGAAATCAAGTAATATAATATAATATTATATTACGACACATAATGTCGTACTGTTATGATTATTTAATTAGGTATTATTGTTATTATTATTATTATTATAAGTATCGTATCCAATGTGCCTTTACTGCACTAAAAAGTAATAGAAATTGATAACAATAGTGGCTATTGCATGTAATACACATAAATAAATTGCAACATAAATTAATACAATTTTATATTTACATTTTAAATAGAAGTATTCACATAAAATAATTAAGTGTATTATTTGTTTTTAATTTGTAAATTATTATTAATAAATAATGTTAAAAAGGTTTAATTTATCTACCTACATTTATTTTAGTATTATTAAATGAAAACATCGTTGTGGCAAATGCTTCAAACATTATTTATTAACAATAATAAAAACATCGATTGAAATATCAATAAAGTTTCGAAATCTAAAAAAAATTAGTTTTTTAACGTTGGTAAGAAATTTATATTAAATTTACCTAATTACGTCAACAAAATACAATATAATATCTTTCTTACATTGCGCTAATGCTTACTAAATTTCCTTTTTTTATATTCTCTTTTTATTTTAACAAAAGATATACGATGGCATTTAAAACCGTAAAATTAAGTTATCCAAAGTTGTAAAAAAAGAAAAAAAAATCACGCTTAAAATGTTACGTATAGTAAGTTGGTACCTCTCGTTGTCCACAGATATAAAAAAAAGTTTCAAAAGCACCAGAGTTCGAGCGTTATAGTTATTTTACTTACGATTTCATTATTAAAAATATATTGTAAACACAAGTGCACTTGTATACCTACATACCATTTACAATAGTTTATATAGTGCCGTACTTACTCAAAATTGAGAATATTTTATTATACACTTGAGCGTTAGCAAAGAGTACTACAATGCGTCTACATGTATATTATATACAGCTGGGGTACCAAAATGTTTGATATTATAATATATATATTTATACGTATGTGGATTATATCAAGTCGTGTTGAGCGGTTTGTAGTGCGTGCACGCGATTGTGCAGAGCTCGCTATACACAGGCGTGTGCGTGTTTTCAATTATTCTAATGAGTAACGACAAAAAAACCGTTGGTCCGCGTATAATAGAATCCAAAATAATATTGCTTTATATGTATAAGTATATCGCGAATGATAGGTTTTTTAATCGATGCGGTCGCCGCAGCAGTCGTCCGGATTGATAAATACGCAAACATAATAATAATTACATATTGCGCGCGGTAGAGGGTTGATTTTGAAAAATGTATTCGCTGCTTCATTGTGTCTCTCGCGTGTTGTTCGCGATTTTTCAAATTAATGACTTTTTAAGAACCTGTATAATGTATATATATATATATAACCAATGCAGCAGCTGTCTGTTTTTTTTTTTAAGCTAGTGAAATTAATTTTAAGTAGAAACGAGAAGAAAACTGTTTTTGTATATACATATATACGTAATTATGCCGAGAATTCACGCTCGCTCGCCAAACCAAGTCGAATTATTACGACTTGTTTTCGAAAAACGACGGAGGCGGATGATTTATATACACGCGTTGCGGTAAACTGTAGTTGTTCGCATTAAACTGCAAACGAGCGTCCTTTCGGAATTATTTTCAAAAAAAAAATATTATCAGTTCTCTCCTATGGGCTGTGGTCTAAAATTGTATGAACGCGTGGAATACGTTTTTAAGATACGTATTATTATAATATATCTTACATAATAATATTCTACTGCAGCTCTTGATTTTTTGTTAATTCTTATTTTAGTCATTTTTTATTTACGATACACCTAATATATTCATGCATACATTATTTTCATTAAATTTTAGACATTATAATAAAATTATGTTAAGATATTCAATACAAAAATTTGAAAAGATGAAAAATAAAAATGTACCTACCTATACCATTTGGAGAATAATTTATTATGTTTCACATAGTTTTAAGTTATCGTTATACGTTTATATGAATTTTTCGATACAATTATATATCAGTTAAAAGTTATTTTTACTATGTGTTTAATTTTATAATAATTTCCAATTGAATCTCGAAAGATGTATGCGTGTTACAGACAATTCTTGATTTATTTTGGTTAAAAAATTGATCGATAAAGTAGTAAAAAAGGCTTAATATTTCTTGTTGATTATATACACGGATATATTTTTGAAATCTATAAAATAATTTTAGATCGACGACATGTATGTCGATTGACGGTAAATGATTTTAGATTTTTAAATGTTCATATATTATATGTTTATGTGGAATTTTTTACTTTATCTAGGTGGTTTTTCGAAAGTTCTCGTCTTGATTTACGTTTGTTCGTATAATATACATTACGACTTAAATATAATGATAGGTACGTTTCTATTGTTATACATCACAACCGAGGCGGTGAGGCAGCACTTACATTATTATAAATTATACGACCCCGAGCTCTTTTCGATGATAACAAACGAAACCGAACATCACCGTGTAACGTGTATAATATAAACATTCACGAAACGGCCAGCGCACGGCTCCCTAATATTTTCGGGTTCGGAAAACAAAAGGAATCGTGACGGATGAAATTTCCCCCCACATACACACACATTCAACGGATGCACGGAAAATACGCGAAGAATTCTGTTTGAAACGTTGCCGCACGGGACCAAGAATTAGTAGTTTGGCGGTGCGCAAGTGGTAGTGAAGGGAATTCGTAAAAAATGAATTTACAAATAAAAAACGAAATGACCGACGCGCATACTACATACCCTAAAACCGGAATACAAAAACGCGCGGGTCCCGGTATAGTGTTGTTATACTTTTGTCATTAAACTGCGACGGCAACGACAATGACGCCGAGAGGACCGTTTTTTTATTGTTATTATATTAATCCTCTCCGAAGGATTGTGTATACCATATTATAAAAACTTGCCTCTGCTGCAATGACGACGACAGGCCGCTAACGACGCAACCGACAATTTCACACGGCTCTATACCTCTCTCCGTCATCACGCCCTCTAGCCATCTCTATCCTGGCCCTGAGTATATAACACGCAGGAGCGTAAACAACAACAATAATAATAATAATAGTATAATATTTTTTTTTTTTCAGCGGCCTTTTCGTTTACTCGATATCTCGCCCCAAAATGCTTTTTTCCTTGCTTTTTTTTTATGGATCACGAAGTCCGAGAGCGTCGCCCGTTGGGATTATATAAGGAAATTTGCATTATGTTCCGTCGCTCCAGCTCGGTTGGTACTTCAATTAGAAATGGTAATGCGTTTGTTATGCAAATGCAAAAGGTGGTTATTATTATTGTTATTTTATTTATATATACGTATATACAGGTACACCAGCTATATAATATAGTATTATGTTTTTACGCGACCTCTTCTTCTTCTTCCACCCCATCCACGATTGTACACACACACACACAGTCACCGTCCCCTTTCGTAACCCGACAAAAAAATGCCACCGATTGTTATTATTATAAATTTATAAATTATAATATCGTACAGAAGTGAGTTGCGGCACTGCTGCGCGTAATTATGTAGCCGACTCGGCGCCATAATTTATCCGACGAGCAAAACGATATATATCGTAATAATACATACGCCCATCGATGTACTTAAACAGGTATAAAATGTATGGTGTTACCCGTACGATACACAATTGGTCTATAGAATGTATAATAATACAATTTAATATGGTACGTTATTATTATATATGCGTTTGAGCAACGACGATAACAACGCGTACCTACGATACTGCGCAGTGTAAGTACGAATACGTATGCGATCTGAATAATTATTTTGACCATTGTGGTCGACGTATACAATAATATATGTTACAAGAACGTGTTTTTTTTTTTTTGTTTTCTCCCCCCGGCGAGCAGGGTTTTGGGAGCTCATCGGGAGGATAGAACGACGCCGCTATTCTGTATAGCTGTTGCAGCAGGTCTTTTATTATGTTATATTATTTGTAATATTATACTCGTCTATCGCGAATCCCACACATCACGCGACGGGAAGAAGGCCGGTTTTCAAACGGTTTCGAGATGGCCCGAGGTTTTTCTTTCTCTCGGTTGATTTTAAAACGTATAGAGCGTATGAATGTGTATTTTGATAATTATATATTGGATACCTTTAGCTAGGATCGTCTGTTGCAGTACGTAACCTCCTGTTTTATTTTGTAACGACTATATAAATGGATTAAATGATAATATGGATATTATATTACACGCTTTTGCATCTCATATTCTCATCGTAACTCGTGCAGTTGTAGATGTAAATATTAGTAATTATTAATTATTTTTATTATTATTATTATTATTATCATCGTCATCATCATTGTTTGTCTCGTGACGACTTAAGATTGTTATCGAATTTTATGACTGCCAACGATCGTCATTGGTAGGGTCCGCAATACTCGAACGAGACGAATGAAATCGTCCCAGGTAATTTCCGGAGTTTATACGCATAAAATTCAAATAAAATGTGACCAGCTGTACATATATTACATTGTAATTTACGAACACGAAATGCATATATTTTATCTATTCGGAATATTAAAACGCTCGAGATGCTGTGATGGGTATTTATATACATAAATATACAATATACATCAGCATAAAACGGAATGCAATAATTTTAAAATGTTTAGGATACTGCTAGTTTTTAATTATCTATTTCGTTGTGTCGTGAGATTGAGTGTATATATACAAACTGCACAACGACGTCTGCGATTTCGATCGATGCCTGTCTGCGACGGATTATCATTAATTATAAACTAAAATCCAGTTTGCAATATAGTCGAGCCATCTGCTCGTTTTAATGTACCGAGCGGTCGCATAAATTATATTATACGATTTTAAAAATGCGTGGTAATCGGAACACTCCTGCTGTTAGGTTAGTAAGGGTAGGGGTATTTCGTATTTTTTAGAAAGTTTTAAACTTTTTATCATAATATATTATTTGCGTTCACGCGTTGAACTGAACATGATGTATATAATAGTAAAATAACATTGCGTGCATATTTGGTGTAGATGTGAATATGATTAAATAATATATTATAATATTATAATATTGCACAATACGTATGTCGTATATGCATCGTATTCGTATAGTATTTACGTTTCAACGGAGACGATTGTCATATTTCATCTCAGGTGGGTGTGATTCGCCGATCGCGTTTTTCAAATTTTTAATTTCCTGCTATATATTCGCTATACCTTTGCAGCTCTTATTATATCGGTTACGTTTTGTGCTCGAACAAATTATATGACGGTATCCTTATATTTATGTATCTATTATATATATTATCGCATATATACATTATAAAGTTTTTCGAAACCAATAAAGATTCATAATAAATATATATATATATATAAATTATATACAGTCACATTTAACGTAACTGATATTTTGCCGTCGTGTGCCCTTTACAACAGAGGGTTATAACATTCTACCAAGGGTCATGTTTGTTCATGTGAAACACATAAAGTCGGCCGACATATGGTGCGCCCGGCCAGCGAAGCCCCTGAGTATACAATTCGTTAAGCTTTGAGCCGGTTGGCTGATTAAGGATGGTTAAAAAGAGATTTTTTTGTTGTTGCTTAAATTTATTTTCATTAATTGTGTCGACCTTATATATTATGATGTGCATGTGTATGTGCGCGTATATGCTAGCATGTTTATATATAGTGTATAGTCGGCCATAATGCGTAGGTATATATAAATATATATTTACAGGAAATGCTGGGTATCCCTCCACACGCCCGTTAACCGCTTCGAATTTTAACAAAAAAAAAAAAATAAATAAATAAATAAAAAAACGGAAGTAGTAGGTACGTACTTTTTTTATTGGTTGATTCATCGATAATGTACCTATTTTCTTTTGCCTCGAGTTATCCATTTCAACATGTAACGTATAATAAATAACAATGATATATATACGTATCTATGTATATAATATTAATATTAATTTCCCGGAGCGGTTGTATACACGCGCATAGGCGTATAAAGCTGATAATGTATATAACAATAATAATATAGGTGTAACTATGTGCATATTATGTAACATTGTTCAATTTTCGTGTCGCCCGCCGTTTATCCGGAACAAATAAAATATATACGATGGACCGGCAAAGCGTGTGATGTGTATATATAATATACATATATGTTATATTATAAATAGTTTTCGATAGTAGCGTGCGTATATGCCGCCGTCGTCCGAAATTCGTTAGTACGCTCGGAAAGTTTCAAGTTTGGCGACTCGATCACATGCGCGCGGCACGCCACTCCGGTTGATAAGTAATTTAAACATTACAGTCGCGTCGCTGGTCTTGAAATGTTAAGAATTTCCCGCCGAGTTTATATATATGTATATTACGTGTATAGGTTTAACACAGGAGGATGATGGTTGGTATCCAATGTAATAGTTATACGATTTACGGCAAGTTTAACGACGTTTTCGATTAATCTCGTTCGGTCGTCGAGTATATATAATATTATACACTAGACAAGAGCACACACACACGAGCGCCCGCGCGCGCCAAGCACGATATTGCAGCCAAATCTCACTTGGGAATAGTTTTGAAGAGGGGCACGACAAAGTACGAAACGGTGAAAAAAATCGCTCGGTCAAGAAGAAGAAACGCTATACCGCGCCGTTGGGATGTGTATATAGGAACGACTACGCGTGGGATCGATAAGTTTTCATTATTTCGTTCGTGTCGGGCAGCGTTACCCATATATATAATGTAATAGTGCTGCGGCAACGGCACTGTACAGAGTTGGAAAACTTTTAGAATACAATTTTGTCGCAACGAGAGCATGAAAATAATGTTATAGCGAGCACATATGTACATGTATATACGATATATTCACGTAAACTGTATATTTACCGCAAATGCTCACAGTGCATATCTATGTGTACGTATATAGATAGCCCACAACCCACCCAGCACCCACCACGGGCATAGGTATATTCGCGACCCGCCTAAACTTTAAGACTTATTTATTATACTGTTTATGCATAGACTGCAGTAAAATAATATCGTGGAAATTAATCACGTGTGATTCTTATTAATACAACACTATACCTGTGTATTAAGTAAAATGTGAATAACAATTTTATTTTACGAATTTGATATGTTTTTATTTTAGATTTTTAAAATATGTAAAAAAGCAATGATTAATTTTTTAATTTTTTATTTAGGTACTAATTCTAAAACATATAGGTACTGTTCGAATGATACAATATCATTAGGTAATTATTTAGCTATTGTGGCTATATTTTTATTATATGGATTAATAATTTACTTTGTTAAATGATTTTCCCAAATATTAATTTTAAAAAAACTTATCGGAAGGATAAACACTATGTAAGATAGTACGCCGCAGTATCATATTATAACAATATAGTGTAACAATTTCCGTATATCGACATCGTAATTATACATTACATAGGTATTATTAATATTATATAGACTCGAAAACCAAAGGCGGCCGGTGAATATTACGCGGCATAATACGTATTATAATGCATTTAACCGTATATAATAATATAGTATACAACGAACAAAACGGACGTGTAATGTTATAAGTCCATTGTAATTTGTATACATCTATAGAATTAGAACACTTGAAGTATAGTTTAAGTTATTGTTTTTAAGGAATTGTTGGGTTACTTAATTTGGAATGACTGAATTGCGTCCAGCACGTCATCATTTTAATCATTTTAATACGTTTATTTTTAAGAAATAATTTTATATGCATTTATAATATTTTTATATTTATGCATTTATTTCGGACGAATTATACTAGACAAAGAAATTATACAAAATATTGAAAAACGAATTTGTTGTAATATTATAATATTATACCTATAAAATATAAAATACAACAAGTTATACTTATGTTTTATACATTTTTTACGTTATTCTATAATATGGATAATATAATGCCATAAACACTTTTTTCTGTTAAAATAGAATTTAAAAAATATATTAAGTTGGAGTTGTATGTTTGTACCTATATTGTAATACTCTCAAATGATCTGCATTGACTGCGCGTATTGGTGTATTCCCTATAAATTTTTAAATAAATCAAAACTGAAATCGCAATGAAACAACAATATTCTGCAGTATTCTCATTGTTAAAAAATACGTATAATAGTGTGGATTTACTGATGGTCTGTTGAGTACAGTCCACTCGTGTATATATTTAAATTTAATATCAAAATAGTGAAAAATATATTCTGGTTAAACTTTTTTTTTCTATTTCACTTTAAAAATAGTTGTTTTTAGCGTTTTTAACTTGATGAGCTGTACTTGATATAAAATATTTTTTATTCTATACATATTATAATACTAGTAGGTACGCAATCACAGTTCATACTAATAATAATAAAACGAACGTGATAAACTTTCATTCAGACTATAAATGCGAATCGTGCGACGAGGCGTGTCCGTGACAAGTTTTTTTTCAGTTGATTAATATTAATATAAAATCGGGAACATATCATTTCGACAGGTTTCCATGTTTAAAATATAATATTATACACATAACACGACGATTGAATATTTTTATGTTGTTGAAATACATTGATAAATATGATGTATAATTATTATGATGTTATTACTCACAATTATACACTAAACCGATCGTTTTGAATTAATATAATATGATATTATATTATTTAAATTAAATTGTATAATTAATACATTTATACATATGGATCTAGATGTATATAAATATATGTAAAGACAATTATATTATATTATAATTTAATACATATTTTGCAAAGCTTCATATCGACTGCAAATAAAAGAAAAACCTATGAGTAACAGTAATAAACTTCACATATGATAAACAAAAACATAATCTAACATTTAATTTATTCAAATATGCATTTTTATAATACTAAAAATATATATAATTATCAGTATTTTAATGGTTTATGTATATATTATGCATATACATTTATATAGCTAAAGACTAAAGTAACTACAAATTAAATCGCTATTAAAATACTCAAATTTTAAAAATCGGCCAAAAAAAGCAAAAAATGTCAACATTGTTTGTGTTATCATTATTTGCATATTCATAGTTTTTACCTGGTAAATAAATTGTATTAGCATACGATACGATAGTATGGGTTGTAAATTATAATATTGTGTTTATAATATAATTTAATTATACAATATAACATTATTTCAGCGGGTTTTGACTATATTATAGTATTAAATTATTTCCTCGCGGGATTCCTGTAAATATATTATAGTTTGTTCGATGGTTCTCTCTTTCTTTTTCTCGTTCTCTTTATACATCTACATTCATATAATATAGTTAATAGTAAGTAAAATACATACACTTTTTATAAAACTACATAATTAATTATCTACTCAATGTGTAAACAGAGTTCAGCTAAAAGTCTCACTGCGTATTTGCTACCATATTCTATTGAAATTTATTGGTTTTTTTTCGATTTAATATTTTTGAAATTTGTCAAAAGGACAAGACACAAATTTATTTATAGAAATGTTTGTAGTATACATGTTTACAAAATTATTTAAATAAACTGGTAATTATTGGCATATATTATTTAAAGTGGGACGGAAGGACAAAAGAACATGTGCAAAAACACTGTAAGACACTCTGTATACATATATTTTCTGTACGTATCTGAAGTTTGGAGTTTTGAACCTTAAGCAGTTAAGCGCCATGGTGTTTATTATTCCTTAATATATTATAATATGTAATTACGTGTTTAGGGCAGAGCCTCTGGATATGTCCAAATTGAGAATCAAAATACTTTTATCGTGACATAAAAAAAAACTGATATTATCATTATTATTCTTTTTTTAATCAAAAGTAAGTCTTGAAAAGTCAATTTTAAAGTATATCATTTCATTGTTTTAGATGAACTAATAAGTAATGAGACAAATGTTAACAAAGAAAGTAGTATACTAGCATCACTATTAATTTAATTTCTGTGTTTAAGAGGGCTTCGCTTCCACCATTCTAGACAGACTTTAGGCTCTCAAATTGTCACGCTACACCACTGATTATACAACATATATTATATATATTTACATATATATCACATAGGTATAATATAACATACAACATACTGTATATGCGCGTGTTCTACATAAAAAGTCGTGTCTGCACGCATAAGCTTAAATATTAAAATTACTAAGAGCTTTTGACTCCTTATCCCAGTGAGTTTGAACCAAACTAACCGAGTAATCTTTTGTAAGACGATTACATTGTGGTATACATGAATAATATAATTACAGGATATAAAACGAGTAATTCATAGGACGCTGTTCAAACCAACTTCGTCTCGTGTAATATAATTTATGTGTGCAAGCAATATAGATATTATATACATAAATAATATGTATGTATACCTATGTGTTATATAATATATGCATAGACAATTAAAATAATTCGTATGTGTGCTTTAGATTTACATCGTAAGCTCTTCTAAAATAAAATATTAGGTCAAATATAATCGAATAAAAGAATCATAAAATTTCTGCTGTAAGTTAGTCGTGTGAAGAGAGTAAGGGTATAGAGAGGATACAATAAAATAAAAAAATCATTTGGACGATTAATCTTCTATGATTAAACATTATATACACAGTGTACTTGATTTAATATTATAATATAAGATTATTATCGTCGGTTAATTATTATTACTACTGTACTGTGTTCGTTCGACGAAAAATATCATTCCCATAATTTCATGTGTCACGCGTATCGTGCAATTTTATTTTAGCGTCCTTCGGAGACGACTCTATATATAGGCCCGTATGATGGCCTTATTCGTGATATTAATAAATAATAATAATATATACTTACCTGCCTGAAATAAGTTTAAAAAAAAAAAACTGTAATTGCGGTAATACCGCGATAGTTATACGATAGATCGTTGCAGCTGCTGCAGGAAGGATGCAGCGACCTATAGCTTATAGTCGCGCCTTCCACAACAATAATAATAATATTCTATCGGTGCGGCGTATTGTTCGGTCGCCTAGACGTCATATTATTTTATATTGTGTGAATAATATTATTACGTTCTCGGCCTCGACGTGCCGCCGCCGGAACAATGATGCTTATATAATAATGAAATAATGGGTGTACACAATAATATAATATGGTCTAGTGCTCGGAGACGCGAATCTCGGGAATATAATAATAATAAATGTCTAACTCTGCAGCAACAGCGATTCAAAAGAGCCGTGAAAATCGCCAGCGTTCCGGCACACCTTTAATTCTAACCGGCTTTTCATTTGTCTCGCGCACAATATTATAATACATACACCGAATACCGTAGTTTTGGGATTAAAAGGAATTGGTTTTTTTTTTTTTAGTCTTGATTTCATATGACTGTTATAATTTAAATGATATAAATGTTTATAACATATACTCTTGAGTTTCAATACTCGCTCGGCATACCTACATCTTGTTCCGGTAATGATTTGCTTATCGTTTTCGTTAAATACAATATACATCATAATATTATACCCGCAAATCAATATTTTTGACTCCAAAAAGCGTTTAAATAATTTAAACGTATAATATCATGTATTATGCGTAGAAACTAAGTATTATAATAATAGATACATAAAATGTATACTTTAGTTTAAGTTCAACCTATTTCATTATTATATCTACCATTATATGTGTCAAAAGTCAAAACTCAAATGATCCTATTTATCAAAAACGAGATTGTTTTACCGGTCTCCCGTAGGTTTTATAAATTGTTTTTGGTAGTTGAGCTGGTGTCACGGAACTCGAGGGGAGTAGGCATAAATACATTTTATTATTGCTTATATACCTGCAACACCATATCGTATATATTTCCTAAAATATTTTCAATATATATTATATTGCTTTAACTTTTAATTAATAATAATAACGACCTCCTGTTAAGCGGCTAAGCGTATACAACAATTATTATGATAACTGATGGCCTTGTAATCGAAATAGAAAGCACATTTACGAATTAATGTTCAGTGTGTTTTTTTTATTACTATTATTATTATTATTATTATTCGCGAGTCGTTCGAGTGCTCAATATTTTTTTAACGAGAGTGTTTACACTAGACTGCATCAGTGTAACGGTTAAAAAAATTTAACTACGTGCATTTTTAAACAAATGTACACATACTTATAAGAGCACGGCGTGTCTGTACATTTTATTTTATTTTTTTAATGAATAGACGCGGGAGAACAAGAATGCTTTATTAAAATGACCGCATGTGACCTAATGCAAAAACGTCATTTTTATTTATTTAGACAACTAAAAAAAAGAATCATTTTTAAGGCTGCAAATTAGTATGCGTTATTATGTATCTCACATTCTCACTACAACTGTTGGGTGATTGCATTTATTTTGTACAATCCATAGTTTCAAACGATAAAATAATTCAAAAATTTCTCTCTATCTCTCTCTCTCTCTATCTCTCTTTATCTATCTATCTGGCATTCGTACAACATTGAAACGATCCCAATTACGTTAGTGAAATTAACGAAAAAACATTACTGCGCATAAAAAAAACTTTATGGACAAAATTAAAATAGTAAAAATTATATCATTGTTTTCTATACTTACTTTCAGATTTTAAATCATGATTTGTATATATGCTGACATTTATATTTACAGATTAATTCAAAAATACACCAGTGCTTACATAATATTTGTCTAATATATTATTAAAAAAAGTTAAGTTATTGGTAAGAGAAATTTTATTCAAATACAAAAGGCATCACTGACTATAATTTTGGATAAGAAACCAAAAACAAAAAAAAAACATTTATACCAAATATCTATTTTTAATTTTTAATTGTATTCTTTTAATAATCTATATATTGCTTATATTTTTTAAATAATTTATATTAATTTGAATGTTTCTAAATTTGCAAATTTTGTTGTATAAACGTTTTTTGGTGTACGATCGTATATTTTTGATTGGTAAAGAAGGAAAATTCTTATATTTTTTAGTGCAAAATCGAGTTGTATTTTTACATATAAAAAAGTAGAGAGTGCGTAATAGTGCTACACCAATCAATAATATAATATTAATAATTGGTTTACATAAACGTATTATGTTTGTAATGGTATTTTTCTATGCTATATATTTTACAAATTATTTATTTTACCCGTATGTAAACTATACACATCTAATTTTAATGGTTTATTTTAGACGCTTTGGAGTGGTTGTAATTTAAAAATTTGTGACACTCACCCCTAGAGGTTAATACCAGTGTAAAAAAATGAATATAATACATTACATAACATTTAATACTAACAGCAAACGTGCCAAGGCCAACTGTTTTTTTGTGAAGTAAAAAAAAATATTTAACATGTTTTCCCGATCATAAATAGCTTATAAAAATAATATACTGTTTTGAAGCATATTATGACTATTTAAATACACATGACAATATAGTTATATATATATCGAAATATTCTGTTTTTACAACACCGGCACTTTTTTGTGGTTGCTGTAATCAATTATTATTATAATCGACTTATTCCATATTTTATAAAATAAATGCGTGTATATAATAGGTACTTTTATACTAAATAGTATCAACATTTTTTTTTTTCATTTAACGTTTGTCATTATAATAATTATTACCTCAATCAATTTGCATGTTTGTTTTTTTTAAATATATTTTCAGAAATGTTAAAAATGATAATAATGCATTTTTTAATAAGCGTTTATTATTATTTTGTATTTTTTTTTTACTGCGCATCCAAATTTATAGATAAACATAAAATTATAAATATGTCAGTGAAGTGGCCTATCTGAATAACATATTTTGTTTACGCTTTTTAACTGTAGAGGCACTAATAATTTTACAACAGAGGTTTATGGATTGATTATTTTAATTGTTTTATCAATTTCAAGTGTTTTGTAGATTTTTAATTTGTCACCCACTCATCTCTAAATTAATTTTAAGATTACCAAATCGTGTAAAATACTTATTTTACATACATTATTAGAATTACCTGTAATTATACCTAGATAATATTGATTTTCACTCTTTTCTATGCATTTTTAATTTCATTATATTATGCGGCAGAATATTTTTGTAATTTAACTTATTAAACTCTTTGATATACTGAGTATCGAACTTTGAAGTCTACTAGGTACATAATATATATATTATATTTTTACCATTAGTAGTCGTTAGCGAATAGCGTGCAGAAAAGCCAACTAATTTTCGCTCCACTAAATCGGTTTGTTTAACTCTCTTGCACAGAACACAAACATGTATATTAATGTCGTTTTCGCGTTTGTTGTATCGCACATATTATAGGTTTCTTTTTTTTCGAGTAAAACGTTATTTGACTCCGGTTTAGATTACAATGTATCCATACATGGCTAGCAGCTGCAGCGAACAGAGTTTCTATCCGCGTCTTTCTACAGCAGCGTGGTTAGGACAACACATAAATATTTACGTGTGTGCATGTATATGAAATGAATTGATGATAGGCGATATATTATATATACGTAGATATTGTATTGGTGTATACACTATAATATTCAGTTACGCAATTGGCGTAGTGCAGACGAAATCGGACGCCCGCGCGTACGTAACGAGCAGAGGGTAAAGATTTTTTATTGTTATAAAACTGCTGCCGCCACACTTGCAGCAACGACCAATAATCGCGACGGGGCGGTCGGTCGGGGGATGACGGAGACAAAAACGACAAAGACCAATAAACCTGAACCATGCGATATTATATTATGTACATATACGATGGTATCGGGTTACGATCGTGAAATAAATTCGGACAACCGTGCAGCACCACGTAAGTATATATACATACGAGTAATAAAGTAATGTAAAGGAGTATAATATAATAATATTGATGTACATGTAACATTGCGTAGTGGTTCGGAATTTATACTGCCCCGTGGGTGGGTGTGTGCGGGGCCGGTGAACAGTATTCGTTCGAGCGCTATGGACACGATACACAATACCTATCTTTTGTACGTATCTATACATTAAGTGAATATTTTTATGATATGCCAAAAGAAATTCCGGACAAAAAACGATCGATCGTCGTTTTCGTGATAAATATACGCAACACCTATACACCTATAATACAATGACGGGAGTATAAGCGTTTATTATAATATATTATTGTAAGGTAGCAGTGATACTTATAAGTTATTTGTCACATACTGCAGATTACTGGGGCATAACATCATATGCATATGCCAACGATTTAACATTGTTTTCACCAAGTGTCGCGGATAATACAGTGTACATCTGTGCATTTATTTTATTATATAACATTCGCAAAATAATCGATTTAATTATTGATATGCGTATATTTTTTTATCAAAATCGTCTTGTTTATACATTTATCATTAAGATTTAATCAAAAATAATCGTGTATTATTTAGTTGTACAAATTATATAAAATGTACTTTTATAATATGACGATAATAACTCGCGTCTCGAGAGACTGCACGGTTTCTTCCCCTGCGTATACAAATACGCCACTGCAGCAATATTCTATAAGCGTATATAATAAGACTTATCGACCACTGTTCAACACACGCACACACACACATTTATATGTTTATATATATATATATATATATACAGATGCCTAATATATATTATTAAATAATCCGATATCGGAGCTTCAGCAGCGACTGCGATGGTGGCGGTTGCATGCGTGCTGGGTAGGTAGGGAAATATATCTATATATATACTTTAAAAGTATGTAATTATTATAAAAGAGTAGGTGTACTACTACTATTGTATACACGCGTATACTATAATATATTATTATATATTCTCAACCCTCTCTCCGTTGATAAGCCCCGTTAGCCCTAACAGCATGCGACCGGGTCGTTGCCGACGGGTGGGTATGTGTGTATGTATGCATATATGATATATTATAATATAACGCTCGTGTAGTCGTGTATATAGTATTGTACACACTCGTACGAAACATTCATTAGCCGAACACGCTTATATAGAGTCTACATTGTAGACGACAACAACGACGACACTAGCTACTACCAGTGTCGAGAAAATCCGCTCGTAGACACTATTATTTTATATACCTATACATATATATTTCATAATATATATATATATTATGCGTATGTTGCTGAGTGTGTACTACATTGTGATATATACCGGTTTTTTTGTGTATGCGTGTAAAAATATTAAGTCCTTTAAAAACGTAGTTTTTTTTTTACGTTAGGTAGATTATATATACATGTGTATATAGAGGAGTGCTTAGCTGCATTAAAATATATGCAAGTGTGCCGTGTGTATTATATTGACAAGGTCTACGCCCGCGACGAGGAAATAAAAAATAAAAACTAATTATTATTTTTACTAAAAGTGAGTTTTTTTTACTATGCGTTTACACCACAACTACTACTCTAGATAATTATTATTATTATTATCATCGCACGTTTTGATTCGTTTTCATAATAGATGTGCACATCATATATATATAATATATATTTTATGTGCCACATAAAATCGTTGCGTTAAATTGACTTTTGCGGTTTTCATCTGACCACGCGCCTCAAAACTGTATTTAAATTCACCGATGAATTTTGTTGCAAATTAAATATTTTAGGAATTATAATCAGTGTTATGCTGAGCGTTTTAATAGAACACTACGATAATAGTCGTATAAAAATGAAAAGATTTGACAGACCGAAGACCGTGCCGCCGTGATTATTTGGGATAGATTCCCTCTACCTTACCATAAGACTTTTTTTTCTAATAATTTGCATTATACTGCAAGTAACATCGGTTTAGTGGTGAGAATATTTTGACTGCTAAATAATGTAGTATAATATTAAAATGTACACTTATCCACCTACATGCACCTATTAACTATGGTTGAATCAGAACTCTTTTTAAGGAAAGTCAATCTTATGCTATCACAGTATCACGTATATTAGAGGTGGTTTAACATTATTAATAAATAATTTATTTCTATTTCATTGACATACACCTACTACAGATACTACAGATATATCTACTATACGTACCTAAATCAGAATTCAAATGTTAGACATTTTAACTTGTCAATTTGTATACTGGTACTTAATACATCATGTCGATATACAATACCTCTACTCATAAAATTATATTTTTAATTAATTTTATCGTACACAGGAAAAAATAATTTACGGGGAATGACAATAATTCATAATCTATTATTATAATAGTATAGGTATCCGTTGTTTTTAAGGTTTATTTATGTTTTTTTTTGCCATGACTTTCGCTGTGGTATCGCCTTCGTCCGATTTATCCTTCCCCCATCTTCACCGCGGCGGCAGCCGTCATTTTTTACGATAGATCCACGACGTTATCTCTCAACCGCCATTATTATAATAGTTATTATTATTATTATTATATACGCGGGCATATTATTATTACTATTAGACATTAATGATATTATAATATTATGTATCTATGTATAATACAGCGTGGTGTCGCCGCGCCGATTGCGTTTAAATAATGAATGGCGCTTGTATAGATACGGAAACACTACACAGTGGGTACACACCCGCCGTGAATGTCATATTCAAATGGCGATTGTACATTATATATGTATGAGTCTATATGTGTCTATGTATATATATATGTATACAAATGCGTAGTTATGTTGGAAAAAATAATATACAACAACCGTTGTCAAAATATATCAGCTCGTTTGCCGCCACGCCCTGCAATATTAGTGATTATAAATTATTCGCATCAATAGATGCATAAATAAAATCTAAAAATTCAATTGACGGATATATACATGTATACAGTATGCTCTAACTATGAGCTGGGAATATTCGTATTTTAAATGGTTTTACTCGTTGTCCATTCTAATAAGTATTATAAGTATAATATTATAACACAGCTTAACCAATAGAAATCAAAAATGAGTATACAAACGTTTAATTATTCAAATAATTATACATTTACTTACATCCACATACCTAGTGTATTTAATTCTTTCTATAGATCTCAGAATATATTGTATTTATAAAAAAAAAATATCAAGAATAATTTAAACTCAATATTATCAGATTGATTACAATTGTGTTTAAAATTCTTACAGTGTTGAATTTATTTTTTCATATATCCTATACTGTTTTATTTTTTAATATTTCATTTATTTTATTAACATATTTTTATAAGTCATAAATTAATATAAAACTTTTTAAATTTTTTTAGTCATTATTTTAGAAGATAGATTCTGGTGCTATCATGTTAATGAAAATAGCTATTGTTGACTTTTAAAAAGATAGGAAATTGATAAATATAATAAAATACATTCAAATAATTTAAATCATTCACATTTGTATTGTTCACAATAAAACGTTTTAAATACTCATTGCGATTTCATACTATTTAATACTTATAGTACGCGTGATAAATTTTTGTTTATTTCCAATCGTAATATTATAATACCTACAGATAAACGGCAATAAACACCATAATCGTTAAGTCCTACATAAATATACACAAAAAGTATAGCAAGTTGTAGACATAATATCTTATATCCACCAATATACATCATATAGAACAATAGAACAGTTATAAATTTATTTACATAAAAAATAATATGTTTAGCTATTTAATATGTTAAGACACCTATATATATTTTATATGTATAACCCAGATTTGGTGACAAATAACACGTAGTCATTATATCTCTGAACCACAAACAAGAGAACTGAATTGAAATGAATTATACTTGATTAAATGCTTAGTATCGGTTGATAACGAAAAAAGTAAAAAAACAATATAACTTATAAAATTCTCAAGAATACACCCGCAAGAACCATGTGCATGTAATATTATAAGCATGAAATCGACGAAAATGCTGAAAAATGTAAAAAAACATTAAATAAGAATCTCGTTTCATAATGAACAGTCAATATAATCAGATGGAATAATATAAATTCAAAATATAATTAAAACAACCCTTATGGTCTGTAATTGAGAGACAAAACTGATATCCAATACTGTCATCCGTCAAAGAGCAATAATATATTATCATTATATATTTATATACATTACCTATAAATTATACTGTATACAGTATATTGTGCATGCGCGGTTGTCCAATTTTCATCTAATGTGTGTGAACTAATATCTTCTCTTTGCTGTGTCGCTTTTTTTTAAACTTTTTATTATTTTATCACACGTTTAAATACTTTAAACTATAAGCTTTTATATATAGGATACCACCCGACCCCGTACACGACAACTCCCGCGTTACATTTCTCGGATTTCGGATAGCCAATTAGTGGTCTTATTGTTGAATTACAGCACTTGTACTACTATTACACACATTCGGTGACGTCGGTGGCGGGTAATAGGGGACAGGTTATTATCTGCAGAGTCGTTATAGCAAGGGAATGGTTTTGGGGTTCTACCCCCTTCCAGATTTCAGCCGCCCCATTTTTTTTTTTTTTTTATAATTGTAAAACTAATCAAGATAGAAACCCTATAATCTGCTGCATAATATAATACCAAAAATAAAATTCTACGTACTGTTATGATTGTAATTTATGGCGCGCATATATTTATTATGCATGTACCTATACTATTATGTTGAAATTATTATTATTATTACTATTTATTATCATGCCGATTTAATATCAATAAATATAAATTATATCACGAACGCGAACCGTCGAATAATAATAGTCTACATAATCATTGTGGCTGCATGGTTATCTTCAATAGTCGAACACTAAAATCAGTTAAAGGTGTATACCTATGTAATTACATTATACATTGTGCGTTGTGCTGATATATATATATATATATATATATAATACATAATAGTGGTCCACAACGAATCGCACTCGTACATTATATAATATATATTAATCCGCTAGCAATTTTGTATGCAAACCAACTAATTACTAATTGAACGCTAAAAGGATTGATTGCTTTCGAACAAAAAGTTTTTTATTTATTTATTTATTTTTACGCTTCGTCCCCGATTAATGCGACCGCATCGGAATACGTAATTAGCTGGTTTTTAATCAAATATATTAATACATGAAGTTTTGGATTTTATGAGAAGTTCGTTTATTTTCATCCCGAATGCGGCTAACGTCACGTGGAGAAAAATATATTGCGCGAAATGTGATAGGTAAGAAAAAAACGCCAACAACACCACACGAAACTTGGTTTTTCGGTTGCGCGCGCAATTTAAATATGGGCACCTATATATAATAATGCCCTTTTGTTCGGTTATCAAAATAAATTACTTGGATCACAATTTATAATATATACCTATTATAATTTATAATATAGTTGGTATATAATATTATATTGTAATACACGAGATCGAGATCTGACCGCGATTAAAAATCTCGGTTCAACAAACAAGCATGTTATACCTACAACAGTTCCCGTCGCGTGAACGTATAATAAACATATAAATATATATATTCATTATTACTATTTTAATTATGTATAACTATTAAATACGAACGCAGGGCGCGCCGTCCCCGGCGAAACGATAATACTATATGATTTTATACGTAGGTATATAATATATAGTAATAGGTAAAAGGTACTAATGTTATCTATATATATATATATGTGAATAAAACAATTTATTAGTGCGTAAACCTACAATATATAAGTCATAAAATATAATATTATTTGAATTGGTATGGATTGATACAAAAGAGTATTTTAAAAAGTATTTAAACGAAATTCTTCTATTGTGAACGGATTCTTCGAGAAATAATGCGTGTATGTAATATGTATAAGAATAATTATTGTGTAACACCAATATGTGTAATATATTTTAATAATAAGGTGCAGTGCACCTTTTAGATTTTATATCGATTTAATGTGGTTATGTCTTATGTGTACCTAATAATCTAGACTTTTTCATGATCAACCACTTGAGAAATTTATCATGGTTATACTTTTGGAGAAAAAAACACGATTTAATGGCAAAATAAAAAAAGTATTTGTACTTTTAATTATGTTATATGTATATAAGTATATATAATAATATGTATATTTTATAATACTGTATTTGAAAAGGAATTATTGCAACTTATAATATATGTGAATACAAAAATATGAGAGCACACATAAAACAAACTTATCGTTTTAAATAATACTAATATTATGGTAACATTAATTTAAAACAAAATTTATCTGAGTATTAACACCTTACTAAAAACACAGCTAGGTATATCCAATTAAAAAAAAAAAAAACGAAAGAAGTCACTCTGCTGTATAGTTTATAGTAGGTACTAATTTTACCTTTATAATTTAGTAAGTGTAATATAGATGTGTTAAATATGAATTTAATAATAAATTATTGTATCTATATGAAAAATGATTCTGAGCGATGACGTTTTGTTAGCTATTATATCTTTAAGCATGTTTTAATATATTATGTTCATAACACTATTGTTTATCAGTATGATAAGTAATAACTAAAAGATACTTAACTAGTTTTTACTAATATATATATATATATATATATATATTTATAATATAATCAATATTATATTTTTAATATTTTATAATATATTTACTTTTTCTTGAAGTTGTCATCAACTGAAGTTCGGTTTTTAAGAGAGTATGATAATTTATTTTATTTTTATTAAAAATACTGAACTTTTAAATTGACCCGTTTCCTATTTTTGTATATACAAAACAAAAATTAAAAAAATAGTAATGTTTATTATTGACAAGATTAAAATTAAAAAGAAAATGACAAAATAAAGCATTCTTCTCACAAGCAATAGATAATCATTAATTATTATTATTATTATTATTATTATTATTATTATTATTATTATTATTATTATTATTTATTTGTTTATTCTTTACAAACTGTAATTAGAAAATTTTATATTTAATAAATGGTATATTATTTACTATAACCAGCTAATCAGATTAGTTTATCATTAAAGAATACTGTGACATCCATGTTCAGATCTGTTACTATTATACTATTTAGTCAGCAGATATAGTTCTACAGGTATATCATCCTTAATAATTTCAAAGTATACTTTTATATTTATTTAAATAAATTTCATAACTATACGTTCGTTTAAAAAAAAATATAATATTGATCATTGAGTAAAAAATAAATTAGTAAAAAAAAACTCCCATTTCCATTATTATAATAAAAGTATGCTAGGTATAGGCAAATATTAGATTGTCATTGGCTATATTAATTATTACCATACTCGTTTATTATATATATTATTTTATACCATGAATGGCGTTCGTTGGTTTTATTGTATTTTTTATGTGGATCTAATTTAAACTATATCAGATGTTATAAAATATCTATTATCGTATGATTAATGAATAAATTCAAATTAGTTATGGTTTTGTGAAACATTTTAAATTAATGAAATTTAAAATGTCATACAACAATACAACATTTGGATAGGTGTACGAATGACAAACGTAACGTATAAATATAATTATATTGACCCTGTAAAAATACATTATATATAATAATATAAAGTACTTAATCGTTTTTCATGTCGGGCGCCTATTAATGTTGTGTTTCAATGATATCTTTTCTTATAATTTATTTATAAATTGGAACTGCGTTTTTATTTATATTGTACCTGTATATAAGTGTGTTGTATCATAATTCATGAATAATAATGTTTATATATGCATATTATCCATCATACACAAACCACATACGATGATGATTAAAAAATATTTGTTTTTGTCTACCTACATGACTACATGTGAAAATTTGACTTACGCTGCAAAGGGTACGGCACGGCAGGACAAAAAATATTGCGAAATAATCGGGGTTGATTCGATGTTCAAAAATTCGTAGGTGCGGGTATACGAGTATGCGGGTAACTCCGGGATGGCGCACCTATAAAGCGATAACAATTTAACATTGTATTTTACATTTTAATATTTATATTATTATACACCTGCAATCTACTACATCGCAGTACTAAGTATATATTATAATACAGACAAATACACGAAGCTCATAAAGATATCTATCTATCTATCTATCTATTTATATATTCGTGTATAATGCTCAAAATAACAACTTTTAGCAAATAAAAACTGCACCGCGAGCAAAACATCATCAGACAATAATAATCAACAAATAAACTGTAGCTACGGGTTACGTTATATTAGCAATTATTAGGTTTTTTTTAATTACTTTTTTATTGATATTGTTGGGTACCTAAATTTTGCTATACCTATAGAATATGACGATTGAGCTAAGTTTCAGAAGTCATACAATGTAGACCTCGACAAAAGCAAAAGTATAATATTACTGCATAGTTATATTTATATACAATATATATTTACATATTATACAAGCGTCATTAAACAAAGTATTTTGCTGTGTACACAGTACTCCGACTGTACAATATATTATATAATTAAAATGCATCCTATTTCTTATACTAAACTTTAAAATTTACTCAACTATACTAGAACACTGAATTCAAATAGTTATAACCTATAGGTATCTTTATTTATCATCTTAAAAATATTTACATAATTAATTAGTTCTAGAAATTTGGTATCTAAATCTCAGAAAAATATTGTATGTTCACGTGAAAACAAACTATATTAAAATAACTTTATATCTTTGCGAATCGCTAAATGAGAGTAACAGTGGTATATTTTGCAGTAATATTTTTTCAAAAATGGTAATTCAAGAACATTATGCAAGCAGCATATAGTCTTCAACAGATCGTCAACATGGGTGACAAAGACCACTGATGTGAGGAAATCGTAATCATATACAACCCGTGCATTGCATACAGTGAGTATAATATTATTATGTATGTCGATATGTGTGTGAAAATTAAAAATAAAATCATCATTCTCCGACCAGGTGTCCGTCCACAGGTACACACGCGTAATCCTGTGCAGCACCGGTGCGTATATCGTACTTAGGTTTAGGTACGCGGGATGCACCATATGCACGCGCGTATAACTGTGAAATCCGAGAGGTGGATATAATATAATACACATGTCTACTATAATGCGTTTTTCGCAAATATCGTGCGTGCGTGAGTAATGCATCCACACGACCATAAAATATAATATATTATTGCACGTACAACGATATAATATACCGACGACACCCTTTGGCCTTTACACTCTTACAATATATTGTAGATGTGCTTGTGGGGGCTGCAATAACCATATTATATAACAGTATGCTACAACTGTCATTTTCAACCAAAAATGAAAAAGAAATGGATTTGAGAAAAAAAAATATTCTTCTCGCCGATACGATATTATATTAAATTTATCGAGTCCGGGAGATGTTGTGTCTTTATTTGTTTTGTAAGTGAAATTTTTATTGTAATGAGGTAGGTACGAACTATTGTGTGGTCAGCCGCCACAATGGGTCGCAATTGCCAATTATGCTAATAATAGATATTTATAAATTAAATGTTCAGATAATACGACGCCAGTCTATTCATTTATCATTAACACTGTAATAATATGGTCACAAATGTCTAGTGTACGATCTGAGTAAGACTAATATATACCTACGCTGTATATAATTGGTATACCATACATATTTAGACTCACGATGTACCCAGTGAAATGTCCAGTACACGCCATTATACAGTTACTGCCCCGTCATTGACTTGTATAAACAAATGTTGTATTTTCTTCTTTCTAAATAATGTGTTGCGGCCATTGCCATTTAGGGTGAATGTGATAACTGATAAGAAATAAATTATTAATTTTAATCGAAACTTTCTACACCTTGTCAATTGCTCCTTTTCAGAGTTTTATTAGTCCAAAAAATATATCAATTTAGTGTATAGATTTTTTTTTAATTGAATTAATTTAAAAAAAATTTAAATTTGTGCTTTTCACATTTTATAACAGTTCCTTGCAATTAAATTAAATGTCTAAATAATTCACCCTGACACTGAATGTTATATAATATTATACATTATATAAGGCGCGTTTAGGATTATTTTGTAATTTTCGACGAAAAAAAGGAATTGTTAAAAAAATAAACCCGATGTCTCCGCAAGCCCCACTCGCGAACACTGCTATGCAGGGTCGTCATCGTTGTTATTATAATAATATATCATGCCATCATCTCATATTATATACGGATGTAAAAACGTCACGGACATCCTTCCGGTGAATTATTATAATATATGTGTGTGTGCGCGCGCGTGTGTGTGTATGGTGTATGAATACGCGGGATTTGTCTATAACGTTTTGCTGCACGCGGACATACATAATATTATTCAGCTGGGCGGACATGTCGCGTTGGCGTAGCGGAGGTTATTAAGGGGTGGTCGAAACGACAAAGACGATTGACGAGGCGATTAGTTGTATATCTCACACATTAAATTCGCATCTCCGCGAGCTGGATTATAATATGTACATCGTAGTCTTTTGATATTTTTCAAACACAAAACGTGCGTATAATTTAATATCTATACCTACAGATATTGTATGAATGTACGACGTGTATGCATATAATGTATATGAGAATAAAACGCAATGTTTCGTTATATTTTTTCTTCAGAGTTTATTTTATATAACGCGACGTAAATAACGTCATAACGTATTGCAGCTTTTAGTACTATTACATTTATAAATAGATATCTCAGTATTTGTTGCAGGTATACGGTAGTCTGTGTAAAAAACTAGATCGTATTAAACGAGTTTGACTGTATACATAATAAAATATATACAAAAATGTGTATCCGTACGACGGTTTGAATAAATTGTTTTTCGCAACGTATCGATATTCAATGCTGAATAGAGTAGGAAAATTATTATATCTAGCATTATGTATTATAAGACGACGTGTGTCCTTTGTACGCCTTTTATTTCGGAAATTTTTAAAATAATAAAATTGAAAAAAAATGTTGGGATATAAAAAATATATAAGTTGCACGACGAGGAATATAGTGATATATTCATAGCAACACCTCAATGTAATAATACAACGTTTTATATACATATATAATGTTTGGAAAAATAAGTTATAAATTGAATACGTTGTGCACGAGATTACAATTTATTATTTTACTCTTTTAAAACTTATATACACAAAGTCATGGTTTTTTTTTTTTAAATTTAATTATTATTATTATTTGTTTTCAGTGTCTTTTACATCTATAACCTGTAAGGTTATAAACGTAAAATAGGTATATTATATAACTAATATTATTATATATTATGTTTATAAAAGATGAATAAAATATACAAAAATAACGTAATTAATTATAAATTAAAAATATTTCGTTACACAATAAAGAGTATAGAGCAAATATTAAACAACTTCATAATATATTATAATATAGTACAGTAGTACCGTGTTGATTTGTGTGCTTTCATTGCATTTGTTTTATATTATAAGGTATGTTTCCAGTAAGAATTGTAAGATTTTAGAGATTTTGCTTGATAATGGATTCAATTTTTTAGCTAGATTTTTGAAGATTCCAAATTTTTCCTCAACTTGTTGTATTCTGAATTCTGTTAAGATATACGTACTTGACTGTGAGAAAGACAACGATGTAAAGTTTTTTGGGGTAATCTTATTAATTTTTTTTTAAACTTTGTATAATTTCAAATTTGACACGTGTCAAAAACGTTTATTTTTTTAGAAGCTTTAGAAGTTTAAACGGATTTGCAATTAATTAAACTGTATATTATAATATTAACAATCTAATTTTATGCTGTCAAAGTGGTAATATTTTACAAACACATTTGTAACAAAACATATTTTCAAAATTTAAATGCGATAAAATATGATTACATAGCAATTCGTATATGATATGTGAACCCGTTAAAAAGCTATATACATAAAGATAGGCACGTAGTAACAAAAATTTAATTTTAAATAAATGATTTTGTAATTTTTCCAAAAAAATGAGTCGACAAAATAATTTATCTGTAATTTCATTACTTTCACAATTACGTTACGCGTTTTGTTTTTAACTGACAAATGCATCCATGGTATTTTTTTGGTTTTTTTTTTTTTTTGTAGGACATTGCATGGCATGCAGACCATAGTCATTATGTTATGTTATTATAACGATATCGCTTATTACTGCTATTCGAAAATTCGATTCAAACCGTACAAAAAATAAATTATTCGTTATTACAATATATAGGAATTTCTCATTGCAGATAAACGAAATAATATATCGTGCGCATTTTTATATAAGGTGAACATTTTTATAAAAATAAAAAACGGGACAAATAATTTTTATTAATATGATAATTATTTTATTTTTTCCAATTATATTTGAGTTACAGTTTATTAAAATAATGAAATAATAATCAATAAATAATAATAATAATATGTTGCTCTTTTTAAAATTGTTTTATATTTTTTTAATAAATTGTTATTTTTTCACAAACATTATTTAATAATACAAAAATAATAGGATTAAAACGATACTATCTTTTGAAAACGGGATAAAAATCGTCTCGTTTGGAGTTTATCGAGACAACGGGACATAATAATTAAAAAGGGACAATCCCGTTTTAAAATGGACGTATGGTCACTTTATTTTAATATACATTTATTGCATAGTATATTATACATATAAATAACTATAATTTTTTTAATGTAACATCATGGGTTATGAATTTTTGGCACATTCTATTTGCAATCATCACGGACATAATATAATATTATAAATTTAATTATTGCCGAGTGAAGGCGACGGCTTTGTGACGAATCAATCCAATTATAAATGTACCAATTTCATCTGCATTATATACTTTAAAGATTTCGCGTTATCATAATAAATAACATCATATTACAATAAAATATTGCAGGTTTTTACATCAAACAATTATACCTATATAATATATTAATACATTACCTAACCTAACCTAACCTATAATAATATAGGCAACCATATATATTTATAAACTATTTTTAAACGCAAAAATGATCATACTTATTTATTAAAAAGAAAAATTATTATCAGTCAAGGCTTATTAAAATAATAAAATATATAAAACAAAATTGTACTAATATTTTTTTTCATTTGTTATTACTTTATTAGTATTGACATTCTGTCCACACAATAAACTGCCCGTACTCCATGTGCATAATTATATAAAAATATAATAGGTACGGCGTACCTATTCGTCGCAGTAATAATAATAATAATAGGTAGTCGACGCGCTTCTCGAGTACCTACGCCCGCGGCAAATTAATACCACCGTTGCAATCGTATACAACATATTATACCGAGCAACCGAGCAGCTGCAGCGTATACTATAATAATATTTTGTTTAGCCGACTGTAATATTCTTTCTAGATTCAAAGATAAATTTACATAGGTACAGCAGTTTTTTTTTTCCGCGCACAGATAAGAGAACGAGCCAGTATTATATCTGTATTTCAGAGGGTATGGGACTATATTGTTGCTTACAAACATGTATATTATATGTTTAAAAAATTTACGTTTGTAATTACACATAATGATAATACGCGCGCGCAGCGGTAATTGTGCAAAAATATATTATCAGACAATACTATGGTATTTCGAGTGTGACAAGTTCATTAAAAGCACTGCGCGATGTACATTGAAATATTTTTATCATATAAATTCATAGTCGCTTAGCGTGTATAATAATAGTAATAAAAAAAAATATAATGTACGCAACAGTTACACTGTAACAACAGCGTATAATTTAGTATTTTTGTTATTAAAATAGTACTCTAAATTGGATGCGGGCGAGTACGCGTTTTTAGTGTCATCATTTCGTTATAATTGTTTTATGTATGTGTTATTGTTTATTAGCAAGTATCTATTATACACAGGCAATATTATGTTCTATATCGTATCGCACAAAGTGACATACTAGATATCCGCTATTCGATCGTACAACAATAATAATAATGGTTATTATAAAATATTATTAAAACGATATAATAATGTAATATGTAGATATAGAAGAACTTTAAAAGCAATAATAAATTTGAGTCGTCTAGATTAGCGATTCGTCTACAATACTGGAGATTTTTGAAAGATATTCTTGGTATGACGGTATAAATTTTAGTTACCAAGACATTTTGTTTTTATAATGAATCAAAAGAGAAAAACTAATTAATTACATAATATTACTTATAATATGTCCAAAAAGGATAGATTTAGTTTAATTTAATTATTTATTAATTAAAAAATCAGTGATACAATAATACATGTTTGAGTAGTGCTTTCAACTTTTGTTTAAAAAATTGAAAACATTTAAACAATATATTCGGAATATGTCAGTAATCGTGAGAGTACAGTCGTACAGACGGAGGAGACCCTATTTAACGAAATTATTGAGAATAATTCTGTTTCGTAGATTAATTACAGAAATTGCAGTACTCCGGGAATTTAACCTTTATCGTTATAATGTGCCGTGTGGATTTCTGCGTTCGCCAGACTAAGCATGGCTAAATGCCTTGGTAAGATATCAACTTGGATGAAATACTCAAATACCGTAAAGTCAGTGCAGGTATATTTTTATTATTACTAGCTATATTTAATTATTATATAAGCCTGTCAGCATTTTTCGTTAAACAATACAACGCAAGCAGACGGCGTGACGTAGCACACATGCTGACGTGCGTTATACTAGTGTATATTTGGCCAATTAGACATAGGACTAAGTATCAGAGATCCGGAGTAGTCATGTTTTACAACTATGTAATATTATGTTTTCCGCAAAGGTGATATTTATAGGTTATTGCATATAAGCCCGGATTGTTATAAGTAGACAGCGAAATATCACGGTTATCAATTATTTATTTTTTTTTTTTTTTTTTATTGAACTTAAGCCCGGCAACTAGGGACATTAGCTGTTTGTAGAGGTTATGAACTGTGGTAGGGGGTAAAGTTGGAACGTTAGGTTGTATTTTTACGATTGTTACGGTTGATAGCAAACACGTGTATGTGTGGCAAGTTTTTTAACCACTATGATCCCGAGTGGTCACCCATCCGGGAGCTAGTAGCTGTGGCTGTTACTTACTCTCAGTTGCATTCCGCAACTGGAAGCAGCCAACACACCACGCCAAGCTACTATCAATTATTTTGTGTACCACAATGTACGCATTACGTCTTTGAAGTTAGTCCCCCATATCGACAAAACCAAACCAAATCGACTTTAAGTTAAAGATCTTCATTTTTAAGTATTTGTAAGTTGATTTTCGGAATTTGTAAGTTGGTCTTAACTGAGATAAGTGCAGCCCTTAGATTAATCATTAGCCCCCCTCCATATCGTCCGAATCTAACACATGTAACGAAACGTGTACACATTGTGTAATATTATATGTGTATTACACAAGCCTACTTGATTATCATTGGCTCCCTTTACACCGACTTGAAATTTTTGTTTTTATCATCAAATATTTGGCGGAGAAAGGATATATTGTAATAAATTTATATATTTCAACCCTATTGTTTTCGACAGCACGTATACTCGTTTAAGGTTAGCCACCTTTGGTTCGTTAAAAAATCAGCCAAACTCGAACCACTTAAATCTGTCGTCATTATTGAATATTATTCGCGTACCATGTACTTCGTGCATACATCGTTAAAACAATACATATAATTTTTACTGAAATGCAATAATTATTGTGAAGTGTATTATAGAGTCGTTAAAACGCAAAAATCTATGTTTCAAGACTCCAGAGAATCAATTAAATTCGTGATGTTTTCAAATTATTATTAAACATATAATTTGAAAACGTTGTATACATAGGTATATACTATAAGCTCTTATATTATTATAGCATGAACGGTATTCACGATTTTCATTTCGATTAAATCAAAAACACAATTATATTTCTTTTCGAGTATTTAATAATTAGTTAATGGAAAATGTTATTACTTATTACTTTGTCGGACGTTAAAATAGAAATAATCACGCGCCGTACTAAATATAATACTCAACTCGTCGATTTTATGTAAATATTTGTTTATATAATTTCACTACTTTCAGTAAATGGAAGAGAAATATGATATTTCGTTAAAAATTTCCGACGGTTACAACAAGCCCCTGTCTGTGCGGCACCGAAGCGATGGTGGCAACGATGATGGTTCGGGGTGTGTTATTATTATTTAGTTTGGACACAAGACGGATGGGTTAAAACGATCGTTGTGTCATGCGGCGCGGCGTCCGTATTAAAACGTAAATATTTGATGATAAAAATTAATACCGTAGAAAATTAATCAAATCGCGTTTCTTTAAAAAAATAAAAAAAATTAATAAAAGCGTAGGTATACCTATTTATATATTTATGTATTTATCGACGAAGTTAAAATAATTTTAATATAATAGCACTTGTATGGTTAGTTGGAAGAATACCAAGACTCGTGTAAAATAAAACTGTGTTTCGAGTGGTTTTGTCATATATACATTATTGTGTAATAAATTAAAGCGACGTGATGTGAGAGTGTGACTATAGACACCAGGAATGCCAAAAGTATTTTCAAAAGCCAAACATATCGTTTTAGTTTCTGAAACAAGCGTTGACCTATATATGTATATTTTATAATAATAAGTATAAGTATGACCGCAGTGTTTATTCAGTTAATGTGAATGATAATTAACATGTGTATCGCCAAAAACTATCACATAATATTTCTTTAATTTATCTCTGGGTTTTTTTTTTTTATAATCTGGCAATGAACAATGTAGCATAAATATCTGAAAATTAATCAAAAATAAATTAATTTTGAGAAAAATTCATATTTTTTACACCCGGTGGGTAACCATTCTTTTATCAAGTTAAACAGCAACGATAATTTTTTCATCGCAGATTTAATTAGATAAACTGAATACTTTAAATTCTAAAATATCAAACTTTTTAATTACGTAATATCATGTATTAATCATTCAAAATATGTGCATATATCAATTTATATTGTTTATATTTACGTGCAGGTTTTGAAAGTTCAAATTTTCTTTCACTAAGACATTTTTAAAGTTTTTTTTATCATTAATTAACTATAGTTTTATAAGTGCGTTATATTTAAGTACATTAATTAGTTTTTTAACATACAATAGAAATGTACAAAACTTTTAAATGTATGAGTACCTTAAACTTACAGTTGAGGTATCTAAATTTGAGAGGTGAGAGGTTACATCTCCTTGCGGCATTTTCCGAAGAGTTTTGGATGCAGCTTTGTAATTAGTTGATTATTATTTAGTATTGTTGAATTATTCGTACCATTATTATATTGTTTTTTACGTCAAAACTTTATAAGGATTAGCAGTAATTTGCAGTAATTCAAAATTACCAGTTATTACAAAAAACAATTGTTTTCATAATTATATTATCTCATAGCATGCAATATGTGCTATAATATACTATTAATGTATAATGTATAAACTTTATGTATGTTCATAAAAATGAAAATCGATTCGCAAAAACCTTAAATGATAAATGTCATACATGCACACCGCGCCTGTAAATATTTACGCTCGGCTGCAGGACCTCACAGTTGTGTATGCAACTATAAACGTATTGTACCATTGTTTTTATTTTTAAGTTGTATACATTTCTGGTCGACGTTTGGACACCGATTAATGTTTTACTTTCAGGATGAAAATTCGTAACCACAGCAGCAAACCGTGATAATCGCCCAACCGTGTAAGATGTTCGGCGCAGACGTCTTTTAGAAAAAAAAAACGGAATTGTTAGAGGAGTGTGTAAAAAAAAGAAAAAAGAACGCTCTGAAATCAATGTAGGTCGTAACCACGCGC
This sequence comes from Melanaphis sacchari, assembly GCF_002803265.2. Taxonomy (NCBI): domain Eukaryota; kingdom Metazoa; phylum Arthropoda; class Insecta; order Hemiptera; family Aphididae; genus Melanaphis; species Melanaphis sacchari. The sequence continues at coordinate 2,831,575 of NW_020271042.1, forward strand.
TGTGCGAAAAAAAATCAGTACAAGTTGCGAAGTCAAAGCATATTATTAATGTATACATCTACATGACGTATACTATATATAGTATATTATATAAAAATCGTTCGTCGGACTATGTGATTTAATATTACTACCGTTTGAATATATTTTTTTATATTAGACGAAAATTGTATCCGAAAAAACAACCTCTACTATTGTTTTGAAATTGGTAGATATATATTAAAAATAACAAGTTTTCCATTTAACTGTTCACAAAATTTTTTTTCTATCAATTATTGTGTTTTGAAAAAATTGTTTTTATTCATAATCATTAAGGATTAGACAATTTTTGCAGTTTATAATATTATTTTACTTAACTCAATTCGTTTATTTCTTTATATGATAAAAAAAAATATTTTTTTTTACCAAAAACACAAACATGTTTTTTAGAGTACTATTTCAATATGTTAAATGAATCAATCTGTGAAATATATTATTATATGATATGTGTAAGATTAATATTATTACACATATATACATTAAAAACGTAATCATGATTTGTTATTTTCTTTTGTTATTATTATACGAGTAACTGTAGGTTAGATATGATGAAAAACATTTAAAAAAAGAACAGTAAAAGACTCACTATGATTGATAATACGGTACAAAAAATAAGTATTTCATTTTTTGTTTTAATTGATTCGTTTTTCTCGTTGTCGCGCTATTTTTTTTGATAATTTCCATGATGTTAAACTAATATATTAATTTATTATAAAATATATTTATCGCTTTCGAATTACAATAGTATAATATATTATTATGTACAAATCGCGACATTCGATGGTTTACGATTAAATTCATGGCGGAGCACGTGATCTTTCTCGATGCTAGAAAATAGAACAATTGTTATACAATTATAGTAATCTCTCTCATACTTATACACATAGTTACTCTTAAGTTTTTAATACAATTTACTATACCTGTTTACGTTCGGAGTTAATATTTTAAAACTTTTTACAAATCACTTGTATGTACGTTAAATGTAATCACGTTACCGCCGCAACATTTGTCGAAACACAATATACAATATATGGATATATGAGGTTAGAATCGAAGTCGTATACTATTATTATTAAGTAATATTATTAGCATTCTAGTAGGATAGAGGGTTAGATTTTATTTTCTCGTTGATTAATAGAACCGAAAGAAACAGCGGCGGCGGTTCTATTCCTTTCATACGATTTTTATCATTTTTATGTTCATGTATGATTTACGATACACATATTATGTAGATAGTATAGATACCGAGGTTTGTAGGTGTATCTATGTATAAAATATACACTATACAAGTACATTATATTATATACGGTATATAATATATGTAAAGGCATGATGTGCGTGCACAGCGTATATACGAAAAATAGAATCGGATATTCGTATTTTTGAGGCCTTAATATAAATGATATGTGGTATTCCTCCCTATGCACGCTATGTATCGACAAAGGGACGTTAGGATAATAATAGTGGAAAAAAATTACTGCAGCCATCGGTCTCAGGACGCGTATACAGAGGTCATCGGGACATATATATTATTGTAATAGGTACCAGCTAGTCGATATTATTACTATATGTGTATACTTATGTATATATATTAAATATTATAATATACGAAGAAGAACCACTGAAACGATTTTGAAACGTTGTGAAGAAGGGTTGAAAAGGGTGCGAGTCTGTGATTTGAGGACTTTTTTTCTGTTGGCGTAAGGATCGTAAAGAAAATCGAAGTTCCCATTTATGCATATTATAATGATCTACTGTTGTGTATAAAGGTTTGTATAGCTGCGTTTCAAAGCTTAGATATTCCATATACGACGCGTACAGAATTGTATATATATGTGTGTATGTCTATGCCGATGGGTATTATTACTATTACGGCTTTTAACCGTAATTTCGTATTCACTGCGGGACGTCGGTGAAAAAGTCCTTTTTTTATCATAATAAATGCATATATGTGTCGCGGTAGGACCTATTATAATAATATATATGCAAGTCCGTGCTCGTATGTAACGGACAACGTGAGGGTGTGGAGACAATATTATATTATTATATGCCGTCTGCAGCAGGAGTGCATTATATAGGTGTACATTTCCAGCGGTCGGCATATCGCGTCGAACCACACCGCTCGTCGTTCACACGCAATACTCACTACACACACACTTAAAATGTTTTGACCGGCACGTCGTTTATGTCACATATTATAATATATATTCAACTCTTTTATACTAGGAAAAAAAACCAAAAAAGAACGTCGTCGCCTACATAAAACGCTCATACAATATAAGTCGCTCTCGGGAGTGCGACAAAACTGTTTCTGACCTACATTTAATATAACATCATATATGTTATATACATATAAGCGTGTATATACCACAAGTAATGGGATAGTAAAGTGGCTAGGAAATGAAAAAGGGACGTCCCCTCGTCGACGCTGTGGTCGTGTATATAAAATATATGTATTATATCATAAGACGTTTACGTGCCGGGTATCGTGACATATAAAGAGAGAAAGAGAGAGAGAGTGAAAGAGGAGCAGAAGATTTTGTTTACACATATATGCGTCAACTCTAGTGTGACGCTCGGCGCGTGTGAGTGCGCGTAGATTGTACATATATATATATGTACAATACGCGCATATGCGACGCGAATTTACGACTTTTAAAATGTACGTATCGGATATTGGCCATTACATACGCGGCCGCCGCTACAGACGGACGTCCGTGCCAAGTCGCATCCTTTTAAAAACTTTTTATTCGCTTTCTTATAGCTCCGCTACGATCGACCCACCTACCCCTCACCAATTCATTTCCCATCCAACCCGATCACGCACACACCAACGTCATGAAAAGTGTACAAAAGCCTGAATATTGCATAATATAGTATATATAAGTAGTTTATTCGCTGGCGTATAATATATAAAATATTATGCTACGCTGTTATTATTATCATCGTTATTATTTGCACCAGCTTTTGGATATATAAGATATTACAGACACGCCGTATCAATTGCTATGTTGCCAATCGGAAATATTAACAACAACAATGTTTCTCGCACGCCCCGAAATATAATAATAATAAAAATTGAAAGACACGATAAATTTCAGCGGTTAATATACGTATATAATATGCACTCACACACACACACACACTATGAACGTTGGTGGCGCGCAAATATTTACAATACTCGTTTGTGCCAAAATTCTAAAAGTCGTACTTATAAAATACATTAAACATCGCATAAAACGTATATCAAATACATTATATATTACACTCGAAAACGAAATCGTGACCAATTGTCTCGTCCTACCGACCACCACTATCGTTATATTATATATACATATATATGCCGCATATATTAAATTCTCGGTGAGAACTATGCACGTGTGTGCGTAATGGCCAATGCGGCTTAATGTTATTGTTATTATTATTATTATTATTATTCTGTATACAGAAGTTTTGTTTCGATATAATTGTGAAAAATAATTAATCGTAAATAGAAAAGATTTTTCGCGGCGTTTATTGTTTATTCATTTTTTCTGTAATTTCGCAATCGTGAAAAATCGGATACACTTCAGCGGACTTGTTGCACCAGCAATCTTTGTATCCGTTTACGAACATGCCAATAATAATGATTAACAATCGTGACGCAATTTAACCGTATAGGTTAGGTATATATATGGCGTGTATTATGATAACGTTATAGATTTTTCTCTTTTTTCGTTAAACAAACCTGATCACCGCTACCACAATATGATATTACCTACTGCCTACTGGCTATTATTAATTGTTAGTACCAATGTACACGTATTAATATTATTAGCATGGTCGGATTAACTATTAGGTTCTAATGCACCTAGGGCCTTCGACTAATGACGGTAGGTGTGCCTGGCCTAACCTTCATGCTTAAATGAACCAGAGAAAAAAAATTAATAAACGGAAACGTTATTATAAACGCCGGGTAACTCGCTTTGCTGTATTTTAGATGTTGAGCATGTACTTTATCATTGAGTATGTCATTGCAATAGATGTGTTAAATTGAAATGTAAATAGACGATGAATAATATGACTTTGAGCGGATAGGGCGATCAGCTTATAATATTTTTATCAGTAATTTATTTTTTTTTATGTAACATAATCTAATTTTACCAAAAATCAATTACATAGGTACGTTATAATATTATTTAATATAATAAAACTAGCTACGTCATAAACTTACAAGTCAATACTGACTTACCGTTTAACAGCAGTGTTAGGTTTTTGGTATAAATGCCTAACTTATAAAATTAATTTAAATATTTTGAATATTTCCATAAGTACTATTAGCAAATACACAGTAACGAAATATTCTCTACAAACAATACATAGACAAATAATATAATTCCTATGCTTTATAAACACTGGCTTAAAAATTTGAGAACCTATTTGTCAAGGGCCTACGAATTGCTTAATATTTGGCCCCATAATTATTAGGCTCCCACGTTTTTTCGTTTACCTTGTCTAGGTTATGTATTGTATAATATGTCGAGTACTTGCTACTGTCGGAAGATAACGCGAACAATATAAATAATAACAAAATTAATTTGTTTTTTAAAGCATTGTTATCGTCATCGAAATTTGAACGGATACCCATACAAATAATAATCTGTTCTGGTGCGCTTGTGCGAGTCATCGGAAGTGCATGGCTTGGAACGTTAACCGACTTCAAACGATCCGCGAGCTTTGCGCACATTTGTATTATATTATATAACTATCAGCACGTGCACGTATTATAAGTGTGTGTACATATGTGCAATGTGCATGTGCTTAATTTTGAATAATATGTGTACACGTAAACAAACGTTGTCCTGACGATTTCACGTCCTCCCGGAGAAAGTATTTTTCATCGCGATTTCCTCTGCCCTTTATGGAATAGTCCCCGAAAACTTCAACGAATGTTGAGTAGTATGTATGTCGTGTATACGTCTATGGCGATCGCGTTCCGTTTTCAATCGCACCGTAAAAAATATGATAATATATCTATTATATTCGTGTTACTATTATTTATTATTGTTAGATCTCGGTGCGGATTAGCGTTTTTGTCGTATTAGTATGGGACGCACAACGAGCATTGGAACCGATATGTATATAGATAACATTGTTTAATAAATTCTTTGTGCTTACACATAAAATTATATTATACGGCGGCGTAGGTACACGTACGGCATAAAAAATAAAATTCGAAAGAATCAATTATACGGATGGGTACCTATTTTACTTTTTACAAACGGGTATATAGAGGCTATTAAAGTGGATACGCGGGAAGTACTGAATAATAATAGTAATAATAATTTTATCTCGACGTTGAAAAGAATTTCCATCTATTCGCAATTCTCTTTTTGTTCAATGTCGCCAGTCTCAACTCCTTGTACTCTATAATATTATCCCGAATATAACCGGCTGACACAAAACACATCCGTCCTAAAACTATTGTAATGCGCACATATAGGTACAAATCCACTGTATTCCTAAACACAATGCGGTTTCAAATTTTATTTTTGGAAGAAAATATGAAGTAGGTACCTATTATTATAATTGAATCTTGTATTGTATTAAATATCATATTCTTCACTATTGCAATGGACTCAATGGTTACTGGCAAAAATATACCTACGTTGTTGACGGAAACAATCTATCAGTCGAGACTCGATTGTATCTTAGCTTGGACAACCACACACCAATACTATTGACTATTGTTAGACTCTATATTAGGGTTGGACGACACATCGATACCATTGTATGCCAAAGTAATTTTTTACATGCAGCGCCGTGTAGTTCCTCGAACATAGCTTCTACACGTTAAATTTGACGGATTAAATCACACACGGAAGTGAATGTTATATATTGTTCTGCAAATATAAAACCAGAGTGGACCTGCCGTTATTGTGGAAAGTACGTCAAAAAGTGTATTATATTATTATGCATTCCGAGAACGCTAATGGCATTCTCGATCCCCAAATAACCCTGTAGAAATACCACACACGAGGAGACATTATATTATTATTATAACGGCTTCACATGCGGCGCACCTATTTTGTGATGTATAGCAAAATATGTACACAAGTCGTCCGACCTTTTACCAAACAATTCCGTCAAATTAGGACTTCAATCCCTTTGTCATGTGGCACTGCTGGGCGTCTTCCTTAATGTCGGCCAGCTGTCACTTTTCCACCCGTTTTCACGTAGGTACATATAATACCTATACATTGAACGTTATTCTTCGTACGTACAATAAAATAATGTATACAGACTGTAAGTACAATGTTTAAATAAGACGAGAGAAAAAATAAATCCGTATGGATATTATATTTACAGCACATAATACTCCACTGACAACTATAATAGATCCAAGTTTATCTTCCTATCTCAGTACGTGTATACATAAATAAGATACTGAGTTCTCGGTTAGTAGGAATACGTGCATTCATCACCTTAACAACAATATCGTTATTCTCACCGTAGACAACCGCCACTCCTCTGATCGATATAATACTATATAATATTATATTGTATGTATAGTCAACATTGTCCGTATCTTTTCATTTGTACAATAATAAGTACCTACGCGTGTTCTATCGTTTTTCGGTATTTTTCTTCAGACGTTGCTGACACGCTGCAGTATGATTTTTTATAATATAGCTTAGTTATCATATATGGTACGCTCAGGCATATTATAATATGGTAGTTTCATAACCTAATTCCATTAACTCATACGTGCATATGCGTAAATTTCTTCCGTCCTAAATAGTATATATAATAATATTATTGAGACATAGCCTAAATATTGAGTACCGTACTCGTATATTTGAATTATTGTGTATACAAAAATATTAGTTTACTGTCATTGTCGATTAATGCGACGATGATAAATCTGAAACGCATGTTGTAATATTGTAATACAAAAGCGAAAATTATTAAGTTCATTTCCGTCGTCCGTGGACAATAATGAATTGACTGGTCAATCGAATTTGATTGTGCAGTGGGAACGAGAAATTGAATCGACTGAAGAGCCGAGATTGTAAGTGGATTGATTTTGTGTTCAATTGAAAATATGTTTGTAACATACATGTGCGTAAATTAAACGCACGTGCGCGGCCGAGTCGTTTGATTTTAATAATAAAATAATTATAAGCGATTTTTATACGGATGTTATTGTATCGTAATGATAATAACAATAATAATAATAGTAATAGCGTGTATAAAATACTGCAATAACAATGTTAAATCGTGTTTAATATTTCATATTATTGATTCTCGATGAAAAGCGAAATGCTCATTATGTATCATAAATTTTGGTTTGAGAAAAATTAAATTAGAATTAATTTGAATGCTAAAAATATTGAAATGTATAAATGAACAATTATTAGTTGAATAATTTGAGATTAAAACTTACCAATGTGGAGACTGATTTTTAGTTGTCGTCCGATTTTAAATTCAAAACAACACTTACATTATTACCATTAAAGTATTTAAACCACAGGCATAATAATAACAATAATAACAAAAATAAAATTGTTTAATAAAAAATTAAACATTAGCTTTTACCTTTTATTTCAAATAACAAAATGCTTATTTTTAGTTATGTAGTTCTTAATTGAAACTCCCGAATTTAAATTTGTAATGAAAAGAAGAAAACACAAAAACCAAAATTTAAAAAAACTTGGTTTAATGAACAAAAAATTGTATATACCTACATAATATTTTATCATACAAATTTAATTATGAAAAAATTTTAATTAAAGAATTACAAAATAATTATCCTATTTCCCATACTATTTTAAGTCATCAATGGCCATTCCAGTATTATTGGTAGATGTTAGTTTTGGTTTGGTAAACATTAATAATTAATTATTAAGTCGATCTTGATGTATAGTACTCCTTAATTTATTTTTTACTATTGTTAATTTAGAAAATATCCGTTCGAAGGAACAACTTGTAACTGGTATTACACTGAATAATTTTAGTACAGTGAAAAAACCATTCAATGATTTTATGTAATTATTGCTTTCATATTATAATCTAGTGACGAATGAATCGATTCATTATTACTAATAATTGATTAGTATTAGTATCTGGTTGAAATTTTATCGTGCCCCTAAAAAAATTCCGGACGAGCCGGGCCTCGATCGGATCGCCCCTCGCGCACGCCTATGCCCCTTGACGTTGTGTTTTATAATTTTTACCGATTACAAAGTGGCAGCTACAATAACGCGTGAGAATTGCAATATTATTGGTTAGTAAAATATTTTCAATGTTATATAAAAAGTTGCATATCGTATGATGTAAACACTTCGAACGTTTGAATACGTACACATAAGTATTCGGGTGCTATTATAATAATATATATTATGCATATTACAGTGTGCACAGAGCCTGAGAGAAACGGACGTCAGGCAAAAGTCCTATTACGCGTTCAATGAGTTTTTCACGGAGTAACGACAATATACATTTTAAGTACCTATACATTTATGTTTTGAATTTGCATAGAAATTTGTTGGAAAATAATTCATTGAAATTATATGTAAATATTATACATTGTTCTACACGTCCATACACATACCGACGGGCCGCAGCAGCCGGTGATAAATAATCGACGGTTCGTATTATGTTAGATAAAAATCGCGAAATGTATAAAATATATTTTTGTTAAATTACAATCACATGATTATTTAATTGGTGCGTTGTGTTTTATCAACGGGACACACGTCCGTCCCTGGGGAAAACCAACGTCGGAGTATTTAGGCTAACGACGACATTATTATTTCACTAATTTAATATAAAATTATATTATTATATTATGTGCGTACATGTACGCCTTTAATACAACAATAAACAGTGTACCATAATATTATTCTGTAACGTGTAGTTCAGTAATCAGAAGTACCTATATAGTTGTAAACAATTAAATAAAATTATAAAAGTAAGAAAAATAAATTGAGGACAGAACAATAATGTTAAGCACATGAACTATTATATACCTATGATCTTTATGGTTATGTATAAATAAATTCATTATAATATGTAATATTTTCGGTCGGCACTTATCGTACCAATTGCTATTATAACAACAACATGTTCAACTTTCACTTAGCTTTTTAAATATATCAAGTATTATTTATATCAAAGTGAAAATATTAGCTTTATCAAAAATTTGACTTTTAATCGACAACTTATATTTTTAATTCCATATCGTGTTATTTAGTTAAGCAGATATTTACTTAATATTTATTGCAGCGTGCTAGTAGTTTCAAAAAATTAATTGAAAAATTATTCAAGTACCTATACGTGCGTACGTATTAATATACTTTTGAGTGACACCATAACAGTAAATAGATAAAATAAATACTACAAACTATAATAATGGTTATATATTATGCTTTTTAATAAATTACAATATGATATTTACGTATATGTATTTATAAATAATATATTGGCTATCATCCAACAATTCATATTCCATTATAATTAATTACAGTAAAAAAGTTTTCATCGAGAACAATCACTGTGAGACACGCTGTCCGTCTTTACCATAATATATTATACATTATTATAAGCGATAAACCGATAAAATTTAATACTTATAAAGTTTCTACGGCGTATCGTAATTTATCGCATTTTATCCGCTTATCTCGTGGTCCTTGTACACATATATATATCGTATTATAATATAAATACGAAATAATTTTTAAAATGTCGAAATCGAACCCGGTTTACATACCCGAATTATTATGTATCATACATTATGCATATATAGGATAGGGTTGGGTTAGCTTAATGTTTTCGAAGAAACCACTTAATGTTTTAATTTTTTATCATTATTATCGAAATTCAAAGCTACCAATATATCATGTATAATAGAGACTTTCTTTTCCATTTAATATCTATTCATAAATATATGTACATATATATATATATATATGATAAATATATCAAACCGGCCGTGGTAATTTACGTCTACTAAAATTTTGCATAAATTATAATTGGTACGTCGTGTAATATACGCATCATAATTCACTTTAAATGATTTGTGTACGAGCACATTATGCGATTATATTTGTGAAAATGCATAATTTTTTAAATAACGCTAATAATAGTACGAGATTTTACGTTGTAGAGGGTAATAATACACAGTATTTATGTACGTAAATAAAATTATACTTTAAATTGATAAAATTACAATTAATTTAATCGATATTTGAATTTACATATTGCAGAAATTGGTGTTTGGATTGCTTAGTTTGAGAGAGCTTTTGTCCTTCTGCCGATAACGCTAAAAATCGAGTAATAAACAAACGTTTCAAATACAAATAACTAAATAAATTATACGGAGATGCGACTGCACAAGTATATATTTTAATGTAGACACTATAAATATTTATATAATAATATTATTGTTAAATTTAAAAAAATGCCAAGTATAAACATCTACATAATTCTATACATGTTGATTTTGAGTTCGCCCAATTTTTCTAACTCAAAATTGTTGTTTACCCAGGAAATGTTAAACTTCGGACAGTATTATTATACAATAGTATCATTTAATATATATGTATATATGGAGATATTAAAGACGATCAGAACAAAGTCTGTCTGTTTTATTTCTCATACGCCATTTGCGGGCGGCGCGGCGGAATTTCCGTAATGTTTATTTGAGAAGAATACAATATAATATATACAGAAGACGATCAACTGCGACGAAGTGGGTTGGTGACCATAGTTAGGGGGGATGGCGATAGAATCGACTTAGCTTATAAAGGACCTACTGCTTCATCTTCCTCGACAAAATATCAATAGGGGGATACGTTAAAGGAGTGTGAGGAGAGAAAAATCTATGCGAAATTGGTTTATGTTTTAAGTGATTTTATAACTTCATGGTCGAGGACTGCGGTTTTACCGACAAATGAATTGAGGATCCTAGATGTAGTATGTCAAATACTATTAAGTAATTTAGTAATACTATTCGTAGAGGGTGGTTATTATAGGTATTTAAATGCTTATATTTTTACGTAAAGTATCAGTGCAGCTTTTAAAAATATTATTTTTCTTTAGATAGGAAATTTAAATTTTTTACAAAATAATATTATACGTACTGGAAAAAGGTATGATTATAAAAATATAAAATCAAAAAAAAAAAAAAAAATGGCAGTCGTGCAACAAAATGAAAAAATAAAATAATTACAACGATAATAATTGTAACTTTTTCAAATTTTCAAAAATGTTGTTTTCAAATTACTTCAAAAACATAAAATATTTTTTTAAATGATTAAATGAGTACTTACTTTTATTGAATCACTCTGTATATTTTATGCTTTACAGTAAATCGCTTTTTTTTCCACGCGTAAATTAAAATAAAAACATTTCTCGATGAGCTTTTTGACCGCTATCGAAAGATATAATATATTACGTTGTACGGACGGAAAAAATATATTAATAATCGAAGGCAATGTCGATTTAATTGACTACGCGTTCGTAAAAAGTCGACAGGCGCCGTCCATAAATTATTTCGGTTTAAAGTGTGTATAGATATACTATACAAGATGCTTCTTTTAACTGTAAACATTATTTTAATAAGTATTAACTTTTATAAACGATTTACTTATGAGAAAATTTAACAGCTTTCAAATATTTATGTATTGCGTTTATATTTTTCATCATCGAGTAAAACTACTATACTACTGATTTATACATTAGAAATTTCCACAGTAGTTTTTTGCATAAGATTATGAAATTAAAAATATAAGATTTCATTCGAAAATCAAAAGTTAATAATGGTTTCACTAAAAACGGCACACCTTTAATAAAAGGATGAAATTTATAAGTAAAACATAAAATAATAGAACCAAATGTATTTCATTTAAGTTTTCCAAAATTAAAATTTCTGAAAAAGTATCTTCTTTACGTATCAGTAAGCTATTGTTCACTGTTAAAATAATGTTTGCTTTACAAAATCCACCAATCACCATCGAGATATATTTCAACAGTCTTATAGTCTATGTTTAGTATGGTATGTCATATGTTGATCAATGTATTGTTTTTAAAAACTCAAGATGTGTGCTTTACAATAAAAATATATATACATCGATAAAGATAAAAATGTAGTGAACTTTTATCAGTTCAAAACTGTCCCGGAGCAGTTTTGAAAATGTAAATTATATACTGTGTATATAATATATTTATTATTTAATTCTTAACGTATTTATATTTTATATTATAAAATTATATCTACCATATGTATCATATTGTGCGCGTGTCTACGTCGTGAAAACAACTCACTATTAAATAGTTTATTGTATAAACGTGCAGATGTGTTCTCTTTTTATATTTAAGACGGTCGCATTATTATATACTATTCCATTGAATTGTAAACACCTATGGGTACACTAGCGCGAGAGTCTGAGGAAAACATTTTATTATGATTTTGAGCCATGCATAAATTGCTAAAGGAAATTTCCTGTTCTCCGAACTATGCGTGGCGTTTATTGTATTAACTGCTTGTGCTAACTTTTCATATTATACGCAGACATTTTTTTTTTAGTTAAATTTATAGTCCACGCGCGACTTAAGAAAACACATATTTCGTTGATAATATTCTCTCTGGTCCATAAATCTTTCCCAGTGAGCACACAATCGGTACTCGGTGTATGCGTTTGGATATTGTATTAATGATATAAATAATATATTATCCAACAGTTCACGATTAAAGCGGAGGAATAAATTGTCCCTCGGCCAAAACTCTCGTAGTTCTTGTACTCGTATTGGCTAATTATGTTGTTGTTTTGTTCACACAAAAATTGTTTTATCGTCTACCCGAGCTATACGGACGAGCAATTTTTATTTCAAACCAAATATAGTTAAAGGTACACAATAATATACATAATAGGTATAATACAATATTATTTTTTGCAGTCAAAACAATAATTAGCTTTTTACGTGATTTTTGATGAGATGATTTTTTTGAATGTATATAATATAGGTAGGTATAGAAATAATATTAATTCAATTTTTGAATTTTTATCCAAAATCTAATTCAAAATATTCATAAAGTTACTAATTGGTTTTAAAATAGAGAAATAGGAAAAAATAGTACCCATTGTAATAAAAATAACTTTTCACCGATTCTTTTTAATAAATTTTAACAAATTTTGTACATGTTTTTTAATTATTTGTTATTATTATAAAAAATGTATAGATAAGGTGCTCAGTAATTAATTTTTTTTTTTTCAAGATTTTTCATAATAGTTTATTGATAAATCAATAAAAACAAAATGAGCTTAAACGTTTTCATGAAATAAAACAAAAAGACTATAATATGTAGATTGAAAGTAAATTTTTGTATTGTATTTTTTTCGTTTTAATATGATAGATATCTATAGAGTGCTGCAGCAAGTTACCTACTATATTATATTACAGGTTAAGTTATGTATATTTTGAAACGATTCACATGGTTTGTGCATAAGCAATAAGCATATATTATACACTCGTAATTACGTTTTATGCTCAGTCGACACTTTGAATTGACATTGGTCGCATAGGTAAGCTAAGGATCAAAAGGACAATCTTAATAACAATAAATTCAGTAGTGTCATTGTTTGAAAATACGAGAATTCTGTTGAAACGAACAAACCACTGTGTCGGGTAGATAAGGGGATTATAATAATTATTGTTACAGGAGAATCTTCTGTTACTGAATTTTGATGCGTAGTCCGAAAAGTTTGAAAGAGGGGCCTATTATACTATCTATATACTATACACCTTCTACAGTATAATATTAGGGTCACTCATGGCCCATTATCCTTTCCAAACCCACTCTAGGCCTACGAGGGTATTCCACTCTACACCCACCTATATAATAATATCATGTAAAATATGCCAGGCTCTTATATAAACTGCAGTATGAATACATAGATACGTTTCTACGAGTTTGGAGGTGCCATAGCAGCGATAATGTTAATGCATATTTATGGTTATATAACTCGAAAAATATATATAGTGAGCGATTCGTAATAATATTTACCACGATATAGGGCTAAAGTTTATCCATGCATTGATGATGTTAGAAAAAAAAAACATATAAAATATACTATTTTTGGGTTTTTGTTGTATTTTTATTGTTTGTCTTGAATTCTTCATAGTCATATTATTATACAGCAAACGCGGATATGATGCAGGACGAAAATTCGGACAAGATAATAGGCCGGCCGTGCAACGCTTTTGCTGTAGGGCATTCACATTAACGGTCCAAAAAAAATGCTCAAACACGCGTTGCGAGAGCCTCGCAATTAATTCACTATCGTATATATATTTCAACCCCTATATAACACAAACGCACTTGAAAACAACCCCTTCTCCTCCATCATTTCCGCACTTGGGGTGTTGATGACAGCAGGCACTCTACGGACAGCTTCATACTATGCAGCTATTATTATTATTATTATTATTATCTGTGCGTAAACGTCATCCGCGTGCGCTATATCATTATTCCTGGCACACACGTTATTTTTCGAAGTACCCACTGTGTATGCACATTGTAAAGTTCACCTAATTCTGTAGCTTGGCAAGAGGGCTCATCTAACTAGGCCCAATATTATTTCAATTTTGGGAACATTTAAAAGTAGTTAAATATTTTTAAGAATATAGATGTACTTATACATTTATAGTTATATCTTACATTTATTTACATGAATATGTATATAATTCTCATTTTATAAAAATGCAAATTATAACGAACATATTAATTATCGATATAAAATTAATAAAAATAGATAAATACCTTAACGTCGTAATCTATAGCTGATAATTCAAATTTACATTGTGGATTAGAAAGAATATCAAAAACTGGGTCAAACTTTAATTTTTTATTGGGAATACATTAGAAGTTATGTCATCTGGTGACTTAAAATTACGGGTCAACGATTTAGTTCAAAACTAGTATTTATTCAATATATATTATAATGACATAACTGATGTTTAAAAATTATGATTGAAAATGTAAAAACATAAATTTAAAGTTTCATAGTTTAATATAGTTCGTAACAAAATAATACGAGAAAGGAAGGGGTAAGTAGTTAAAACATTTAAGGTGCAAATTTAGTTTAATAACAGGCAATGTGTTATTGATTCTTCGTACATTCGGAACGATAATTTTTATACTACGTTTCGTTCTTATATTTGTTTATTATGTTTGCTTATTCTTGGATGCGGTAATTACATATTTAATATTCTTGGCCGTGCGCGTTTTATTAAAAAATCGAAACATTTTAACAGCTGGCGCACGCTTTAATATACAGTTGTCCATCATAGTATGTATAATAATATGTCAAAATTGAGGAAGTGCATCTGTATCCTATTATAATACATAGAGTACAGGCAGTACAGCAGTACCTACTTATGTATTACATACACGCACTATTCTATCATAATAAATAGTGTAAAATTGCCATCAAGTAACAAAATATTCTGGAAATCGTCTGCAGTAAAATTTTGTAGTTTTCTATACATATAATATGTCATGGGTGGAACATTATTACGGATTTCCACTTCATAACAAAATATAATATTCTGTACACAAAAAGTCATAGGATGCAGAGGAAATTAAATGAAATTTTGCCAAGTTTATTACGCGGTCTACAGAGCTCTATTTTTTATAAATTTTATGAAGAACTTAACGTCTTAAATGAATATAGCCACTACAAAATATTAATAATAATTTAATATACAAAAATTGTATTAATATATTGTTATAAAATAGAAATGAACATTTTACGAGAAAATTAATTTAATAGAAATTAGCGAATAAAATATTTTTTTAGTTATACAGGTATGTTTTAAAAGAAATGAATTAAATTTTTTTAATTTTTAATTTTTTGGTTCTCCATAATATTTTACGATAACTCTGTAGTTTTTGTGGAAATGATTAAAATAATTTGCTATTAGATATTAAATAAATAAATCATAATTAATAATCTAGTATTATCTATTTAGGTATTTAACCGAAATTACCTGTAAAATACTAATAGTTTATATTAACTACATATAGTATTCTCACATTACCAAAGTATTATCTATAGTCAATACAATTGTTCTCAATCGTGTCATTTTTGAAGGTCAACTTAATTGTTTTTCTGTACTTTTTCGTAATAATTTTCTTAAAAAGGTCACCTCGATAAGTGCCGTTCGTGTTGTTAAATCACAAATAAAATTTGAAAAATTACCCCATGTACGAGAGTAATTCATCAAGAGAAGAAGAAATTCATACGTCCTTTTTATTATTAGAATTTAGAGATGTCGCGTGGATGGACTGCAGTGACGGCGGTGGACCGCAATTTTTTTTAACGTCAGACAATAATATTGTTTTTTGTTCCGTTGTCTTATTCCTCCGTGGCATAAGTAAAATTCCGATCTAACAATTTTAAAGACCAATTTTAGTTTGATGGCAACTTGTTGTGCCGTAGTTAAATGCGAATACCGTTTTATTTTTACTTCATACTTGTCCCGCATCTTCCGTAGTCAGACGTTATTTTCTACGAAACTCTCCGTCGCCAGTAGCGCACGTCCGGAAGCCACTTTTCATTTTACTCATTATAATATATTAATATACGAATTCTGTATTTACTTTATTATTTTTTTTTCCTTAAAATTTGTGAGTTTGCGTACAACATCGTGTGTCGAGAGGGGAAGTAGTTAAGGCCAGCGTGTGGCTTTTAACCTTTAGGGATTAACAAAATAAATGATAAAAATTATATTATGTATTAAAGATATATATGACGGGTATATACAATTTAGTATGACATATTATTTTTTTTGTGTGTTTGTATACATGTGTTATTTGCTCTCGAACTTCGATACGTAAGTATTATCGATATATATATATATATATATACCTATCATATATAAATTAATATACACATACGTAACCAACTACATTTGAACATTTCGCAGTCGTCCGTCGTGAGAACAGCAGTTTTGTCTACAATTCACCGTATATATCATTGATTATAATATATTTATAATCAATGGTAATATAATTTTAAACTTCTATTACCCAACTATACTAGCGAATGAATAAAAGTAATTATTATTATTATAAGTGAATTTTATATATTCTAACTTTTTGATGCACACGGTTAATATTTACTGCTATAAATCTGATTTTGACGTGATGTATATATTAGATGAATTTTTCATCGTATTGGCATATTTAAGCCTCAGAATAGCATCGCATCTGACCACATTATAATCATCGGATCATTGAGTAAGGTAACGTTAACGAAGAAGTCCAACCACCTAGCTAAGTAGACTGGAAAATTCATTACCCAGATTAACCTTTTTAAAATTCAAGTTTTCATTACACCTAATTTCTAAAATTGTATTCATCATTTTTACTTGACGGTCTAAGTTAGACTTTACAGTTGTTTTTCTCTACTACTATCATTGACTTTGATAAGATTAAAAATTAATTTTATTCTCGCTGTATCCGTGGTAAATTATTCATTACGTCATATTCGTGTACAACATATTTTTTATAGGTTTATAATAATTTGGACTTATATATGTGCACTTATTTATTATAAATATGTATCGTATACCGTAATATGAGTAAAATAATAATTTAACCACATATTGCATACAACTGCAACTATAAGTTTTGATATAATTATCGAATTGCAGTTTAAGGAAATAAATAAACGGTCGTTTTGAATTCTTGATGAAAACTCGTATCGACTTGCGGAGTGAAAACTTATGGCGGTTGAATGGGGTTATGTTTTATCCATTCTCCTTTTCATTCCAAAAATAGAAGAGTATAATCTAACGTGTTTTGTTCTTTTTTAACGTCTCGATAATTCCGATTAGGGACATGTCGATAAATGATAATTGTACCGGATTGGATGGGTACCTATATGTGATTATAATTGTCATCAGCTAAATAGTAGATCGTTAGGTAGTAGTTACACGTATTTATACACGGGTATTATATATGGCTTTGGTATATACCGGGAACGCTGTTACACTATATAGTCAATGATGATTTATATAATATAATATATCCGCTGATAATTATACCTATCACTTGTTTTTTTATATCTTCGTTATTTTTTAGATCTCACCGCAATTGATTGTTATATTTGTATATATTCGTTTATTCGCTCATTACTACGAAGTGATCTAATTATTACTGTAACTTCCATGTGCTCAGAGTTCAAATTATTTCGTATATATAATAAACAACCTATATAATAACCCTTTTGGACGGGCGGCTTTAAACAAAACTGATAATTCGTGAAATCAAATTACTGCACGTTTGGGTTTGTTCTATACTAATATAATTATAATAAATGCTTGTGTATGATGACGACAATATCTGAGCCATATACAATCTCAATAATATGTGCATGCGATTCGTCGTGAAACAAACTAAATAAAATCGTTTTCGATGTACCTAAAGTACGAACGTGCAACGGAGAACGATAATGTGATCACTGATCAGTTAGCTAACAGAAAATTGCTTTAATTGTAATACATTATTATGCTATAGTTTAGCACGATGACGAATGAACACGCATAATATATTAATATAATAATTAATAAACAGAGAACTCGTTTGGTGAGCACTGAGCATAATCGAAAGGCAAATCTTTAGAAGCGTAAAATTCATGTAAAATGGTTTTATTGGAACGAGTATAATAGGCCATGATAATTTATTGATGATTACCTTAATGTTAAATGTTATAATAAAGTCCTAAAGACATTTTGGCGTTTTATATTTTTTATTTAGTTTTGTTGCTTTATAACACCTACCGACTACCTATACATAATATTATCATGATAATAAAACCTCTAGTGGTTTATATAGAGTCAATTTTTACTAAAATTTACTGTAGAGTACAAGGCTTGCATTTGAAAAAATAATTTTGTTATACATTATTTACAATTAAAACGTTATAAAAATGTTTCGTTTATCGTTATTCAGAATTAAAACGTTGTTCAACTTTTGCGTTTATCGTTATTTAGAATTAAAACGTTATTTAACTTTTGCGTTTATCGTTATTCAGAACTAAAATTTTTACTATATTTTATAATTAATTAATTAATTAATTAAATAATTGAAATTAATTTTTTTTTTTAATGATATACGTACTATATATAACGTTTTGCGTTATGTTTTGTTTAATAATATATATCATATATTTTGTTAATCGTTGTTTTTTTTTTTTTTGTGTGTTATTTAATTATTTATGTTTATTGTTTTCTGTTATAATTACGTTTAAAAATTTCAATCGTTTTTTGTCAAATATAACGTTATAATCATAACGTTATTATAACATTTGCAAGCCCTGGTAGAGTATGAAATTAATTTAAATTTTACGCGTTTAATTAATTTCTATTTTATAGATATACCTACTGCTTGATTATTTTTTAACGACTTTTAGTTTGATTAATGTAAAGTTATTATTACAAAAATTAATACTATTATGCCTGCGTGTACGTATCAACAGATAACATTTTCAAAAAATGTCAATTTTAAAAACATTTCACTTAATACGTTTTAATTGATATAATATTAAGTTAATGTGTATGAGTTTAACTCATATGTCTTTGCTTGTCGAACGACGTACATTAGACGTAATAATATTAATTTTATTGCTCACAAATTAGTAATATCCACACCTATCACTATGTGAGAAATAAGCAACGAATCAACACAATGGTCATACATATTTAATAAATAATGATAACAATATAACAGATTTCGAGTAAACAATTTTATGAAATACGAAGACATGACAATAAAAAAATAAAATAAAATTTTATGGACTGATTCCATAAAATATTAAATTTATGAAATAAAATTTCTCATAAAATCTCGATTTTTTCTCATTATTATACAAATAATTTGAATTATAGATTTTTTTATCCAAAAATGTTTATTTGAATATGAATTTTAATTTATATTGAAGTTTTTTCAATTATCCATTAGATAATATTATCTAAGTAGCGCGTTATTATATTATATACTTGTTCAACTATCTTATAATACCTTTTGATTAGTTATTGCAGATATGGTTTGAAAACGTTCAACTAAACTAAATTACTCGCGCAATAAAATACGAGAATATTTAGGTAGGTAGGTACTTATAAAATAATTAGATTGTGTAATATACGATATGAATTTTATATTTGGAAATAGAAAATAAGTAGATTGGATAATACGTAATTTAAATTGATCCAGCCGTCAAACCAGATACTATTATACCTTTATTTAACCTATTATATTTATATAATATGCTGTTTTGCTTCGAAATAACGAATCGGAATTTTTTAAATGTAAACTGCCTGCCTGACAACTTCAGCAGACGGAATATAACGAGACGAATTGCTTTTTATCGCGGTATGAGGTAATGAGGGTGAAATAAATCATACGACGGCCGTCCGAGAGAAACGATGACGTTGCAGAGAAGCCGACCGTAGCAGCGGAAGTTTCGGTCTAACAAATGTGTACATAATATATATATATATATATATATATATATATATATATATATATATATACAGGTAGTGACCACATTTCGGGTTGAACGTATAATAATAATAATAATAGTTACGATAATCACATCTGACGGAGTAGTTTAACTTTCTATCCTCGTTGGAAGCTTAAAACTATCTATTCATTTATTTATAATAAATTCTATAATATACATAGTACACGCATAGGTGGTAGGTATACGGTTTATGCATTTCTTTGCGTTTGGAATTAGAGTTGCAGCCTGCAGACCGCCGTCGGTACGCTTGGAAAAAATCGATCGACGTCGTATTATCATCGTTATACATATTATTATAACAAGAATAATAATACATGAAGTGATGATGATACGTGACTTAAACATCAAAACACCACCGATGTCTTTATATAAGAATAAAGTTTTTTTTCATACACAAAGAGTTATATGCACATATTATTATAGCCACTATTATACATACGCGTATTATTTTATTATATTATGCGTGCATGTTAAGTTAAATGTATATGTATAGAAACAGCAAACCGATATTTACATAATATTATTCAAACAGTCGTTATATATTATTGTTAAAGGTCTATGCGGCGCTGGTAATACCGAAATTATCGTCTCTTATCTACGCAACGTATATAATTTAATATATGTATAATAGTAGGTAGGTATATGTCATTTACCGTAATCCAGCGCCAGTATGTATATTGTATATACGACGCGTAAATAATATATAATCCACCAAACTAATTTGAATAAACGAGTTGCATTTATATAGATATACATAATATATCGATACTTGGCAAAATAATAATACGTCGTGTTTTGTTAAAGAAACTCGGAAACTTTTAATTCATTAGTGAAATCTAAGATGTGTGTTTCTTTTTTTTTTAATTTGCTATTCGACAGCTGTTGATATTATACGTAGATATGTAGGATACTCGTTGAAACGAATTTTGGGTATAATTTTCGTGCACATTTATCGTTATAATTAAAAACGAGTTTAGTATGTCTTTCCATGTTTCTAGCCCAGTTGAGTTAATTATGCAACCGTATATTCAACTGAAATAAATAAACCCGTACGCGCATGCGTAGAAAAAAACTAGAATACCTACGTTACTATGATAATTTTATGTCGTTTATGATAATAATTATTAATTCACCCGAAGTATACAAGCATACTCACCTTTAACCCCTTAACCCTTTAATAAGTTTATTTTCAAATTCTGATTTGGAAACTTTCGAGTATACTCTATAAGATCTATTTTAAAATACTTAAATATTTTTATGTCAATAAAAATTAGTTCTTAAGTGAAACAGACTTCTTTTTTACCTTTTTTAGTAAAAATTTGAGCAAGTGTAGTTTTTGAGTTATTATACTTAGTGTAGTATGGATAATAATCGAGAGTAATCGATTGAAAGAAATAGCTGTAAAAGAGACAGGGAAAATATTAATTTTGATTTAAAAACCATATAAATCTATTAACATTGTATATTTTATAAAAGATTTTCCGAGTATGATACATTTTTAATTTTCTAGGTTAGGTTGAATCATTATTAAGAACTATAACCTTCAAGTATTATATTCATTTTAATAAATTGGAAATTGTTCGCTCAAATTTTGATTAAGATACATTAGCATTTTCAAAAAAATCATCTCTCAAATAATTCACCATAGTAAAAAAACTGTATCGTTAATTACTAGCTGATATTTTTCAAATAATAAAAAGAGCTAAGTAAGTATCTATAATTAAAAAATAGTATTAAAATAGGTATAAAAAATTCTTAAAATCTCAAATTGAATAAGTACTTAATTAAAAGATAAAAGAATAGCGTGAGTAATGACTAATGAATATGCTTGTTAAATAATCTTGTGTAGTCGTGTGTATTTATACATATATTGTATCCATATTTAGTCATCATCTTCTTAGTATATATTGCTGCAGCTTCTCTATAATATTCAACCTTTTCGTACGCAGTTTTTCACAAACAATTCTATGTATAAATATCTCCAAAAGCTTTAAATCAGGAAACTTATTATGTACATAACAATACATATACGCTCCTCTAATTCCAAACTGCGTCCGTTTCTATTGCTTGTATTTATTATTTAACTCTTTCCATTACGGTTTCCGACCAAATTCCGAGAGTGGGTATCTACCAAGATACGTCTCGGTCGCGGAGTGGGTTTACTTTGCGCCCTTAAAGTTTTCAACGGAAGTTATATTATTATACCCTGACTACACGAGTTGTATTTCGCGGGCTCTTGCAAAATGTATTGTATTCATCGTGGATTGCACGATAATCTTGTTTATTGTAAGAAGTCGCCACTTTTTAGTGTACATTTATGTATAATATATTGTTTATAATATAATTTATATGGTTTACTGACTTGCACTATATACCGCGTCTGTTTACACAACTTTGATTTTGATATTATGTTGTATTATATTACAGTACATGTACACTATAACTGTACCACTGCAGCACTAAAACTATTATTCGGTTAATTTTTAAAAATATAGAACGTTTCTACAATTGTTGTTAAGCTTAAAAAAAGTACTAATGTTATAACAATTAACAATAACTATAATAATATAGTGGTTCTGTAAAAATGCTTAAAAATGTATTTTATGTTTTTAAGTTAGTAACGGAAAATTAAGTTTGTAGGTAATTATTTCATAATAATAGATACAACATGAAGAACATTATATTAAATTTATTTTATAATTGTAATTTACAAAATATATGTGGTAGTATTTAAACACAACTTAAAATTATTATCGTAGAACTCTTAACTACCATATTTCAAATTAAAAGCTTAAAAGAAGAAAAAATGTAGGTATAGCATAAATAAAAGTTTAAATTATTATAATCAATATAAATAGTTTACAATTTGTGTTTTGATAAATATTAATTAATTAATTTGCATTTTTTTATTGTAATAGGTTAAAATATACAAAGAAAATAGAAACCACAACAATATTGTGATTGGTCTTACCACCAAAAAAAACAACCAATTAGAACACAGCATAATCATATTTATAGTATTCTCTTCGACATAATAAGATTTTGAAACTAAAATTATTAGACATCCTTTCATCTGTGATTGTTATTCAATGAGAAAATACAGTAAATTAATTTGGTCTTCTATTTTCAATCTAACCTAACGTACACTACCGTGAATTGAAATTCGTCATATGTACGAACAGGTAATAACAGGTATGGAAAAGAGCAATTTATCACAAATGAGGATAGAATAGAAAATATTGTTAACCCAATCCTGTGGAAAACTCAAATAACATACAGTTTTAAGGAAAATGGTTGAAGTTCATTACTAAATATAGATATTATGAATATTTTAGGATTGGTAAGAATATGTATAGTCCTTAGATATTAGATTAGATACGTAGAATTTGAATACAATTAATATTCCAAATACTAACTAAAAACCAACATTTTAATAATCAAACATTTCTGAAGAATAAACTAAAAAAATGTGAACAAATAGGTACCGCTCTGGCGCTCTGCACCCTAATAGGTATATTAAAAACTGCGTAAATAGAATCAAGTGTATGTACAATGTACATTGTGCACGCAACATTAATGTGTTAATTTCTAAACATAAAATAAAATGATATTCATACAATTATTCATAAAAAAAAAAGAAAAGAAAAAACTCAAAATTTAAAAAATACTTGTTTTAATGAACAAAACATTGTATATACACAATATTTTATCATAAAAACTTAATTAAACAATTATAAAATAATTCTCCTATTTCCCATACTATTTTAAATTCATCAATGACCATTCCAGTATTAATGGTAGATGTTAGTTTTGGTTTGGTAAACATTAATAATTAACTATTAAGTCGGTCTTGATGTATAGTACTCCTTAATTTATTTTTTACTATTGTTAATTTAGAAAATAGCCGTTCGAAGGAACAACTTGTAACTGGTATTACACTGAATAATTTTAGTACAGTGAAAAAACCATTCAATGATTTTATGTAATTATTGCTTTCATATTATAATCTAGTGACGAATGAATCGATTCATTATTACTAATAATTGATTAGTATTAGTATCTGGTTGAAATTTTATCGTGCCCCTAAAAAAATTCCGGACGAGCCGGGCCTCGATCGGATCGCCCCTCGCGCACGCCTATGCCCCTTGACGTTGTGTTTTATAATTTTCACCGATTACATGGTGGCAGCTACAATAACGCGTGAGAATTGCAATATTATTGGTTAGTAAATATTTTCAATGTTATATAAAAAGTTGCATATCGTATGATGTAAACACCTAGAACGTTTGAATACGTACACATAAGTATTCGGGTGCTATTATAATTATATATATTATGCATATTACAGTGTGCACAGAGCCTGAGAGAAACGGACGTCAGGCAAAAGTTCTATTACGCGTTCAATGAGTTTTTCACGGAGTAACGACAATATACATTTTAAATACCTATACATTTATGTTTTGAATTTACATAGAAATTTGTTGGAAAATAGTTCATTATTATAATAACCAAAAACTCTCTCTCCCCGTACGCTCGTCTATGGCTTTACAATACATTAGACGTCCAGTAGATCACTATTATGAATCTGTTAATTTGAATTCGAGGATATTTCATTCTATTTAAAATACAATTCTGAGCGGAAAATATATATCAGCCTATATCACTAATACTAAGCGATAATTTTTTTTTTTTTTTGCGTGATTATTAAAGAAAATTATTTTAATTTTAGTGTTATAGTAGGATAATGTATTTTTTTCTAAAAATATTGTATTTGTTTTATTATTAGTAATAAAATATTATAATAATATTATAGTAATATATAATATATCATATTTAAAACATTTTTCTGTAAATTTCAAATATCCCAAGACAACAAAAATAGATTTATAGAATAAATAGATACTATTTTAAAATAAATCAAAAATGTCATTGCGTATTGTATCAAAAAATATTTGAGGAGAAATAATTATTTAACAAGATGAATATCGAACTTCGTAAAAATTTGAAATTAAAATACTAATAAAATATTAATTTTTTTTTTACAAAATATTTTTTTTATAATTAAGTTGAAACAATTATAATTACCTAACCTTGTATTACATTCAATAATTTTAATAACTATAAAATAATTTAAGATTAAATTAACTTTAAATCAGTTTTAAGATTTTGACGTACTATTTTTAATTTAAACATTTTATTAAACAATAATTTAAACATGTTTTTAAATATTTAAAACACCTACGATTAATCTTTTTCTCAAACTACCCTAAATAACAAAATTATCAAATATTTTATCAACTACTTATCTAAAAGCTATAACTACTTATAACCTTCATTTTTATGATTTATACACAAGTTAGACATAAAAATACAAACGTTTTCTCATAAATGAAATAAAAATAAATCAGGTATATGGTATTTTATATAAAAACCTATATTTTTACTTTTATTAGTTATTATTTATTAATTATTCGTACATTATAATTCGGTAGTTAATATAAAATATACATTAGATAATAAAATATAACAATATGAATAATAAATAATTATAATATTATTATTGTAGCATAGGTATTTAAAAACTACTTTTTAATACGAGTTTTTAAATTTTAAATAAATTATAATTTAAAATAAACACTAATACGCTGTACGAATAAAGTTATTATTTTTTTAATGTGATCTCATAATTTAAAAATATTTAAATAACTAATGACTTAAAATGTATATACACGCTTCAAGCTTAAATTTAAATGTATATGTATGTATTTAATATATGATGAGTCCCTTTAAGTTTTTAAATTAAAACAATAATAATCCTTTGATAGTAAAGAATAAATTTGAAAATAGGGAATTAAAACTTTTCTAATATACAACTTAGATGGAAGCTAGGTAGACTATATAGTATAGGTATAGAAATCTACATTAAAACTGTTTGTTAATATATTATTATGTGCACTTTAGAATTTTAAATCAGCACAAAATTTGATTACAACTTAAAATTCACGTTAGGTATACATAAATAAATGTTTCTATTAAACAAATAGTAATTAAATATGTATAAATTATACATACTTTATAATATTTATTAATTATTATTAACAATTCAAATTAATAAAATAAAATGTTTTCTAATCATCCAAATAAATAAAAATCATTTAAACTAAATATAGGTTACAGTTTTTATAACCTCTATTGTGCATGGAAACTTAGATATAATTTATAGAAAAACTAAGATTTTTTTCTATATTTTTGATCTCTACTATAGCCTCAAAAGTATACATCTTTTAATTTAGTGCCCCTAAAGTTTGTAGCCCCCCTTGCCCGTTGGCTAATGGTGTGGTTTTGTACTGCTATTACAACAAGTAACGCAACTGAGATTAAGAACATTATTAAACAACAATGGCCATTAAAATTGGTCAACGGTAAACCGATTTTTAATAGGATCTCAAAACATAATATATTATTATATTATACTTTCAGGCGTGACTCATTATTATTATTATCGTGTTAGGGTATTTTTCTTTTTTGAATATTATCTTTCGACTACGCATTATATAAAAACGTAGAACAATATACATATTATGTTAGGCATGTAGTTATATATTTGCAACTAAACTGGTCATAATGACTATGGTAACGAATAATAAATAAACCTCTTGCGGCGACGCGTTCGGATTCCGAATCCAGAAATAGATTTATGACCGAAAATCGTATAATTAATACAATTAACGTTATATTGGAGTATTAATATCACAATATTATTTTCACACACGTTCATGCTTGAACAAGACGTGTTGTTTACGATAAAATCGGTCATTTAAATATAGATAATACCAATGTACATAGTTGAGTGAGTGACGAAACCCGATTATACAGATTTATAATGAATAATAATTTATCGAGAACATTTTTTTTTAAAGTTACTCAAAACACCAATCGATTACAATCAAAATATTTGTGGTGTATTTTTCTTCCAAAACCATATAATTAATCCGTATTTGTTTAAAAATGTTATTATAATTTTACGGCTAGCTGGTATATATTATTATAGCCTACATAATTATATAATTATATATTATATATTACACGACGGTTGATATTAAAATAAATACCAAGAAATTTCAATTTTATAAAAACAAAAAATAATTGCTAATACATTGTGCAACTCTATGAGTATGAACACATTGAACATAAATTGAACATATTACGTACAGTAGTGACATGTGTATACATAAAATATGCCCAACTAACGAAATTTTTTGTTTGCCAAAATATTTTTGAAAACCAAATTTACTATTATTATTATTATTTTAGATCGACTACGCAATAATATGGAAGTCTTGCTGTAATATTGTATTGTTCATAGAGAAAAAAATTATATCTATTACGACTTGAATGCTTATTCATACATTTGAGTCTAGTATGAGTTCGTCGAATTCTGATATGCGTATTGATATTACAATACTATTGTAAATATAGGTACTATATATAATATTATACTTTTGTACATCACAATATGACAATAGATCGGGCGAAAAACTCATCGTTTCTACGTAGTATTGTCACTTGTCGGAGGGAAAAAAAAAAAAAAAGTTCGAGTGGTGCGAAACGTTCTTAGGTTTATGGTAATTTACTTAAGAATTTTTATTTTCATTATTTTCCACTATTATACACTCCGTGTCAAATTCTTAAAAGAGTATATTATTATAATATATATTTAACGAGCACGGCGCGAATACACGACGTATAATATTAGAAGACTGTACCTCTATGTATACGAGTGACGGAGATATTACTCTCATTCGACACATTGCTACACATATGGCTTATAATATTATACATATACTGCACCAAGTGCACCAAGTGGGAAGTACTTCCGTCTGTGTCATTATATCGTATAACATTACTCAAATGGTCGTTCTTAATTGCTTTCACTCTCAATTTTTATTTTTTATAACGTCGTAACAACTGCATTACGCATATTATATATATGATACCTATAGTATTATTATTATTATAAATTGTTACGCAAAAAGACGTGGTGGTATGTACATTATTTTGTTATTTCCCTTCTTGAATGAATAATCGTTCATCCAACAAACTTCTCAGTAATCCTCGTCGCACATGCATATTTCCGATTTATAGGGCTCGCGACTTAAGTATAGTAGTGCAAGTATAATATACCTAAAATTTATCGTATATTATACGTTAATACTTTTGACTTCGTATATTAATAAAATAAAACGCATTACACGATTAAAATATAAGTATTTTATTGACGCTATGGTGTTTAGGATATTACTGTACTATTGTGATCTGGTCAAGAAATCACCGTAGAATAATCACTTTCCGTCACTATTTCTTATACTATATTATCATTGCTTATCGAATTTTTAATGTTAATATTAAACATATAATATTGTTATAGACCTTCAAATGTTTACTGATAAGGGACGTAACTAAACATTTGGTTACTTTTATCATATTTGTTTTCTGAACTTTGCAGAGAAGAGACACGCATAAATTATGCACAGAATCATCGTTGTGCATTTTAAAACGCATATTGATGATCTATTCTTTTCGTCTGCATCACATAATATACATTAAATTATAGATATATAACAGTAAATTATTATTTAGCCAATGCGATTATATACTCCATCGTACCTATAAATCGTCTATAATCCATTATCAAATCGAAATAGACTGCTACTTTAATTTATACCTCAATGTTGTTTAACCTAACCTATTCACGTACGTGAATTATAAACTTTTCGAGTTCATATTGTAATGATATGCTTTCAAGCAATCATAATTAAATATTTATATAATAAAATAAATAATTATGACCTTTAGCTATAAGTAATTTATCAATATGACAAAAATCAAATATTTAATTACTGTATAACCTTTAGCTATAAGTCATCTATTAATATAATCATGTAAAACAATAAAATGACCTATAGTCGGATCAAACACACACACAGGACACCCGATATAATAGGGCCGGTCACCACCGATCCAGGCGGAGTGCTCTTACCGTCTTTTTGTGTAAATGATCATAAGCGAGTGTAAAAGACTACGCAGATCATATACACGAAAAGATGTGTTAAAGAAAAATTATAATAAAAATAATAAGTGTATTTAAGTGAAAAAAGTCTTATAATTATTCAACGTGCACTGGTCACCTTATTCACAACAGCATTAACAAAGAAGTCATTGCCAAGAGAAGAAAGGTAATGTAATGATTTATAATTGATCTAAAGGTGTATAGTCAATAACCCCTGATAAATATTACCCCTTCATTATCCTTTCCTTTTTAAATCATTACAATATAGAACAGTATAATAATAAAATTCATAGAGGCCAATATTGAAATAAAAAATGACCAAGTCGAACATATTATTATACAGGCATATTGTTGTACATTACCACTGAGACATTGACAAAAAATGGTAAAAAAAAAAAAATAATAAAAAAAATAAATACAATATAACCGTCTTTGACGTCCAATCCCTTGATATTTCATTATACCATTATACAACGACGAAAAAATTGCCACGAAATAACGACCATCGTAGTTATCGGGACGGAACTCCGAAAATCCTTATTAGCCATGTAATATAATATATATGTCCGCTGCATTGCGCCCAATTAGTACAAAACTCGCATGCGCCACGTGTGTAATATATTATAATATTTCGGAACTCGACGTCTTGCTCCCGACCATCGCGCATCGTTACGCGACCGTCCTGTATGGCTATAATAATAATAATTATTTATTATTCTTATGGGCGTTTTGAAATGAATATTCTATCGTCGTTTTTAGAAAATAAAATGTTAAGTATGAATGTATTATGTATGCGTTATATTTATATTATGTGGAATACACAGCTGGAGACAGACTATAATATAATATAATGTATATTATTGTAAATTGTAATCGAGTTTAAGACATGCCATCGATACGATAATAATAATGGTGTTTATTGCTTACTATTGTTGTACAAAGCAGGCACGCAAACATTTGCTACCAGACAGTGTAACATTAACATTTGGATAATAAAACGGAAACGAATATAATCATGAAACGATCAATAAGAAGAAATATTAATATAATACAGTTTATGCGTTGGCAAAGTCCGATAATACAAAATGATTAGTTATTTTTTCAATCGTTTTATTTGTATTTTTTATTTTTAGACGTTTTTCATGTTTTCATTGTTCATTGTGGAAACAAAATATTTCTTAGTACGGTCATTTGGATTAATTTTTTTTTTTTTTAAAGACATTTTACATTCCTAAACAATTGATTTCTGTACTTCCGACACGACATATTATATACCTATATACAATATACTAATATACATATCTATTTATATACATAATTCGACGTTTTACACATTATTGAATACGCAGAAAACTTCGGTGCAGTTATTACGCGTAGTCTGTTAAAACAATTCCTTAAAAACAAAATAATTATGGTAAAGTGGATAAGTGGATTTAATCGTTGATTAAGTTCCAAGTCGCTTTTGAGAATTTTAAATATGTAATTCGACGTACTTTTTTGGCCCAATTTGGTGTACTTTCATATTATCAAAAAACACCGAGATAAACATCACTTTGCTAAGGGACGAAAACGAAAACCGACGAAACTTTTTAATTAATTAAGGCCAAAATGAATGAACATAGCTAATTTATGTATGTCGATTACGGATTCATGACTGTGTACAATATTTGTAGGCACTTAGACCTATATATAGTTAGACGTCGAGACATATTATATTATAACGACGACGACGCCAGCGATGATGACGATGATGATAATAATAATAAGACGTTATTATTCTAAGTATTAAAACGCTAACGAATGAACGAACGACAATGGCGCATATGTTTTATGTGCACAAAAGGTTATTTGAATTTGGTACAATATAATAATATATTATTTTTGTTTAATGTGCGGGTCGAGGAAACAAACTCGAGGCGTCTACCGTCCTCTTCGTGTTTGATGCTGGGAAAAATCGTCCCACTCGAACTGTTCAATAATAATTACGACATTATTTTTAACACACCACACGCGGAGTTGTCGTTGGTCGGGACAGTGCGTTTTTTTTTTTTTTTTTGTCTACGTCTAGTGGGATAATAATGTAAACGTCATGCCGGCAAATTCGATCGATTCCGGGTACGGTTGTTTTCGCAATAATCGTTATATTATTATTATTATTTCATTTCGGTTTTATTCTTTCTCTCTTTCTCTGTCTGTCTGTCTCTCTCTCTCTCCGGTAACATGCGCAAAGAGCAGTTATATAGTAGTGCAATGCTGCTATTGTCCTGTCCTTGACTACGTCGGCAGTGGCACTCGAAAACTGCCGGCAACCCCCTGGAGGACCCGTCGCGCGACTCGGCAGAGAAAATGTTTAGATAACATTTGATGGGATTACGGGGCGGATTCCGGTCGTTGCATCGCGTCCGGAGACCACACGTACCGCGTTCGTGTGAGTGCTTGTGTGTGTTTAGCGTATTTAGACAACTGCTACAGTGACGTGCGGTACACACCCTTTGGCACAATAACTATATATTTTATATATATATATATATGGTTATATATGGTATGCACACACACACATATATATGTACATATACATTTATTTACACCAAGTGTATACGCGACGCGAGAGTGTACGTGCGAGGGACCGAATCGCCGGGGACTTGAGAGAATCCGAAATAATACGTAGAGTACGACGATTGATGTCTCTCCTTCGTTGTAGGTCGATTGACGCTGAGTGTGTGTGTGTGAGTGGATGATGGTTGGTGAGAGGGTGTGCTCGTGTGGCGCAGTGGGGTGCGTGTGTAGTAGTATTTGCGCGATTGCGCGAGCGGTGAGTGACTCGGCGATGTGCAAATGCTCAAAATTCCGTCGCCATTTCCCATATGTACATATCGGACTCGAAGTCTCGAAATAATATAATAATAATATATAACGTGCGTACGACGACGTAATATATTGTATCTAATGTATCTATAGTTTATCGTTATAGGTTTTTCGCGTGTACCTACTCTCAAATTCAACGTTATTCACCGTTCGCGCGTTCGAGAAAATAATATTAAATGCTCTTTACGCGCGATAAATTGTTTTGTCGTGCTGTGCTAGTAAAACATTTTATTTTATTACAACACAGAGCCTATGGCAACACGCCTTTTATGACTATATGGGCTATGTTAAACGTTTATTTTCATTTCTCAATGCAGAGTTTTCACTGCAAAGAAACGTTCAAGTATAATCATGCGTTTTGTGATATTTAAATATAATATTATACATACCCGTACACCATATATTTTCTAACGGTTGTGCAAAGTATAATACTATTATAAAATGACAAACGACTTATTTGCGCACGTCATAACAATAATTATAATATTATTATGTGTTCTTCAAATTATATAAAGTTTTGTATTATACCGTGTAGGCATTTTTGTTTGGCCAGAAATTCGAGCTAAATATTTTCTTTTATTTACTTACATTTATACTCTCGATTCACTTGCCTTTATTATATTATACACAACTCAGTGTGACGTATAATTGATTGAATTTCTGAGAATTCGCGTCGACGTTATATAAATAAATAAATTAATATTGTGTATTTATTGATCGATAGGTTGGCTTTCATGAGTTCGGTAATAACGAAGAAAATGGAGAAAATAATTTGACGCACAAACCGTGAACTTTTCCAAACAGTACGCTTAGGTATATATATTTTATATTATATTATACAATTACGCGTTCAAGTAAGCAAACATCGCACACATGCGATATGTCCGTACCCAAACTGTTAAATAGTTGATTATATACGTTCATATAAACACGGTTTGTTTATTGTTTACCGACATATGTTATGTAATGTTATTATTATGAGTTTTCGAAACAGTCGCCGCCGCGATCCATTCTGCACGACTAGAGATGGGAAAACAACGAAGACAATAAACCGGTACGCCGAATATAGCCGCGTGCGGACGACGTAAGTATATCGAAAACGATTAAATACGTACAAGGATAATAATAATGACAATATGTATATAATAATATTATAGCATTGTATTGTTGTATATGGTTTTATGGATAGAAGGATATAAATGGTGGTGCACAGAAAAATAGCATAGTAATCGAGCGTATAATATATTATTACAGAAGCGGTCTATTCGGCGATATAATATTCCAACGAGCGATTATAACCATTTGGACATGATATACATATTTAATATACAATGTATACTGTTGTAGTGGTTTGTATAACTTATATATATATTTAAACACGCGTTTGTATTTTTTTATGTGTGTCAGTATACGTGATATATACTAGTTACCTACTTAGATTCACATAACTATACTATAATATTATATATTATTATTATTATTATGTCTATAGTATACCATATAATACTTATTGTAGCTACAAATATTAAGTATATGATAACTTATGACTCGTTATAAACGAAAAACCTTAATTCATAGTATGCTTTGGAATTTAGGTATATTATCCACGAAAAACTGAGTTTGTCATGTGTTTTATTGTATTTCTTGCGATAATTTAATATTATCTATGTTATTTAAAATAGTTTATGTGGAATAATGTAAAATACAGTCAACATCATAATATTATAGAATTAGTTCTGTTTCTGTATTTAATTTTCACAATGGAACTATCATAACAATTTAAAAGGTCTACATTTTCATTGCAATAAACACGTCCTGTAATATAATATACATATATTATATTATGATTACTAATTTATACCATAGCGATTTATTGTCGCGGTTGTACTCTGCTGTTGCTGGCGGTTTTGGTCCGATCACCGCGAGGCCGTTGCAAATGTTCCGGAACGTTTGTCATCGCACATTTCGCGGTACACGAGGAACGAAAGAGCAAAGAAAAAAATGTCAGATGGAGCCAACTTCACGGACATGGTGGAGCCTGCCGGTTTTATACTACGGTGAAATGCATGCGTATAATCGATTCGGATGCGATCGCCATCCATCACGGTTATAACCTTATTACAGCGCACCGATCGTACACAGTGTACATAGTGTACCTACCTAGATAATGTATACAAGGTGATTCATCAAACTCGGTCGCTTCCATTTTATGAGTCAATTGTATCAGTTAATTAAATAGTTTTTAGTTTTTATTTGTAGTGGCCTTTTTTTAATTATCTACATAAATTGTTAAGTAATTTGAAATGTCCAGCACTGTACGTCTGTACTGATACATGTATTGTTTGTACTATAAATTATAATAACGAGTTCATAAGCTTAAACTCATAACCTATTAGTTCATCAAAATGTATGTTAGAAGTAAAGTACTGTTATTATATAAAAAGGAAAATATCTCCGAAAATAGTGATTATGATCGTAAGTCTCGATTTCAACATTTTATTCTAATTTTTTTAAAAAACTTTCGCATAATAAATTCCGGTTAAAATAATAAAAAGATATTAAACTATTTATTGCTTTAAGAAATTTAAAAATTTAAAAATATGGTCTTTAAGAAAGTATAAATACTATAAATAGTAAAAAATAACAAAAAAATCAAAATTTCAAAAATAAAGTACACGCTAATCGACTTTACATTACTAACACGCTTAAATATTATTTATTAAATAGTGTGACGTACTCGTACCTACGAATAATTATAGGTATTGAAGGATTTGAAAAGTCGATTTTTCAAAGTTTTTTGTATCTGCGTTATAATTGCGTATTCAATATATTCAGTAACAATTAACAACACATTGAACTTTTAAACACGTTTACTACTAAATTTATTGGACTATCATATTTTTTTCTGAGATAAAAAATACATTCCAAACCGAATGAATAAAATTTAAGCGTAAGAAATTAAATTTGCGCTAAAAAACCTAAAACGATATAAATATGTAATATTATTCGAAGGGGCAAATGACCTACAGTGAATTATATTCGAAATAGAAAAACGCACAATAGTTCTAAAACTCGAAGTCGCTTACGAGTGGATAATTTGGGAGTTTCCAGAGTGCGTTTCGAAATGACTCTTTTTTAATGTTCCTGGTGCGTTCGAAATAAGATATCACCTGAGTTCATCCTAAGAAGAAAAAAGTAATATTTTTGACATGGAGTGAGTACGTCCCAGTTTATTTAGAGCAACCTGGGGAACACCTCGAACACCACAAAGAGGTAAACTAGCTTACACCTCAAAATATTTTTTGTTTCTTAATTATAATATCTTTTATTTTAGCGTACCTACATCCTTGAATTTGGGTGAGCGTACTAATTATTTTATTATTTTAAATGGTTTTTGTTTTTTTTATCCAAGAACAATTTTATTAATATATGTTTTTTTTTTTAGTATATCTAATATAGACTGGTGTTTAAATGTCATTCTTTTGATAAAATCTAGTCTTGATATTTTATTTTTTTGAAATTGATTTATATTGTCTTTGATGTATGAAATTTTCTTGCATGTGGTCTGTGGACTAAGGAGGCACTTGGGCTATTCAATATAATTTGTAAATAAGATTGTGAACGCACTCGGGCTATGAAAAAGGTAAAAATTAAAAACTAGACGCACTCGGGATAATCACGATAGTTTCGATGGTCGTTTAAATAACACGTATATACTATAGATAGAAATAGGTAGTTAATTTTTTTTTGTACTTCAATTGGTTATGAGTACAAAAAAATGACCATTTCATTTGTATAATTTATGGTGAATTTTTTAGAGTAAAAAATAAAAACAGCATAAAATTCCGCTGTTTTCATTTATATTTTAAAAGCTGTGGGGTTTTAAGTTGGAGTATAAATTATTAACGCGTCCATGTACGCCGTATGTTGGTTAATAATAAATTACTACTTAGATTTAATGTTTTCTTTTTTCTTTCCGCTTGAATTTTCCTGAAACGTTTAAGCTTTTTGCTGCACAAACTCGCTGTGCTAACTGCTGTAACATCAAGGATTTTTTTTTTCTATTTGGCGAAATCTCATTATTATTTATATGTAGTGTATTTATATTATTTTCTGGTGCATACGAAAACCGTAGCTAAATAACGTCTCGTTACTTAAAACGACTTATCACGTCAAAATGTAATCGACAATAATAACAATATAGTAAATATTACATGATTTTTATATCGTTCTGTATATAAGTAATAACTTGTCTATATTTAGGTAATTTGTATTTTCTTTTCCAGTGTAATCTAACTAGAACTAAGTTTAAACAATTTAACACTATACTATTCTATATTAGTGTTAAACTGCACTCATATTTCAGCTCTAAAATATATAAGTCATCGAAATTAGTTGTAGAAATATGATTGCAATCAATAAAAATTATAAAAATTAATTAAATAAATTCAATACTTTGTATTACACCCACTATGGATTTGAAATGAAGACGTTTTTATACGTACAACAATAAGTTATCAATATTACGTAATTTAGAAAAGTACCTATATTATATATTAGGGGTGACGAACCTACGGTACGCGTGCCAGAGGTAGTATGTTAGTTAAATTTCAATGGCACATGAAAAATTAAAATTTAAAAAAATTATGCTATTTATAAAATGTTGGTTATAAGAAATTCAAAGAAATAATTTATGTTTAAAAATTATAATATTCTTTTATAAAATGTACTATATTTGTTGTGTAACTTTATTTTTATCCTTAGAAAATATAATTTCTTTTGGGCACGAGAAAAATTTTCAAAATCTTGATTTGAAAAATTTGATACTTGACCTAAAAAAGGTTCACCACTTCTGTTATATATAATGGACGATAATAATTTTATTCTATGAAGGTATTGTAGAACTTACATATACGGTACTCTCGTGAATGTTATAAAATACTGCCTAATACCGGCACAAAATTCTACGTATTAAATAGTAAAGTTACACATTTTAAAATTATTCATTTTGGGGAATAATTCCTGATTGAGAGGATGCTCGAGTAGAAGTTTAAAAGTATTTGCTACAAATATCAAATCGTTATTGTTTCACAATATACCAAGGTGTTAGCGTATTTTCGGGCTTTGCACTTGACCAGAAATTCATTATTTTCATGTGGATAAATACTTTTCATTTCAGCTAATTCTAGCTCATTTTACAAACAATAACAAATTGAAGTCCATGTGGTTGGTGCAGTACAAAAAAAAAAAAAATAATGAGACCGTCTGCTCTTTTAACATATACTGTATCCATCGGGCGTTGCCGTTGGTTTAAACGCATGTTTCTTATAGTTAATTATATTTTTTGTTTTTTGTTTTTCATAATTAGGTTTGCACGTAGTACACTACAAATATTATAAGTTATGATACACCTCAAAATACTTTTGAACGCCGCTGGTTAAATGTAGCGTGTATGTAAGCAGGTAAGATTATATAATATAATAACAATAATAATTATACAAATAATGATATACGCCACGAGAATTTTTAATATAATAGAATGATACAATAATAATATATTAAACAAAAAAAAAAAAAAAAAAACGCTGATGATAATGTGCGATATTCTAGATGTGTTCTCAGATGAGGAGAGGGCGTCGTGCAAAATTTGAATTTAACGCGAAACGACAGGTGCTTGTAACCATACATAGGTATAATAATTATTACTATAAAAATTGTTTGTGTTTATTGTTATCGAGGTGACCAGCTAAGTATAAGACGGCTGCACGTCGCAGTCGCATCATGCATACATAATATACGCGCACCATGCAGTCGTTCTACCGCCGCTGGCTCCGTCGTGCATAGTTCGTTAAATTTTGCATATCAAAAGGATAAATGAGACACGAAATGCGTGTACACAACAACAATATAATATTATAATTTTGCGCGCCGACCTCGGTGTGTGTGTCGTTCTTCCGTCATCGTGCTTTTAAAAATAAAATATACTTTTTACGCGGTGGCATATATATGTAT
Source organism: Melanaphis sacchari (assembly GCF_002803265.2). Classification (NCBI taxonomy): domain Eukaryota; kingdom Metazoa; phylum Arthropoda; class Insecta; order Hemiptera; family Aphididae; genus Melanaphis; species Melanaphis sacchari. The sequence goes on from NW_020271042.1 coordinate 2,870,128, forward strand.
ATTTATATGTGAGTATATGCGTGTGTGTTAGATAGTATAATATTATTACATTAAGATTTATATACTATATAATATATATATATATATATATATATATATATCATTAACTATGCTCCCCCAGTAATTTTACTTTAATAATGTATTCATTCAAATGCTGATTTTTAGCATTTTTAAGTATTTTTAAGAGCATAATATTTCAAATGTATTTAAATAAAAAAATCGATTTATGTATTTAATAATTTTCGAATTATTTGAACTTCATGTGTATCAATAGGATAATAGACTTTAATAATGGTTTTAGTTAGGTATACGTTAATTATAAAATATTTAGGTAAGTATGAAGTATTTTAATTTATAGTTAATTATATCTATACTTGAAAAATATTAATTCAATATTAAAATTATTTACTTTAATTTTTAAATTATTAAATCCCCATATATTTGAAATCCATTATTATGGACAACATTTATTAGATACATAAAGTTTAATAATTCAAAAAATATTCGTTAAAATTCCGATTTAGATACTTAAAATAAAATAAAAAAACCGTCTGCTTAACAATTTACTGTCAAAACAGGTGTTTTTCGTACTAAATGAAGTTGTATTGCTACAAGACATAATTTGAAAAGTATAATTATATCTAAGTCTTTGAACATATGATCTCTGAGTAAATAAAAAAAAAAATTAAAGAACAGAATTTGTGTAATTGAATGCTTAAAAGAACAAATAACGATGAACATGTTTGGTGAATCGCGCTGTGTTATGCATGGTATTACATTGTTCTGCGACGTATACACGTAGTATATTATCGTTGTTATATATCATTTAATTTATTCGAAAAAATTCGCGTCTAGTCCTCACGCACTAACTGGAACAAAAGTAAATATCGTTATCGTGGAAAGACGTCGATTTCAGCATCGTGATATTATTATAATGCACTTGTGCGACTAGACTTTAAAAATATTAATATTATAATAAATTATTGTGTCTGTATACTAATAATAATCGTACTTGTGTACTTAGACTTGAGTATTTATATTATTTTTTGTTGTGATGTGCGATACGGATGTGTATGTGTGCGATTATAAATATCTCTGCGTTCGTCTGCAGAAAACCTTTCTGAGACGCTTTATAATATAATGTAATATTTTATTTTACTATATGATCGTCTGATCCAAGAGTATGTGTGGTCCTCGCCGTCCGTATATTATTATTATTATCAATGTACGAATATACCGTATAGGTTTGACATGGTGTATGTATTACACCACATGGTATCATACTTATAAACATATTGCTGCTGTGGAAAGAACGCTAAATACGACTCCCCCTCCCTCCTTGAGGCTGTACAAATGTCAAAGATCGCAACGTATATTATCATAGTGTACATTGCAATATATATATATATACGTAGTATACGCGATCGAGTGATTGATATCCGCTACGGTTGTATATGCACAATTTAACTACATCTATAAAACAATATACGGTGATATTAGTTACTTAGGTAGTAAGTTTATAACAATATGGTCAGTCCGTTGGTATGCTCCTGACACGTAATGATCCATATAGCGGTTTAGGGACGCAAAAGTGTACAAAAATTGGTACTAGGGTTGGCTTTTGTATAGGTTCATTATGCCATCAAGGATGATTAGAAGTAGGTATAGGTGCACTTAAGCATAATAAATTATTATAAATTAGTTTGCTGTTTGAAAGAATACTAATCGGTATATTTTGAAATAAAATGAATAATTTAACCAACGACTATACACTGTATCAACTAATGCAACGTATATTTATTTTTAAATGCAAGCTGATATTATAAACTAGAGAGTTACAAAATGTAATAAAATTGTACATAATTAATTTTAAATCACTCTTAGAACTTTTAAAAACTACTCTCAAAATCAATATAAGATATTTTAACGAAAAAACCTGCACGATTTCAAAATTTATAGCCTTCTTGAGCTATAATAAGTTCTTACCACTAATAGCAACTACATATGTTTTTTTTATTTGTGATAATAAAATATTTAAAATATTTAACCTAATTATTAACTATTTATACCATGAACCTATTTGCAGTTCACACCAATCAACGATACATTAATGTTAGCTTTAAAATTATGATTACAACTAGTTATATTATTTGAAATTAAATAATAATTAGTATATTATTATTATTATATTATTATAAATTATTTATTTACTTCAATATCAAAAACAATTAAAAAATATTGATAGTAGAAAATTATAAAATTCCATTGTCACTTAATTATTTAAATCATCATTTAATTAACTCAATAACATTTTAAATGTATCTCGTTAAATTTTATGTTATTTATAAAAGTTTAAAATTTTCTTACAAAATTAAATATTTACACAAAGATTAAGAGATTTTAGTTATTTTTTTGACTCAAAAATATTATCCATGTAAATTAACAACTTTATGAATATTCTTATGTTTTTACAAGCAATGATATTTTAAAATACAATATTTTAGATAAAAAAATCTACATTATTACTAATAGTATATTAATTTACTTTAATACCTGGCATTTTAAATGCATTATAAAACATACTTATTAATATAAACTAATCTAATCTCCGCATCATGATAAATCATTGCATATGAAAAATGATTTATCAATGAATTAAAATGTAACACATACTTTACAAAGACAAGTACTTAATGTCTAATAATCAGGTATACTTGATATCTACTTTATAGCAAAGCAATTATCTACTATTCCTTTTTTAAAGTTATAAGTTATTATAGAATAATCTAAGTAAATAAGTAGTTCTATATAAAAAGTAAAATGAATTAAAACATAATAATATATCTTATGTACGATAATCAAGTAATGTAATACAACAGTGGTAGTCGGTAGACATGTTGAAGGTATTTTGTAATAAAGTAATATTATTAAATTGCTGTTTACTTTTTATCATGTGCTTAGTATTTTAATTAGCCATGCATATTATGCATTGTATTGTCGCACTAAAAAATAAAACTTGTTTCTAAATATAATCAAATAGAAATAAGGGTGATATAATTTTACAGTACATTTTGTTAATAATTACAATTATTACTAACAAGTTTATGCATTTTAAATTAATAAAAATCATTATAGTTTCATTTTCTAACTTTAATTGGTAGATTAAATTTTAAATAATCAAATAAAGTTTAAGTGTCTATGACGAAAATTTAAATTTTAGAGGAATGTCGAATTCAACGATGCGAATAATCGATAGAGTTTCAGTAAGGAAACGAATATAGTTAAATATTATCAACCATCCTTTATTAAAATTGTAATCGGATTATAAAGGACAAATAATTGCTTTAAAGAAGGTTTTTAATTTTTAACTTTCCGCAAACACGTATAAAAAATTTAATTTAAAAACAAAATGTAATACAAAGACGACAATGAAAAAAGATAAACATGTCTTACCCTCTGCGTATAGTTGTACCCTTTCGTTTATCTATATATCATACCAATATATAATAATTATTAATGAGAAATATTACCAATCATGATTAAATACCTCTTATACTCATATTAAATATTAAGAATTATTTTTTTTTTACTTTGATGAATCATATAGATCGCTGTATTATTATTATTCGGATATTGACTTATTACTGTTTGAGCAGCTGAAGTAAATTAAATTTTATTTAATATAATAAATATATAGTATTTTATAGAAAAAATCAAATCTAGGTTATCGATATACACTGACTTTGGTTAGTATGTACGTGAGTAAGGGATGATAGAACGTAGAACCATAGAGTATACGTAGGGTGACGAAGAAAAGGGTTCTGGTAAGTCTGGTTGTGTCGTATGCACACGCGACAACACGTATACGGACACATCACAAAAAAAAGCTATAATGATCTAAGCCACGCGCTCGCCAGATATATTTACATAATATAATATTAAATATACACTCGAACAATACGACCATTATATATTTACGTATATACGTACACTTATGTATATTGTCAAATTATTCAATCAGCCTGGCTCACACACGTATTATTACATCGTGAAAACATATTTCACGAAAGGTCGCTGTTTTGTTTGGTATGCGTCGTGGAAGGGTGGTGGTGGCATGGGATGATTGGGATAAATCCAATTTGAAAACAAGAACTCCGGTGATGGATTCGGGTTTCCCACGAGCATGTAAAGTGGCCTCCCTTGCTATATTTTCAAATTGCTCCTAAACCTCTGGTTCGCCACCATTATTTGGCAAATAACCTGCAAATATTTGCAAGCCAGCTTTTATAAAACCTACAAACTGGTGAAAACTTCGGTGGATAAACGGCTGTAATAAGCAAAATGGTGAAATATGTTTACTTATAATATGTGTGATATTGTATCCATAATCATATCCTACCAATGCTGTATTAAAATATTATGTTCATGTTTGGTTGGTAACAGTTAAAGGTGAAACCATAATACGATTTCACAAAAAGACCACAATGTATATGTAGTATGTATTATATCGAAGTAGCTAAATACGACTCAAAAACATGTGAATAAGAGCAAGGGAAATAAGAAGGATAAGTCTTGAACAAAATCCCAAAGGAAACATCTTATCCGAATTCCAAATTAAAAAATATTTAAATTTTTTTAAGAATTACAACGCAGTTTTGTTTTTCCGAAAATATGAAGTCTTTATGAATATTTAAAATTATACTTTGCAGTACGCCCATACAAACGTAACATTCGAAAAAAAAGACACTCTTCTTGTATATTGAGAAATGTCATTCTGTATAATATCGTTTATATATTGGTACATATTATTAAACGAAACCTACACTGAAAATAGTTCGGAAACGACTTTAAATATATGAAAACGTAACTAGCGTATCTACGCAGTGTACGGCGATCACACATTCTTTACGCGGTTTTGCCAATAACTTGTTTCCGGTTACGAAACGCGTAGTTCCGCCGCAGTTCATGCATCTCGTAAGCGTACGGTGGAGGGAGAGAAAGAAGAACAATATAATGCACCCTCAGATGACGGTGGTTGTATATAAACGTATAGACTATAGATTATATATATATATATACCTAACCTAACCTGTCGTGAACGGAAATCTAATTAATTCTCCCATATGCATGACGCATCATAGTGATCAAGCAATGTGATCAAGTGCCTCCGATAATTTATTACAATATACAGAATATACAGGGTGATTTAAAATCTTAAATCACCCTGAGCTTTAAGCTTTTCCATTGGGCATTAAAAGGTTTTACTCGTTTGGGGGGCGTATGATAAATATTCAGTATTCTACATTTTATTTGATAATTCTAATATTATGAGCAGTGTATCATTACATTTTAGAATAATGCATATTATAATAACAGAAATTACTATATAATAATATATTATCAGGTACATTCAGGTTTACGATATAAATCTGTATGACGACATCTAATACAGGCACGATGTTATATTTATCTTCTCATTTGATGATCTACAGTGAAGCATATATATGAATATATTCATCCGGGCTATAGACTTTAAAAAAAATAATGGACTGATATCAAAGAGATAGGTCAAAGTTATTCGAAAAATAAAGCATAGAAATTAGTATCCATGTATAACGAGAGAGAAAAAAAAGCTTAATAATATTTTAAAAAAAAGATAGTATTCACCTTAGGTCATATTACCGTATACAATTAGTATTGATTATCTTCTTTTGGCAATGTTTGCACTGACCTATGATGGCAGGACAAGGAGGACACGAAGTCTCCATATTGTTATAAATAATGTGTGTGGTCACTGCGAATGGTTTGTGTTTAAAGTAGGTTATCTACAGTAGATACAATTTATGCGGGCGAGGTCATTTTCCTCCAAAAATGGGTATTCTTTATTTACTTCCGATTATTATTTTGAACTAAAATCGCACGTATATTTCCTAAATATTTTTCATATGTCGTATATATTAATATTACTTAAGTTAGATTTCGTTTCTATAGATAGTTATTTATAATTTGCTAAAATATCATCTAATTTTAAGTATGAAAAAATATTGTTGGCAATAATTAATTGGTATAATATTCTTATAGGTACCTATATATAAGTATGGCGTTATGATAATAAATATTATATTTATAGTTAACTAACTTATTTAGTATTACGTATTTACATTGTTTGAATAAAATAAATGTCAATAAATATATATACCTAATGTAGATATTAGACGTATTATATTTTTATGTATTTTTAAAATTTCATATTTTGTTAATGAGATGAAATAGGTAATTTAATAAAATAGTATGCCGTTATGGAATTTTTGGTTATTGAAGGAAAATGGTTTTGTAACCATAATAATAATAACCATGGTAAATTATCATGTACGGAAAAAACTTATTTTTATTCTAACACAAATATGTCAAAAACATATGTGTTAACCATAAAGGGAATGCGAATGTGGCGGATAGCGTATTAAACACCAGAGATACCTAGTAAGTATGTAACAAATTATAATATATTAAATAAAATTCTATATGGACGCAATAATTACATATAATTATTTTATGTGTTGCTAGTAACAATTAATATGCATCATTTGGTAACTAGAGAGGTTTAGGGCAAAGAAGAACATGGAACTGATGATAAACGAATGTTACGTAATGTACTTAAAAAAATAAATAAATAACCGCGTTAGCATAATATTGCAATATAAATGTAGTAAATTTAATTTAATATATACTATGAAATATAATAAAAACAAATCATCATGATTATTTTTATAGAAAAACAACTCATTAAGTTCGTACGGAGTTAACTAAACAATATATTATTTTATATGTATTCATATAATTTTTTTTTTTTTTAACACAATTATAAATCATAACAACAGTAACTTTGTGAAGAAATTTCGTTTTATGATACGTTTTCGAATCATATGTCTTAGTATTACGAATATAACATTAAAACATAAACATTTCTGTCGAAAGACAAACGTCTGGCAGATCGGATTTCGCGGTCAGCGCCAAACTTCGTTTTAAATTTTATCATATATTCTTATATAAATATAAAATGAAAATTATCGTCGCAGCGAGTGTATACAAATCATCTGTAATGTATGACATATTTATTATATCCTGAAAACATTGATGAAAACAATATTATTATATCGCATACACCGGATGTCTGAACAGTCTGAACATATGATACATAATGATGATAATAGCTCTGTAAATACTATATTCACGTTTGGCTCGAAGCTTTACTCTGTGACAGCGGTAAATTTCACCCCTAAATACCCTGTGGGATGTCGTATATTGCAGGATTATACGTGATATTGTGTTATGCGCGGTATCGTTTACCATCATTTCCAATAGGTGTTTATCTCGTATGAGAGTTCAATATGTATATAATTTATTAATTATTATAAGTATGTAGCTATTACACTGCTGTACGTCTGTTCGCACAAAATATCTTTTTTTTTTTTAGAAATTATTTATACCTATACAACTATACGTCTTATAATAATGTAATAGTGTATCGTTTCATCGGCTTACACCTGCAGATGACGAGAAACACATCATCAGATAGGCGTATGTTGTTGTGTCTTGGGGGTTCGTCGGAGTTTTTTTTTAATTTTAGAAAATAACCATAAGTTTGTTTAAAACGTTTTTGTTAACCTGTTTATTATTACCGTGTTGATTATACTTTTTACGCACATTATATATTCCATATCATAATAAAAATATTAAGTAAGGTAACCTTCGTTTTGTGCGTTTTACAGAAAGGTGTGTTTCAAAGAATATAATATATAGTTTATATTATGTCTACACGATTGTTGATCAGTTTATTAAATAACTTATAAAACTGTACCACGCGATAAAATACAATTAGATATTTTCACAACGATTTAATTATTATTCACTGAGTTTTATTTCAAAATAGTTTATTTTTTTCAAACAATTTTTATTATTGCCGATTTTTGCCATAATCACGATCGATAAAATTATTTATAATATTACTGTTGGAAGAATATTATACTTTTTGTTCTTAAATTTAGACAGAAAAAATCAAATCGCATACCATATGGTATATGTATACTTACTTTATAGTGACGTAATAAACATTTTTTTTTTTTATGAAATTTATAGGTGTTTAGTAAGATGTTTATATACTATTATAATATTTTTTTTTTTTTTTTTTTTTTATAAATTTATTACGGCTTCAACAGCAAAGTTGTGAGATGTGAGAGCGTAAGTGTATGAAATAATAATTCGTGTCAAAGAAAGTGGCGGTCGGATATTCCTGCATATACATAATACCAGTATAATGCACGAACGAACTTATATAAAATATCATATTTTAAGTAGATTTCATGAAATAATATTATCAGGTATTCATTTAGTGCCAAGACTTACCAATTTTAATAAAATCAAAAATAACGGAAATCAGTCAGAAAGTATTAATTTATTTACTACCTAAATTGTATCAAATAGTTTATAATAAAGATAATAAAAAACAGTTGAAATGAAAGCAGTGCTATATAATTATTATTAAGCTTTTAGTATTATATCAAGAATTTTAGTAGTATGTTTCTTTTTCGGTACATAATGTTTATAAATAAATTTATATTCTATACACATTTATTCAATTATACCTTTTAAATGTTTAATATTAATGAACAAAATTGTTGACGATTGCTGCTTGTTTGCTAACACTTGAGCGTGAGAAACACATTTCATTAACTGGTTACGGCAGGTGATCTGTAAACTTACGAGCAGATCCGCATCAAGTTTAAATTAAAAACGAAAGTTAAGAAATACTTTCGTAGAACTTCCACAAACTTTACAACAGCGCGCTTGGGGATGTTCAAAGTTTTATTTTAAAACTAGCCTCATATTTTTTTATTTATGTCGACGCGTGTACTAATTACAGTTGGTTCATTTTTTTCACGCGGTTGCTTTAAAGCACTTCGTTATTTTTTTCGGAATATAAACAAAAAAGTGAATAGAAAAATGTATTTCTTTTTTTTAATTTCTTTTCAAGTCATTAATAATAACTTGTTAGTCGATAAAGACTCCGTATCAGTTGTTAAAATTACATATTTTAAATTACCATTATACCCGCAGCATTCACCGGATCTCTTAATATTCTATTTAACTACCCACGTAAACTTGCTTACAACTGGTAATTTCGTTTTGAGTATCTTATATAGTATTTAGCTTACAAAAGTTAGTGAAACATTGTAATCGATAGGAGTCATTAGTTTCTCCTGTCCTATACTTTAATTGATCGGCGATCTAATGTTATTCAAAGTTGGATTTCGACAAAAATTGGATTGGTATATTAGGTTATTTTTATAATGCTTAAATTGTATTTCTATACTAGGGAAATAAACTGATTTTTTACAGAATAGACATTTTTTTTTTCACAAAAAAATTCAGTGAGATGGACGGGTTAATAGCTGATTATGTTTGTTCAAATGAAAACACGTCACAGTAAAGACGTTTAAATTTTTTTTAAAACTTAAAACAAATATACTGATTTAATAGATTACTTAACCACTTTAAAATCACTTAGATTTAATATTAATTTTAAATGTATAGTAGGTATACTAACAAAAAAAAAAAAAAAAAACAATGCCATTTAACTGAACCACGTTTTTTTGAACGGTAAATCTCGTGACTGTTGCTCTAGTTATTGTCGTAACGCATCCTAGGTCAATGAGGACTCTTTTTCAAAGGCTGTGGAAGCGTTGGCAATCATCTATAGGTATGTGATCTCTGTAAGACTGAGCCAAGACTATTTTCGATTTGGATTCCGGATGGGCTGTGAATAAAACTCTATATACGGCGGACATTCATTTGCAAAAAAAAGGTCATCGTGGCTTTTAAGTGTTTACGACGACGGTCAAAACATTGAGCACCAAACGTCTAAATATATTCAAAGAAGAATCTAAAAACGACCGCCAACAATGACCGTTACAGAGTGTCATTGTTTTATGTATTATTATTTTATTGATACAAGCTCACGCTGCCGTGGCTGTATTCAAACATTTTAAACATCGTTTGAACCAACCTGTTTAAGTAACGCTTAATTAAAATATTTATATATATATATAATACATCAATAATTGTCCCTAAATGATGTCAACTTCTACACTTAATGTAAGACCTCCTTTTGAATGTTATTTTCGTTAAGTAAAAATTTAGTATCTGTGCGGGGAAGAGGGGTCTAAGTAAAAGTAATCGCAAATTTAATTTTGGAATTTGTATTTGATCAAAACATTTTTAAAAAACAAAAACAAAGTAAGTATATATTATTTTCATTTATTTTTAAAAATTATGAATCCAGGCTAAATTTGTGTACATTATAAATACATATATAAAACATTGAAAATAACGAATAATGATAAATGATAATAAGTAACACTTGGTAAGATAGAATTATATTAAAATGGACAATATCCATATTTTATTAGCTAAAAATGATAAAATATCGAAAAACTATAGTACGGATATACATATTTCACATAAAAAATATTAAGGAAATAAAATTCAAACCATTGAAAATAAAATTTGAGCTTTTAAATTAAATCAAAATTGACGACCCATAGTTGCCAGTTATAAATATTAATATTATAGATATAAATAAAGTTTATTCAATCAATATTATACGGTATTATTAAAAATAATAATAATAATAACATGTTGAAAACGCGATAAATCAAGATTATATAATATTATATATTTATTTATTGTTGTGATTTAAAATCGCAAATGTGTCTGGTTAAATTATGACCACGAAACAGCTTTATTCGATATACACTAATTAAATGGAATTTATTTTTCGAAATTCGTCGTTATACAAACTCGCATGACATAATTGCATGACAATTGGCAGTACGGCGTATAGTTTTTGCATAATAATTAAGATCGTTTCCAATAGTTAGTAAATATCGATTTCGTTCACAATAACTGAACACGAACAATTCGATTAACTCCAGCGACAGAATTGTGATAGTAATTTTAGCAACAAACAGTTATTATTTATTGTTTTGAAAATATTATCAACTCGTTATTGAAAAAAAAAACTATTTCTTTGAAATTCAATTAAATTTTAACATCAAAAGCAAAGTGCTTCAAACTACGAGACTAAAAAAAAGTAGGTCTTCATATTATTTTTAAAAAGTCTAAAGTTCATAAAATGGTTTCCCAAATATAACGAGTGTTCATAACTGTTAAAACTTTAAATTAAATCGCTCCGTATACCGTATTATAATTTATAATATGTAAGGTCTTTAGTACCTAATTAAATATTGAAATTATTTATAGAAAACGTGATTGTTGTGTGCTGGTGGCTAAATATACACATAAGCAGAGTTTTGTATTGGTTTTATAAAAACACGTGATCAAAAGGGTAATGCATGTTAGGCAGCAGAGTGCGTGGCATACTCTGGATATTTTTCAAAAATTTAGGGAAGTGGATTTAATTTGACAGCGATGTATTGATGAATATTTTAATTTAACCATTCTTTGTTTACAAAAAATATCGAGATGCACGATACTTATAATAATATTACCTTAAAAGGATGCCGCACCTGCATGTGTTATATCTGTCTTACATACATACATACGTAAAACATAATACATTTACCCATTATCAAACTTATAGGTAAGAATTTGATCTAGGCCGTCACATAGGTTTTTATTAATATTTTAATTTTAATTTAAATTGAGTTATAGTTATGTACAATTTTAAAACTTTAAAATGTTCATAACTCACTTTAAAATTATAATATTAATAAAAACCTATGTGATGACTTAGATAAAATTTTTGCCTTAAAGTTTGAAAGTAAGTAAATTTACTCTAATATTAAAGCTAACAACATAAAATGGATTTTTCTGAACGAAAATTTGCTGTTGTGTGTATGTAAGACGGAGACAACACATGCAAGTGTGGCATCCTCTCAAGCAATGATTTGAGAATTTTTAATTTCGTTGTATTTAATTGTACTATTATACGACTATATTGTCCTCTGTTGACTGATGAGTGAACTGTTATGTGTATTATTTTAAAAAGTGGTACTCTTTTCAATTGCAGTTGCTATTACCCACATATTATTTGCCTATACATATATGTTATTATATTTTATTATGGACATACAACAACGACGTCTCTCGCAACCGCGATCCTCGCGATAATAATACGGCTGCCAACAGGAAAATCCGTCGACGGGCGGGCGAACTACACAATGCCGTTTTAATTATATTTTTTTAGGTACCTAAAGCCCCGCATATGTGTATATGTGTGTGTGTGTGTGTGTATGTGTTGGTTTTTTCTCGTCCTAGTAAATGGGTAATCGGCGGAAATCACGTTGTTTACCACGGCTGCTGCAGCTGATCCGTCCGACGTTGTGATTACGTTTAAATGAAGTTTTTGATGGGTTTTTATTTCGTTCCATTTATTACTATGGTTTTTTTTCCTTATAGTATTCCGAACACCTATTTAGGACCGAACCGCCCTTTTTTGCCCGAAACGCATTGCCTCCCGCAGATACCTCCGCGTTGCATATTATACATAAAATACATAATATTATACGTGTTTATAATAATATTATATTATGATATTGCGCATAACCACGGTATTCTTCTGGGTTTGTTGGCCACGTTGTAATTTTTAATTAAAAAATTACTCATCCCTAATGCCATCCGTCGGGAAATAATCTTTTTTTTCGTCTGATTTAATAGGCGCATTCCATTATTAATTGAATATAAACGACTACCTAACTACACGTTTTTTTGTTTCGTGTTAAGCCAATATTCTGTTCAATATGTAAAAAAAAAAAATACGTACAAAAACGATTACGCCAGAAACCCTGTATTGGGTATACTATACCTATATGTATAGCCGTAAAGGTCCTAAATATATTATTATAATATTATTATTAGAAACATACACAATATTATAGAAACTGAAATAACCGATTAATACGGATATTAGTCGTATATAATGTTGTTTATAAATTTATAATGAAGATTGCAAATAAGTTTTTTTAGGAAATTGTGCACAAAAATGTATTCGATTGGAAAACAGAAAACAGGTTTTTGAATGGATACAATATTTTACAACATTTAATTAGCCCATAATAACATAATAATAATATAGTATCGCGTAGATATATAGGTACCTTTATATTATGTACTTTCCTTAGAAACGACACTATATTACATTACTATTTTATTTTATTAACGTTGATTGGAAAAATACGGTCAATAGGTATAGATTTTATTGGAATCGTAGTGTTACGTCTGAATGAGTCTGATCTACTGAATTCACGTGATCTATTGAAAACGAAAAATGAATAACAATCACTTTTAATTAAACATTAAACATATATTTTCTTTGTTTTAGATGAAAAAAATTATTTTTGTTACAAAAAAATCGACGAAATGTCGTAGTTATATTATAAGACAAAACATCGGAAACAAATATAAATTTAATTTAATACACAAAAAAAAACGTATAAATTATACGTCGAACGATCAACTTAAACAACAAAAAAGAACTCGTAGATCTAATAAAAATCTGATATCACCCTTCACTGTGCATTTTATTGAAAGATATAGAATAATATTACTTAAACCATAATATTGTTCGTACAAATTAAAATTTACATTTGTATTGAAATTTCTCAATCGTAATGTATGGCATATTTTTCTTTCGAAAAACAGTTATATTTATTCCATTTTTATTTTCAATACATTTTTTCAACAGTTCGGTATAGACCACAAACGCTAACGGAAATTTATTACGGTTTAAGTTTACACAATTCCGAAGTACAGCCGGTTACGTTTGTATTCATTGTATCGGGGTATAAAATTTTCTTTTACCATTCTTAGTAATGTAACGACTGAACATTAGATAGGTGTAATTATACTTGAAATGTTAAACCTATACATAAGATAAACATTAGTTATTGGTAGAATTTCTGTGTTCTGGGCAATGTTTGCTTTTGTGAAACTTGAAGTCATGTGTAGCTGTTTGCGGACCGACTGAATCGCTCTTTATCTCTGTCACTATCTTTTTCTCTCTCTTTCACACACACACACACACACACATACACACGCGTTGAGTAAATCATATTTTTATATTATAATGGTATTTGTTTTCGTACATCGCAGTCGTCATTGGCTAGTGCGTTGTCTTGTGTTTGTTCGGTAAGACTAAATCGTTCAAGTGAAAAATCAACACGCAAGTGGCTCCAATGTAATGATATAATAGGTTAAAAATAAATACAAAAGTTATGACGGGGGGAACAAAAGGAGGGTTTAGGGAAAGAAATAAAAACAATTTTTGAACAAAAGAATTTAGTCGGCAGATGTTCTTTTTTCTTCTTTTTGTCGGTGGGCAACGTCGTCGATCAATGCAAAATAATAATCGAATTGGTCAAATCGAGCCATACACGTATTCGTACCGCGTCGAATATACATTTTCCGTATGACATCGCTATTAATATTAGCTAGTAGGTAATGTATAAAAGATGGTTACAATTTATTTTTTTACCTTTTGTGTTTGAATATTTTTTCGAATCATTGCCCTATTACCCTAATGTTTACGACTGAGTTTTTATCCACGTTTTCGCGAACATAGTACAATAATTGGTACAGAATACCATCCTTTGCCGGACCCGAAAAAAATTATTTCTGGAAGCGGATTCGATTTACGAAACAAATTGACTGGTATAACGTTACAAATGATTGTTTTTATTTTTCCGTTTTTTAAACTTGTCTTCGGAAATGGTTGAGTGTATGACATTCTAACTGCTGCTTAATAAATATATATTATATTCTTATACAGTTTATGCATTCATTGGAAATCGTTTGGAAATATGATAACATTTTTTTCAAAAGAATATCATATAGGGTATGTAAATATTTTCTAGGTGATAAACAATTACTATTATTATTATCATAATATAGTTTTGGAAATCAAAATCTTTGAAAATGGTTGATATAATATTACCTATGTATTATGTACCGGATGTAAAAGATCAACTATTCCTATCGATATATAACTATAAACATAATTTATAAATCAATGTTTTTCTTTTGTTTATCTAACCTAGTATATTATTTTGGAAATGGTTTGGTCCTAGATAAAAAGCTATCAAATGAAAGTTTCTCCAAAACAACTATATTTTTAAATAAAAAAAATGTATTGAAAGTTATTTTTAAAACCGTAAGTATATAAAATATAAAATATTACAGATTACAATAAATTGTCGATGAAATAAATATATTCAATATTATTAGGATATGTTTTAACCATGCGAAAACGGATAATATTATAAAAGACCTAGGTCCTTATACTGTTTTATAATAATATACCAACTTGATACTTTTTGAAAATACTAAATGCGTTGTTAAATTTAAAAGTAGGGACTGAAAATGATATGTAATACGATTATTTTCTGTTTTTTCTTTATGTACATTATATATTATGTATATTATATTATACAGTTTATATAATATATACAATGTATATGTATACTAACAATATATATTGCTATAAGTATAACGTAACTTAACACTGCGTAGCGATCGGTGATAATATGCATAAGGGGTTTAAACCCTACAAAATCCCTTTCTGATAAATCGTTTCAGTTTAAAGTAGGCTGCTCGTCTTCTTTTTATTCATTATTATATTTTTTAATTGCGCAACGATTCTTTGAAATGTTTGCAACGTGAGGGTACAACAGAAGAGGTTATAAACCGTTGAATGTCTTCGTCTTGCCGGAATTATTTATATATCAACCGACAGACGGTTACAACAATCGGCTTTTTTTATTATGATGATTATTATTACCGAAAGATTTTTCATCGAGGGGCTTAACCTGTATTTTCAGGTTTTTATTTTTTGTTATGGTGTTACCAATGAAAAGAGAAGTGATTGTAAAATTAAAAAAAAAAGGATTATAATACAAAATATAGTAGTCCGATACCGTGAAGGCTGCAACGACAAAGACGCGTAACGCTAAAATGTATAAACGTTAAAAAATGTGGTTAACCAAAAAAACAAAAAATTCGTAATAATAGAAAGTATTTTGTTGATCAATAAATACGTTTTGTTATCTTTACAAGTACATTCGCGCCAGAATTAATTATAATTATATAGCTTTAAGCTCCGTCACCACTTATTGGTTACAATAATAATGAGTATAAATCTTTGGCAATCTAATCAAAATTGATCTTAAAATGTTGTTTTTTACGCGATAATTACTTCAATATTTATGTGAATTTGGCGTATTATGTACACATATGTATGTAAGCACTTCGCTTTATCTATTTTACATAAATTATTATCATTAAAATAATATATATGTCAACTGATAAATGTAATTCACCAACGATGATAAATGACTGACATCGCAAAAGGTACTTATAACGTTATAACGTAGCAGACAAAAGTAATAAATTTACCACTGTAATTCAGACATTTATACTTATTTCATTAACTTTTCAATCTAATTTAAAGTGAGGTTTATTGAGATCGTAAAATATAAATACAACATACCTGTCTTAAAATTAAACATTTTACAGAACACTCTATATTTGTGTGTATCAGCTATAAATTATATTCCTTTAAACATGTAATTGAAGTGACGTTTATTAGACTAAATAGGTATTTTGAAATATTAAAATACATATTTTTTTGAAGTGATGCACTTGTTAAGCCGTTACTTACATAATGATTAAAGGAATATATGCAGCCCGAGGTCATATTGGATCTCTTAATATAACGGAACAAAAAAAAATGTTTGCTTATCCATTTTTCCATAAGTATAATTACACAATATGTCCATAAACATAATTTAACTGTTTTTTACAAAATATATAATTAATAATTGTTGAGAATCGAGTCTGCTTAAAAATAAATCAAAATAAATCTATAAGTCGAGTCAATTTTTGAGAAAATAAGATATTTTACAAAAACCGTTAAAAAAAAAATACATATATACAGTATTGCATGCTGTACGATTGTGATATAAAAGGTGCGTAAAAATAAAATAAAATTAAAAAATTTGGTTTATTTAAATAAGTAGTGTATAGCCTGTAGAGGCATTAAAATATGTTGTCCACGTCGTGCACATAACATATTATAATAATATTATATATCTATCATTTGCAGATTTGGCCCAAAAATATAGTTTTCCGATACGCACAATAGTGCCAGTTGGGTGATACTGAACTATATTTTATTTTATTAAATATATACACGAGTGGAGTAAAAAAAAAAAAAAAAAAAAAATGAAAATAAACGAACTATTCTTTTCGAGAGAGGAGGACCTGATATAGAGCGCATAATAATATACACACACAAACACACACACACACATATATATATATATATATATATATTATAAATATAATATATAATAGTCGACAGTATTATTCTATGTCTATGATATGTATTACAACGTACGTATTATTGTAGAGGTCTAAAACGACACGATGATAATAATAATAATAAAATAGAAACGATTGTTCTCCAAGGACTTTGCGGCGGCGGTATCCTGCGGTTCGGCAATATCGACCTTATATATTGAACGAAACTCTATTATAAAACAATACGTGTTTAATGGTCATATAGGTGGCCCATTGCACAACGCGATTTATAAACAATTATTATTATTATTATTATTAAATGTACGTGTACTAGATGGTCCGGGAAACAGCCGCTTGTTGGACGGAAATCAATTTTATTTTTTTGTTCCTATAATACTTGTATTATTCTTATTGTTCTACCATGCTGTGGTGAACATGAGTATATAATATTCGATGTATATTAGATGCGAACATTCGCGACCCTCTCCAAAGATATTTCCAAGTAATACACCAAATGTCAAAACCGCCATGCGCCATGATTGACTCCACAAAGTAAGCTATTTTGTACAGTAATATATCAGGTATTCATGTGTAATGTGCATATATTCATAGTAGGTACTAGGTAGGTAGTTTTTAATAAGTTAGTTAATAATTCTTCAGGTATGTCATAAATAGAACTTAATGATGTTTTCTATCAATATTTTTTGCACCATTTATAATGATATTAGATATATACGAGTATGTATATAAATTATAAATTAAGTAAGAATACGTCATAAGTACATCATATCTAAAGGAAACTTGACGGCCGTTTTTTGCACGTTCTAGATTAAAATTCTAAAAAGAAAATTTCCTTCAAAAAAAAAAAAAATATAAGAAAATAGCTGAAAGGTAAAAACATTTCAGGTTTTTACACACATTCTTAATACTTTTGCAAGTTTGAAACATACAATTATAAAGCTGAAAAAAACTTGTCAAATATTGTCATTGTTTTAGCTATTGCATCGATTTAACATGCGAAAATATGACTTAAAATAAGTTAGAATATTGGATTGGATATTCAAATGTCAAAAATGTCACTTATTAAAATATATTGTGAAATTTCTTACTATTCAATATTTTGCTCTTCAAGCTTAAAATTTGACATTATATATATAAGAAAAAAATCCATTAATTTTTTTTTTCTGCGCGTATGCTTCATCTAAATAAACGACGATTAATTAAAATGGGATGACATTTTGTGTAAGACATTTAAGTAGAGGAACATAAAGATATTTAAACGAAAAAAAAAGTGAAAGGATGGAATCTCGCCGTAACCCAACTCCAGTCACTACCCTTATTTTATCATTGTCCATACAATACAGTGTGCCATATTTTAGTATATACTTATATATCATACGTCAGCTAACTTGACTTTTTTTTCATTAAACAGACGATGGAATTCACCACCACTACAATACTAAAAAATCGAAAAGTCACGAAACACTTCACGGTAAGTAGTGTATTATTTAATATAATGGTTTTTTTATTATTTTATTTATTTTTTTTTTTTATGTAGTACGCTCGTATAATCATTATTACTTTCGTTTAGGTTATAACGAAGTGGAAGACGGACAATGCTAATGCGACGGGAATTCGCTTTCGGGTAACGCGGGTTTAACATCGCGTAGGCTGGCAGGCAGGTACCCGTATACACCGCTGCACCGACTAATGGATAATATTTCGTGTTAATAATTTATGTCTAATTTGTTTGCTTAGCTAATGGGCTCGAAAGTACCGTAAGACTGACTATGTACAATAAAACGGCTTCAACAAAACTTTCGTCGTTGCAGTCGATTGGTGAGGTAATGGTCAGTCTATATATATACCATATGAATGTATATATATGCCTGATGGAGTATATAGACACATAAAACGTCGAAAAGTGAATAAGACCGTGTCCGACTAACTCAAATTAGAATACAGAGTGTTACAAGGCTGGCCCATTACGTGTCACTCTGTTTCCGACGTTGATAAATGACAGTCACGACCCCCGCCAAAGTACAGTGCTGACGAAATTTGTGTTCAACTGTTATGGAAATGGGTTCGGGGCCAGCCGATGCGCAAGAGAATATAATAACAATAATAATAATGTGGATAATAATTGTTGGGCACAAAGCTAAAAATGATGGGCTTAATATTTAGGACGTTATAATATATTATAATTATTATTATTATACAATGCACTAAAAGGACCCATAAGGCGTCATGTGGGTGGACAGTATTCGGCGTAATAATAATTTTAATAATAATAATAATAATAATAATAATAATATCATTATATATTATAATATTATGTACTAGGAATTTGAAATGCATGATTTTTCGCACCTGGATTACGAAATGGAAAACAGAAGAATGATGAACAGCACTATTAAGTTGTAATATAATGTTATAGAGAACAATAATTTGATATCACTCGACTTACATATTATTAAAAAATGTAAATTAAAGAAACTGTGAACAAGAAAAAATGAGTTTAAATAAATCCCCTGAACGTGTGGATATGGTAATACTGTTATGTTGAAACAATTAGTGTATAGGTAAAAAATGCTGAATACTCATATTTAGTACAAAATAAGTATTCTAATTACTGTGTCTACGTTTTGAACACATATTATTAAAAAAAACTATTTTCATGCTTGATTATTTTTAAAAAGTATGATCAATACAAAAGCACAATGGATTGTTTTTATATTTTCCTTATAAACAAGTTGTAGGTAATAATAGAGATATATTTTTATTTGTGTACATATTGACGAGATAAACTTTTGATTTTCTCAATTTATTTCACATCCTATAGCACGTATATTTGATAAATATTATATATTGAGTAAATTTTATGATATTTATAGGATATTATTTTTTTTATTACAACATTTTTCTATAAGTTATCTGTTTACTATGCAGTGAATACGAGTATCTATTTTATAAATCAAAAATAATTGCTGTTCCAAAAGAAAAAAATGAATTAATTTAGTAATAGCACATGTTTGTACCTTTAGTATCCAATTAATAATTTGTCATAACTCTGAAAGTGAAAAAATATAAAAAACAACTTAAATTAGTGTTTGAAAACAAGATATTTATTTAATTCTAGAATTTGAATACATATACGAATAGAAAAATAAAATATGGTACCGTGCAGCAGTAATATCAGTTATTTCGATATTTTGATACAACCTAAATATTTAACGTTGATAACGAGCGTTGATGCATGACATAAATCAGCTAAAAATATAACTCTAATTAATTTTACAATGTTTATAGTAGTTTGAAATTTAAAAAAAAAATAAAACAATTAAAATGTTTGATTGAAAATCAAACTAATTTCTTGATACTTCGTAAAACTGATTAAGTCTTTAAAGACATTAGTTTTATGTGTTTTTTTTTTTTTAATAACGAAATTCGTTGATGTAATTTATATTCAATACAGTCGTGGCAATAATTATTTTGAACCATATTATCATGCAATACAAATTATAATATGTTTTTTATTTTTACAATTTAGTTTGAAATGACACGCGATTCGAGTAAATAGATATTATCGCTATTATTATATCATACAGCTATATAGTACGAAGTATTATTGTACATATACCTATATATTAAAATATGTACAGTCGAACGAAACTAATACGATATAGAAGCTGTTAAGGTAATAGAGCTGCTCGTCACAGTGTACAATGGGAAACATATTTTGTTTGCAACTTAAAATTTTTGATTACAAAGGACGGTGGGTCGTACAAAAGCGTTATCTGAGTGAGTAGTAAAAAAAAAAAAATGCATTATAATACTCATCATCCGTCCATTAGAAAAAAAAGAAAAAAAGAATAACCGGCGCGGATCTATCGTGCAGCAGAGAATCGATGATGGAAATGAAAAATAGTGTCCGTATACGTCCCGGGCGATACGATCGGTACACATAATAATAATAATAATAATAATAATAATACATGTCCTTGTCGGACATTGAAAATTTAACGAGACGGTGGAACGATAATGGGCATAACAAATCACGGAGTAAAAAAAATAAAATATAGCTGACGTTAAATAAAAATAATTCGTTCTCGGCAGATGTTGTACACACATACACACACACAATATAACATATCGCGGTCGTTGTGTGAGAAACGTCATTTAGCGTTGCCGTTGTTGCTGTTGCTGCTGCTGCTGCTATTATCTGCCTATTCCGTCATCATATTACTCAGTGCGCATCGGATAAGACGATGATAATAATAATAATAATAATAATAATAATAATAATAGTAAAGATCGGATCGTTGGTTGTGATAATAATATATTATACAAAATACATGTATATATTATTATGTTATTATAAATGGCATAGCGTGGTTTCGAAAGTTTGAGCGCCAAGTCGGAAATCCCAAACGTCCGCCCGTTTCAGGATTAATTAACCGGCCCTTCGGTCGAGAAACGAGAAGACTGCAGTAGTGCGTGTTGTAAACGGTGGAATTGAGGCAGACCTCGTGTTGTAGCTTATATTTATTATACACATGTCAGTCGCAACAATATTATCATGTATAACGGGGTTGTTGGGAATTAGCGTTATACATCTACAATGCTGATGCAGATTTAATGATTATACTTAAATTATGATATTATAAAAATACTATAGTAAGTCCCAATCGGGAAATTATTCGGATTTTAATAATATTTTCATAAACAATTGTTTGGTATTGTGTCAACTGCAAAGAGTGTGATGATTTTGTTTGTTAATCGTCTGTAGGTATTGTTTGGTTGAAGTAACATTTAAAGTACTGATATGTTTTTATAATGTATTTTGTTGTAGATAAATTCGAACAATAGTCGCAAACGTAATGAAACTGAACGTGACCGAAACGTTTCACTTTCCAACGAAGGCGCCTCGTTCAAAAATAATATTATTATATGCGTCAACTATAATAGATGTAAAAATGAGTAAATTGCAACAAATAAAAAATAAAACGTCAAACTATCTATAAATCAGTTAAACTATACATAATATTTTAAATTACATATATCATATATTCAAACGGTTCGTACCAAATTTATATTATTATTATACATATTTATATAATATGTGTTTTTAAATTACAAGATACACAATATCTAGATGAATTAATCGATTGCAATTTTTTTTTGAGACGAATACAAATAGATTATTTCATTTCATTATGTAATATGTTTATTTATTTATATTATGAACAATGTGTATGAGTATACTACGATGTAATTGATAAGGAATAAAGCAAAATGTGACTGTCAATCCCAACGTTATTGTATTAAAAGACGTTTTTAATAATTTGGAAGGCTGAACAGTGGCAATTTTCTTCTTACTGCTTAGTGAAGATTCGTCATCGATGCCACATGTGACATGAAATATACAACGTATGAAAAAAAGTCAATGCATATATTATATAATAGTTTTTAATACTACGTATACGGGGCATATTATAAAAAAGTACTTTAATGGGTTATTCACAAAAAATCATAGTTATTTTATCCTATGATCTAGTTGATTTCATATGTGTTACGTACGTCTAGTTGTATGCTGTTATAGCATTTAAATATATTTTTTATATCATTAGAGTGAATAATGTGAAAACATTTGTATGGTTGCCTTCCTTTAAATTATACCTATTTTTCCGATATTGTGTGCATAATATGAGTGACAGTTACATTATTCAAGAGAACGTCAGAAAATATTTTGACAATAAAAATAAATAACAATTCGTTAATAAAAAAGAAAAAGAAAAAAAAAATTGGACGGGTATTGCAACATGTAAATTCATTTATGGGCGAAAAGTGATAAAATAAATATCTCGACGAGTTATGTATGCTGTTTATTTATACTTAATATCTATTTATAGCTGATGCAGGGTGTAAATATACCTTCGAGGGTTTTGGGAAGAAAAATAAATTCAATGGAATAAAGGAAGCGAAGATAAAAATAAGGAACAGAGAAATAGAAATTCTAAAAGACGTTTGAAATACGTAAAATTCTTTTTAAATCGTAAATGCACCGATATCCGGACTGAGTAAATGGTCCCAAGAGCCTTCCGCATTACCGCTATCCGTACAAGAAATGTGTTTCTATGCAAATATTTTATTTATGTCAATGTGGAGAATCGGGTTTGTCTAAAAATGTTTACGGATACGTTAAAATATTTAATCAATCCGAAGGATAAATTACATCGCCTCGTGTTTTTTTCGAATCAATTAGTTATATATACTTTTATATCGTCTCGGTGTACAAGCGAGGTATTTGATTAATACTTAAATTTAAGTATTAATAGGTGTTTATTTTTCCACGCGGTGTCGGTCGTATTCTTCTGAAAAAAAAACCCACAAAAAATCTTTTTATAATAACGAAATAATACAATAATTTATTATATTTTCTATTAAATAATAATGCGTTTTAAATACAATATTTATTAGGTATAACGATCCTACACAAAACACGCGTGGATAAATGCGTGATGATGTGTTGTAGGTAAATTTAAAACACTCCTATACATGGAATGCTCCATCAGTGGGATCTAGGTCATCTGGAATCCAAGGAAGGGATTAATGTATATTATTATACTTATAATAATTACAACGTGCTCGGCCGACATCAGGTCTGAAAACGTAATGATTCATATGATCATAAGCTGTAAAACGACTGAGGAACGGGAAAACGTAATTCCGAGACGAAAAGAGCATTAACGATGAGGATTTGTGTTATAGGGATCCAATTACACGTAAGTACGCATTTATACTATATTATGTATATACTTGAGTTAGTTGTTTTGAACGAACGTTTTGGGGATAGCCGGGAAGAAATTCTAAGAGCTTATAACTTATAATGTAGGCTAGGTTCATGTGGAGAGGGGAAATATATATATTTTATTTATTTTTTTAAATTTAAATTATCTTTTGATATTATATATAGCATAGCCTGATTTACCATAAATATATAATATTAAATTTTATCATGCGTGTCTAGTGGCGGATGGCCGAGAAAATAATACATTTCGCCGGAGACCACAGGACAGCGTGTCGCGGTTCGACTTTGATATTGATATATTATTACATCTTTGTATAATATACATATATATTCACAATCCACATATTGATAATAATACTATTATATATGTAATATGCATAGTGCATACGTATAAAATACGTGACGCGGCTGTGGCGGTATACGGCAGGTCGTGGGATCGGTTAATTCGATTTTTTGCGGTTAACAGTCAATTATTTATTTGTTTATTTATTATCTTTTTTGCGTCTTTTTTGCCGAGTATTATACAATATCAAATTACATTTTACATACACATTACTCATAAAAACACACTTATACACAAAACAGAGATGAATACGATAAAATTATCTTCATTCGGACGCCGCCATATTATAATATACAATGAATATTATATCTGCTGTAATATACATAACAAACAGAATCGTCTAAATTTTACATTTAAAAATTGTGTGGGAATTTCATGTATATTTTTAATAAACTCATTGTGGTATTTAATTTGGTAATACAAAATTTGGGACGTTACTGATTACTGAACAGCCAAACGGTGGACTTGTAACGATCCTTCAAATATTTGTAAAACATACATGCAAAAGACCCATAAAGCTTATATGATATATATAAACCTCGCATTATACCCGTTTTTTTATAACTATTGAAATCAATATATGTTTGATAGACACAAATTCTGTGGATACCTTTCCAATTACCTTATATAGACAATTGTTTAATACTTCTATTGTCTTGGCTATAACTATGATACGATTTAAGCATAATATACTGGCTGATATTATTTTTTTGCACCGGAGAAATGTGATAAATATTTATCAAATGTCATGAGTAAATAATTTTTTCTCACAATTATGATTGAGAAGTTTTATAAAATCATCCATATAAGAACAATTATGTTTTAAGGCATATCACATATGCGTGGTCTATATTTATGAGACGTATAGTTAAAATAATGTTATAACTTATATGTTAATGTCCAGAGAGCCACTGATGTTGCGAATGTGTATTCAGCGTGTACGGTTATATAGTATATTCATCGAATAAACGGGTGAAATGAAGAAGTCCCTTTATTATAAATATATATCTATACCATATAATAGGTTTACCGGCCCGAATCGCGAAGTGAAAATATATAATAATTTACGGTGGACACGCACGAAATATATAGACCAATGAATCATTCCGTGCGGGAACGTCATGTACAAGTGTGTGGAATGCCACGACTTGTTATTATCATAGTTATTATTATTATTATATACAGCGATCGGTCGACGGTACTATAGTATGACGGGGCTGAGGGCCCAAAAACGGTTATCCACCACGGACAACGAAATCCACGGCCGTATATCATATAGCACACACACACACACACACACACGTCTGTATAAATGTATATATATATATATAGTTGCATTATAGATATCTTCTACCAAACTATAAATTATACATATTAATACGCGTGTTGTTCGAGGATGGGTTGGAACATGCTTCCGCCGTTGTAATTACTTTGTTTAAATCGATTTTGTGCGACCCTGCACCGAGGATCATTGGGGCGTCGCGTCGTATTCGGCCCCTTCAAAAACGTCCTAGAACATTGTAGTTGGTTTTTTACGTAACTGTTTATAAACGTGTAACTCGTATGGATTTCGATCTTAATTTGGGCGCTTACCGTTGATGAAGAGTATCCGTAAACCTGCTGATGAGGAGAGGATTTTTTTTTAGTACCCTTTAAGAGCGGACTTGCACATTATAATCATCGAACTTACTGCTCGTCCCCGAATTTCATCGTTATTAATTCTTATTATTTATAATTTATAATAGTACTATACGACCTTCGTGTATTTAAACAGATCATTATTTATTGGCCTAAGGTTTTTACTTCGTATAATGTTCTACAAATTTCACAAGCTTAAATTTTAATAATAATATACGATATATGTATGAGTTTTATTATTACAGATTTTCATTTGCCGCTCGAACGGTTGAACGATATTATTAGTGTACACTGTACATGCATATAAAATATTATAATTAGAGAGCGTAATAATAAATATAAAGACTTCAGTCTTGTAATGTACCACTAAGTGTGTATTAATAAGGGATAAAAACAAAACTAATAACTATTAACTATACATATCGTACATGTCGTTCAGCTCTGGAGAGTAATCGACACGGACGAGTAAAATTTTGATAAAAATATTATTATTTTGCGACGTGGTATAGTATAAATTATGGATAGTATTACTACCTACTCGCATAATATATGTTTATACATTATACATTCAATGCGGTATTTCGATTCAGCGTGGCACAATAATAAAACGTGCGTTGTTTTAAATTAGAATTTCTCAAAGTGACACGACAAATCGTATATACTCAAACGAGACGTCGTCTTGCAGTGTACTTATAAGTATATATATATATATATATATATAAACATAATATATAGGTATATATTATTTTATATGCATAGAAGTGAGCGCTCGAGTTTGATATTACGGTCCGATGATGCGGTGTTCTTCAATAAATCGCATTACTCCAAGACGGGTATCCGCACCGAGGAGATTTAATACCATGTTATTATTATCGTTTTTATTCGTGCGTTTTTTGAATCGTTCGCCAATTTTCTTTTTCTTTTTTTTTTATCCCGATACCGATATTGTGAAATATACTTATATAAGTGTAGTGTAGTTGTTGTTATTTTTATTATTATGAGTGCATTTCAAGCTAGTTTTCGATCACGTCGAAGCCGAGTGAATATTTTTAGTAAGATTTCTGTTGGGTTTTAACTTGCGTGACACAATTAAATACTTCAGCAATTACTTGTATTTATGTATATTAAACAAACAAGTATAATATATATATATATATATATATTATACAAGCCAATGGTGGCGACAACAGTGTCAAGAATGATATCAAATTTAATCTCGGACACAATATTACGTAACAGAGTTTTCCGACGCAGGTCGGACGTCAAAAGAAAAAGCCGACATTTTGAAATTAGAATGTTGATTCGGTGTGTGTATGTATACAGTGAATATTGTCACAAACAAACATCTGTACATATTCATACAGATTTAAATCAACTGGGCGTATTCTAGAAAGTGCTCATAATGTACCTATTATATTAAATAAATAAATGAATAGACGAAATGTAAATATATATCATATACAGTGTAGTATTTACACCGTGACACGTCATATTATTATTGCATATAGACAGAACGGCACTGTTTACGTCAAATATTATATAGGCGTCGTAAACCGAAAATACAAAAACTGAAATTTCATTTACTCGTATAACTTGAAACCATAAAATCGTCTCCCGAGTACTAAAATAAAAATGTATATACTAACTTATAAGTTATAAAAACATATAGGTATGTACACCACACAAGAGATTATATTTCCTATCGGAAACTTGCACTTGGTATATTCGTTCATATATACATTATATTACAATGATGATATAAATATTATTATATTACAGAACGACAAAAAAATAAAACACTTAAGTTTAAATGATTTGTTTTACGAAAATACTGTATTCATCACCATAATAATATGTTCTTTTTTCATGAAATTTTAACATATTATAAGAAAATAATAGAATTTTAATACAAATATAGTATATATCCATACATCTTAAATATTTTAATGAATTTACAGTATACTCAATTCTATGTATCTCATTCATGTATTTCTTCATTCATAACTTCTCAATAATCACAACTTGAATAGAAACATAGTCTCTGTTGTAAAAAGAGTCATGTGACAGTGACCTCATGATCTAATTTAATAAATTCATAAATTCATGTTAAGGTCACTAGTTTGTTCTTACCTTCAAGTTTTTTATTGTAAATAAATAAATATGATATTAAATTGTTCATATTTAATCACTTTATGGACAGGGACTGGTCACGAAAAATAATAAAAATAAGACCAATTGGGTCACATATAGTCAATATGTCAAGATTATATTATCTTAAAAAATTGGAGTTAATTTGTATTGTTAACAAATAGCAACTATATAAATGGTAAAAACAAATATTTTGTGATAATCCTTGTAAAATCCACTAATAAAAATACGAAATTTCACATGATTTACCTACAAATATTTTGTGCAATACATTAATAGACAAATATGATGGAAGACATTTAGATAAACAGTTACTGGTTCCATAATCAAAAAAATTACGTGACCCAGTATAGTTGTATTGATCGAGAGATAACATCAAATGCTAACAGATATTATGGTTAAACTCTTATTATAATATTTATATGTAGAAGGTGTTGGCACGTAGAAATAGATATTGACTGGTATCAGCAAAAATACTATTGTCAAGTTAAAAATATTCCAAATTTAAATTTAAATGAAAATACAAATACCTTATCCAAAAAATATTTAAAAAAATTTAAAATACTTAAAATTTGTCATTCTTTCTCAACCTATGTTTTTAGGCCTAGATTTAAATAAAATTTAAAATTTAAAAAATTTCAATTTGTTCGGTTATCTATCACTTAAATAATATGTTATACCAGAAAGTAACTATATTATAAATGTAAATCGTTTTGAAATTGAAAATATTTCTTTTTTGAAACAAATCAACGAGTTAGTTTACTAATATTTATTTTTATATATAATAGAATAGAGTGTTATTTATCGATAGTTCATTAAAGGGTTTAGAAGTACACTTTTAGGTACGTAATTACAAAAAGTGTCAGCAACTATTTTTTTAAATTTAATTGTTGTGTAACGTACCCATTGGCAAAGTATGGCATTAATATTATACAATGTTATATTCTTAACAGTATCATTCGGTAATTCGAAAAAATTGTTTTGGAAAGAAGTAAGTTAAATATTTTAATAGGTACTACGTGCAATTCTAAAATTTCATAATTTCCTTATTTTTCATTCGTTCTTGTCTCTTAAATTTATAGGTTCAACTTATAATTGTTAAAACTTTTATTTTTATTTCTTAATCTGTGGTAGAATACTTTTCTCATTAATATACGCTTTTAAAGTTCAAACAAGATGACTAAGAAGAAGAGTGAAGGTGCTACGACATATTTGTGGCACTACCACCCCTCTTCTCTAAACTTAAAACACCAATTATGTTTATTTATATACGCTATACACATTTTTGCAAAACTATACTGTGCTTCAAATGAAATAAAAATATCGTGTGCGAACGGTTGTACAGTCGAAAGAATCATTCTATATTTTACCTGCCTATATTATAATATGTGCTATTGCTGTATTCATTATTATTATGATATTTAGATCAAAGGGTGGGCGTCAAAAATATAGTATAATATAGTAGTACATAAGAATTACGGTATACGTTATAATAATACATCCATGTGTTACAGGTTTGATTCATTAAAAAAGAGAGCTATCTCCGTCCTCCACCCCTACAATTGACAAGTGTAACAAAAAAATGAAAAAATAAAAAATAAAATTCAAGACCAAAACAAGTCCTTGCACACACATACATACACACACAACTGTCACACAACTGCGACTGATCGTTTTATAAAAATATAATATTCATATTTACGAATTGTATTATATAGTGTTTAAGTACGTCCAAATATATTTTGTGTGTGTGTGTAATATTATTTTTTTTCTTTGTACGTAGATATTATTATTATAATGATCGCTGAACATTATAGATACATGACATTATAGTATACCCATGTACGTGACTATACAGAAAATAACAATAAATTTCGACATTAACATGTTCGAACGCGCATTGAAATTTTCGACAGACTATTGTGTGAACGACAATCGTACCCTATATATTATATTTTTTCTTTTATTTTCATAGTATAATATAACGTCTTAAATAACGTTCGCGTATCACAGACACACACATACTCGCGAGCACCCTTAAAAGTTTACGTCAATCATCAATATTATTATTTATTATATTACATTTAGGTGTTATAGATGTACATTATAAGTCATAAAATATTCAATGGGCAAATTAATCGCGAAATATTTAAGATATTAGAATAATATCATATTTAGTTCAGTGGAAAATTTAGAAAATGTTTATAGTATGAGTTCAATAATTATCCTATCAAAGTACCACGATGAAGTATTACCTCTGTAAGTATAATAATATTATCTAAAGCTTATAATGTTGAACATTTTTTGGAAAAATGATTTCTTTTTTTCAGAGTCCTAGAAACATGGAAAAATTAGAAAATTTTAGAAAAATACATCTCTGAAAAAACTTGATTTTTAGAAAAATAGACATATTTACTTTAAGTATATAAAAATTCAGAAAGCTCACAATTAAAAATAAAGATGAAAATAAGGAATATCATTTTAAATGAAAAAAGTTTTTAGTGATAAATTATGGTATAATATGGACTACAAAGTATAAATTGAAAACTAAAGCCGAACACTAAATACTAATTATTGTATCATTGTCCTTAGCATAATAGAAAAACACTAATTATACTCAATACAATTCCGTAAATCTACAATAAGTATTCGTTATAAAAATATCATAAACAATACATTTATACATTTATTTTTAAATTTTAAATTAATATTTGTTATTAATGCTTAAAAAATCATATATTTTTTAATCACGTATAAATACAATAATTTTATATTATATATTATGTATTTTTTTTTTTTTGTCCTGAGTACATTAATCAATAAACATTATAGTATTGTATATTGTGATATTATAACTTTTACATTGAATACTTTGTACCTCTATAATATAATATGATATGATATTATGCTCATCTAATCCCTCCGTTAGACTCGCAACGGCAAAATAAAAATTATTGCCTTTGCCTACGCCACAAAGACGATAAATCGGTAAGTATACAAATCGAATTTCATATTGCATAAAGCGATTATCACGAAATACAGTTAAGAGACCATTTTTTGTCCTTTTTATTTATTGGATTATTTATTTAATTAATTCTGCTACACACTCTTTGAAAATTTAAAAGTTTTTCAGGGCGTTTTGACAATGTATTTGAGTTTTTTTGCCAATCTGTTGACGTTAACGATATTAAAATTGCTGTCAAGTTCTCTGGCATATTTTGTAAAATTAAAACACAAAATATTTAAATATATTCAAGTATTTACAGTGCTCTGATTAAACAAATCAACTTATACTATCGGCAACTATAAAAGCTGACTTTTAAACTTTTTGACTTGCATATTATATTTGGTTTGTTCATGGAACTATAATAATAAAACGAATAAGTGTGTTTAAATAAATTGGGCGTAAATAATATATAGGAATATATTATTATATTATATAAACCTATAAAGGGATCATAATATATGGTATAACTACACAACTACATTTACAAAATAATGCCAAGAAACTTAAATCATACATTATAATCTCGTTGTACGCGCTAGTATGATACATTATAGAATAATTATTCATCACGTGGACACAAATATTATAAATTTGGTTTTGTGCCAGTAAAAAGTAAAAAGTTTGTTTTTATTTTAATAATAACAACATTATGGACGACTACCGGTTATTTTAAAACTATGTTCCGAGACCCTGCACTGAAATCCAATACGTGTGTGTATGATACAATTTATTATGGTACGCTTATAATATTAATTGTATGCATCAAAATAATTTAATCCCATCATAAAATAATATTATTATGCATGTTTGTGATTGAAATTCGAAAAAAAAATGTATTCAAAATTGAATGCAATAGTTATCAATCATAATAATATGGATTTGAAAGTTCCAAGAGTTATGGACGTTATGGTAATTTTAAAATTATAATAATTTATATTAATCTATTAAAATTTTGTAATTTGTAAGAATGATCTCATAAATAATAATAGTAATGCCATTAAAAAGTAATGCCTAATTTTATATAAATACATTATAACAATGCAGAATTTACAATTTATAGGTAACGTACAACAACATTTTCAAAAAAATAACTATCTTCATAATAATTTACATTGAAATTGAGCGGTTTAGTCAGTATTGTCATAGAAACGCCTTGATCTGTACAAAATACAACCAATTTAAAAATCAGAATTTGAGTAAATGCACTATTGAATGATAGACAGCCATAGATTGCCTTTTTTGGTAAGTTGTGAACTAAACGCACCTAGAATCATAATACTATATAACTGCCATTGGCATAATAGTTGTATAATTATTCTACACAAAGTGTTTCTGCTGCAGCATGATAAAACGCGAATAAAAAATATAAAACCAAAATAAAGAAATGTTGTCTATATTATTACGTTTGATATCGCATACGTTATTTGTTACCTGAAACCGAAACTTGCTGAAAATAAGTATAAATATAATATGTAAATTCGATTGTTATCTGAGTGGATGTGTTGTGCTAGGTTCAGCTGTACAGCCATGACGTCTAACTAATTTATACAGCTGCCGGAGTGTATATAATACAGCACATAATAGCTGGTACTTCAACTTGTTATAATAGTCGTGAGTAAACTGTACTTATATAATATTACAATAATGTACGAAGATCTGTGCATATTATTTTTTTTAGTATACATTGTCCATAAAGCATACATATCATAGTAGTTTTTCATTCAATAGAGAACTTATTCAAATTTTGATTTTAGGAATTTTTATTGACACTTCTAAAGACAATATTTTAAAATTATTGAGATTTTTATATTGCTTAAGACGTGTCCTGTGTAAGTAACGCATTACAAAATTATATTTTTTAAATCACTTTAGCACTTATCTATAATAAATTATTTAGTAGATATTTTTATGAAAATGTTAATGTACCTAATTAAAAATTCAAACGCGAAATTGTTCAGATATAAAAATGTTTACACTAAGGTTTATATTATAGTAATTAAAAACGATTTTATGAAAATATAAGATATATGTTATTTCTGATCTAGTGGTGTAGATTATATTTATGTTATGATCCAATTTTATAAATTATAAATATCGTTAGATTTATAATAATTATTCAAATTTTAAAACTATCGTAGATAAATAGATTCCATATCTTCTCAACCTAATTTTGTGGATTTTATAGTACACAAAATTAAATAATTTAAAAACTATTCGTTGGAATTTTAGTAAAAATTACGAAGGAAAGTATTCGCTAAATAATTTACAGTAAAAAAGGAGGATATTAATTTAAAAATTAGAAATCTGTATCTCCACACAACACTTTTTAAGTAGCTCAAAAATTTCGAGAATTTCAAATTATGGTCTTTAAGTATATTTAAAACACCAAAAAAGTCAAATTTTTACGACTATATTATTAAAGTAAAAAAAGGAGGTGGATGTGTTTGGTGAATCATCCTATATTTAACTACAGTATATCTATACTATATAATTATGCCGTCGCGCACGGTAATAATATTAATTGAACTATAAATTAATTTTTGACTGCGGCAAAGGAAGTGTTCGGATATGGTCGTGATATCGATTTAATATAATATTTTGTTATTCTATTTATTGTTTATTATTCTGTTGTCTTTATTGTATGGCGCAATTTAGACCTTCAGTTTTGGCGGATTAACAAACACAACAACCAATATTTCGTCTAGATGAGTGACAACTATATTATTATCATAGTAATGTGATAAATACGGTAAAATTTTGGCGGGTACCAATATAGTACATATTTTAGACTCTACGTATGCGATTGCAACACACAGAGATTTGTCAACAACACAGATATTATGATAATATAATGTAAAAAAAATGTTTAAGTCTATTACATTAGCACCTCTTCCAAATTTTACATTTATAAATATAATTGTACCAATAATTGTAACCTAATATGTAATAATTTTTAATCAAAAATTTGTACCATTCCCTCCCCGTATATATAAAAAAAAAAAAAACTAAATGACTAATTTTTGTAAAGTGGTGCTAATACGATGTTAAAAAAACACATTCCGTTTCCAAAAAACTGGCTCTTTATCAATCAAAAAGTTTTGCTAACGGTTATAATCACATTTTTTGTTATTTGTAATTTGAAAATTGTAAGACAATTTGTCTTGACAAACAAAATAAAGTCACTACAGAAAACAGTCTATTTTGCATGACGTTCTATATTTGTACACGTGTGTATGTATGTACAAATACTATATACTATATACACTTACGTATTAATGTATTTTAATAATTTTTAACTTAAATTCGTATAAAATTTTAGATACACAATAGTATAATATGTATTATAATTTATAAAACATATTATAATTATTATACTATCGCATGTTGCGAATTAAAAACCACAAAACGTTAAGTAGAATTTTGTAATCGCTCAAAATTGTTCATCTACTAAGTTTTTATTATGAAAATGCTGTGTGTTATGTGTGTGCGTGATGTGCGACGTCTGTGGGCAAATTCCCATTAAACGTGATTAATAGACATTTACTACGATGAACGCTATGGCCCGCGCACCGTGTGTTGCCTTGGTGATTAAAACCATTTGTTTTCTAACATCCACCCGGCTACAAAAATATTTATGTAGTTACTTAATATATTTTGTAGCCGACTACGGTGAAAGCATAATATTGCCCTATACGCGATTCCCTCCACGACCGAAACGCGTTTTATACGTGCTCGCAAAACCTGACGGCAACGTTGATTGTACGTTAAACAATATGTATGTATAATAATACAATATATGCATTAAACATACACGCACACACATAATATACACTAGTTTTGTAAATTTCTTTTGTTATTTGTTTAATGCGTAGCAGTTTTAAACGACGGTATAAAATTGTATTTATTTATTATGTTTTCGCATGCGATGATAATGCACCCGTGTTGTACCTACCAAACGAGCTACGCTGTAGTTAATAACAACAATACTTCTTCAACGGTAATAATGGAAATTACCTCAACGTGCACCTCATGTGAACAGTTAATTTTCACACTAATTAGGTTATATGAATAAAAATTTAAATTTCTGTTAATTACCTACCACGACTGTGTCCAGATACTGATGTACATACGTATACGTAATATGCTATCATCGTCATCAATCGTACCAATAGTAATCGTCCGGCCAATATTTCATTATTTCTAATAATATTATTACATATACGAGTATTATATTATAATAAATTGTATATTTTTTTATACCAAGCAAAGGCGAGAGTCGAAACGCGCCAAGCAGAACTATATGAGATATGAGACAAAACGATGCCAATATAATATATGGTGTAGACAAGTGGTGCTGCAGGGTGTGCGTGATATCGGAAATATAAATAAAAAATATAAACAATTTATCGCAAGAAACGGATTCGCCGAACAATCGTCGTCATCTATTATATCTACGTATCCTTTTTCTTTTCCTGCAGTTGTATTATAATATTATATTATTTTTACGATATATCATTTACGTCAAAAGAGTCGACGGCAGCCGCGGCCTAGTAGTCTCGTCGTTCAATAGGATCTCGCAAATCTATTTCGGCCGTGGACTTTTCGGGTATAGACGTCAAAGGATAAAAAAAAAAAAAACATAAAAATACATACATATATATTCACCCGTATATTATACAAGTACGCACGCTCCCGTATTACGGAGTAAAAATGGATTTTGGACGTGTTCGATAATAGCCTGACCGAAAATAATTTATTATTCGATGTGCGAGTACAGACGAACCGCATTCCTATATTTATATATATTTTTTCTCCCCCGCAGTGGACGAATATTTCAAAATGGGGCTCCGACCAGGACGAAGCCAATATTATTATTATTATTATCATTATTATTACCATTGACGTGCTTCGGATATTTCGTATAATAGCTGTGCTATACATTATTATATACGCGTGTGGTACACACACCCACATTTATACCTATAAAGGTTCCTGCCGTATGTGCGATATTCGTCGGTTGTCGAATATTCGTATATATATATATATATATATAAATATATAATAATCATAATCATAATAATAGTATGCGATATTATATTATCGGGTCCGATTTTAGGACCAAACAACGCATTAGGCTAATACTGCTGCAATAATAACTGAAATAAAGGCGTAAAAAACCAGGCACATATTTCAATGCTACGCTATGCTATTCTATTATCATTATATTATATAATATTAAATGTTTTTATGTTGTATAGTGTTTCGAGGGCGTTCTTTGAAAGTCGTTAACGCTTATATATTTTCAATGATTTTAATATATTATACGCATTTATAGTTTTCACGCAGATATTAAAAAAATAACCGTTCGACTATAATGTAATATATATATATATATATATATAAAATATGTGAAATGACAGCGGCTTTGTCCGCGTCCTTTTCTTTTTCCATTTCTACACGCACACGCACACGTATATTTTTGTCTTTTGTCCACTCGCATCATTTGTGCAACGATCAAACGCGATTTTACTCGCAGAGGCTCTGTCAGCTTGCCCTCTTTCCGTTTCCTATCTCGTACGGGAATTCGACGAGTGCAAAATGAATGCGCGATTTAATTGCATCCAACCCTCTCTCGAGTCCTTTAAAGTTTCCGGCCGCTGTGGCAAGTCTGATCGAATTACTGTTCCTAATAAACGACAAAGAGACGACATGACAAGGTACGCGTACACACACACAATACACTATTTTTTTTTTTACAGATTCGGTCGATAATTATACAGGAATTATCATGTTCCACGCATACACGTGCCTACAATTTTATATTTATCTCAAAATTCTCGATTTCAGCATAATCGTGGATTTCTGCCATATACTATCTAATATTATTATGATAATTTTACGTTTAATCTACATACGCGTAGATATAGCCTAAATAGCTAGATATAGATTATAATGTGCTCGTAAACGTAGACATATTATAATAATGTATAAATATATGAGTATGATACTATATCGTAACTTGTAGGTATTATTATAGCGATGCAATGAACAATATAATACGACAAAAATACAAAAACGTGTAACTATTCCCCCTGGGTGGCTCTTTTTCTTATGTTTTTGAATATTCATACACGTGTATTTATCCATCGTTTTCGTATATTGTTTTCGTACCGTGCAGTTTACTTTTTGTTTTTTCTTTGAGATGGATTGACGTTAATGCGGAGTTTTTTTCCCTCGAGTGCGAAAGCTTTACGAGATTCCGAGGAGGGTACGTTGCGTGTAAGACCGGACGTTTCACAATTGAAATAATAATACGTACTTGCCATTATCCCGAGAGATAATATATATACCATATATTCAGCAAAGTTTCATGCCTCATCGTTTGTCGTCTCTGTCGGTATATTTTTCCAATCAATATTTTTGTAGTGCACTTTTTTAAAACCATTGTAAACTAATGAGTCTTTCAGAAATTATTATAAAAATAATTAACTATATTTTTTTATAATTTAAATTAATTTTTTTTCCGTCTTTAACAAAACATTTCTAAAGTAATTGCAGAATAGTATTGAAGATCAAAAACTATAATATATCATTATGTAATACGTATTATCTCAATGAAATATATAATAATAATAATAGTAAAACACCACTATACATACAAATTGAAACAAAAAAATCCTAATGCTATTTAAATTCAATAGAAACTAAGTATATTATATTCAAACACTATGAGTATATAGTCAAAAACTATAGCAGTAAAAAACTAAATCACGTTTTGGATGTACAACAGTATAATAATATTAATATATAATAGTAGGTGGCAAGTTAATTTTGTTTTTCAGTATAAAATTAAATTATTATAATATAAATCATTAATAGTTTTTTTTTCAGTATTTAAAGAAAAAAAAATATGATTTATTAACGATAAAAATCATTTAAGAAATAATAATAATTTAATATTATATAAACAGATCTTATTTTATTTACATTTTTTATTCTGCAGTTTATATACTAAATATATTATTATGTTTTTATTATTTTTAAATTGGTAGCCAATCAGAACTTAGTTTGTAGCTTTTTCTCAGTACGATCGGCCAACAATAAATTGGCGTTAATTCTGTTGTTTGCATTTATTAAGTTTTGTATGATGACAAGTCCAAGAATTTAGTTTTACAACGCCTGCTTTAGTAGAGGAATTTTAATGATGGGTGGAAGGAATGCATTCCTTTGGCGTGTGTACATGTCAAAGTAACTAATAATAATATAGTAACTTTAGTAGCTATCATAATACAAAACATTTATTAGGTGTGTATACAAATTGTTTTATATCACATGGTTATAAGTAAAGCAAAAAAAATTACTTCCCATGTACCTATAAATGGAAAAAAATGAGATGTGTTTGTATAATATGAAAAATATTTTCACTTCTCCCACCTTTTTCTTGAAAATTGTCCACCACTGGTTGAACGTATTAAATACTTGTGATGTAATTCATTTAATCATTTATTATTATTTTTCATCCAAGAGAACATACTAGTTTTTAATATTTTATTTATATTTATTTTATTGACTGTATGACTTGACTGCATTTTCGCGAATTTACAACTAACTACGATATTTTAAGTGATTATAAATTGTTGTTTTTTTAATATGTATATAAAATAATAATATACGATATTCTATTCTTAAAAATTATAAAGTATATTATAACGTCATAACATGGTTGTAATATTAATTTCAAATTCTTATACATGATTTATTGAATAGTAGTTTGTCGACCACGATATAAGAGCGGTGTTGCGTATTCGAATTTTACACGTCATTTCATTGTACATTTGTACCAGCTGGTTCCTACGTCGCGATGTATCTCTATTTCAGACTTGCTTAACCTTACGGTCGGCCATGTTATTATTATAACTCGTTCACGTTTCGCGCCTAAAGTGTAATTAATTGGCGTTAACACCGTGGGCGATGAATTGCGTATTCATATGCATATATAGGTACCTCCGGTGGCATTGTTTACGTCGAATCTGTTTTGGCGGTCGCCCGTCCGGACGTCCGGCTACTATATATATATTTATATGGCTACGACGGTGCACTGTATATACGCATAATGCATACATGAGTACTATATGGAACAAAACTATAGCGTAGATAATTGCAAAATACGAATCCGTTCCATTATCGTGATTATTATTCCTC
This sequence comes from Melanaphis sacchari, assembly GCF_002803265.2. Classification (NCBI taxonomy): domain Eukaryota; kingdom Metazoa; phylum Arthropoda; class Insecta; order Hemiptera; family Aphididae; genus Melanaphis; species Melanaphis sacchari. The sequence goes on from NW_020271042.1 coordinate 2,909,650, forward strand.
ACCGCTCCGTGTGCGAATACCGCGTAATATGTAACATATCAGTACCTATAAAACATTATTGAAAAGAAAAAAAAACAATCGAGCAATGGTATCGATTGTTTGTTGATTATAATCGATAATACAGATATACTACACAAAACATATCAAATGGAAATCGACACAAAATGTTTTTTCAGGATTATCTTTCTTGTTACTAGAAACAAGAATTATAACTAGTTTGCTAAATCTGCAATACTCACGTTTCCGTATCGAGTAATTTGCGCTCTATCATAACACACAAATATGTAAGCCTCTATATAGTTACTTACTACGATAATTTTTTAATAATAACTGCATTTCGTGTTGTATTATTCTAAATTTAAAATTTTCGCTTTTTGCGTGGTTACGTAAAAAATATTTTAGTTCTGAATTGTATATAATACATTATTTTATGCTTTGCGAGAACGATGATAATTCGAATATTCTCATGCATAGCGTATTGCTGCAATTCAGTATATCATATATGTTAGATACGTACATGCTATTGATTATAATAACAGCGTGCGATGACAAAATTATCTAAACTTTTCAAACTTTACACATCCAACTGTAACAATGCACCGTTATCATATTATTATTATTATTATTATTATTACACAGCCGTCGTTTCTAAGCCACAGGAAATATAATATATAATACCTTCATAACCAGCATCGCGGTTTTGCGCGTGCCATTGAAATTACGTCTCTCCAGAACTATATTGCATACTATGTAGGAACAGGCGTACGCAGACTTAAATTTCCGGTCGAGCCTGGGACAATTAATGCCCCTAATTTTATTTTTTAATACATTAATTTACATTTTAATTGTAAATTAAAAACTGTGTAAATAAAATCAAGTTGTATGTGCACGCAGTATTAATGTTCTAATTTCTAGACATATATTTTTGAAATTAAAAATAATATGTAATAATTTTAATTAAAGAATTATAAATAAATTCTCCTATTTCCCATACTATTTTGAATTCGTTAATATTGTTAATAACCATGTCAATGTTAATACTGGATATTAGATTTAGTTTAGTAAACATTAATAATTAGCTATTAAGCCGGTCTTGATGTATAGTACTCCTTAATTTATTTTTTACTATTGTTAATTTAAAAAATACCCGTTTGCAGGAACAACTTGTAACTAGTATTATATCAAATAATATCAGTACATTGAAAAATCCATTAAATGATTTTATATAATTTTTATTTGTTTTTATATAATCTAGTCACGAATGTATTAATTCATTATTACTAATTTATTAGTATTAGTATCTGGTTGAAATGTTATCATGCCCCTAAAAACATTCCGGTCGAGCTTAGGCTCCCCCTTGTGCACCCCTTACATGCAAGTTATAACTTATAGATTTTATAAATGTCTGGTCATATGGAAATATTATTTAACGTGACGAAATAATACTAATAATTCTACTTAATAATAAGTATCCTTAAAGTTATGTATAAGTACTATAAGTACACGTGATGCGTTAAACTTACTGTGAGTTTACTAGGAATGCATACATCGACGGTCACCATACGTTTTATATTATTTTATTATTATTAATTTATTTTAATGCATTTTATATTAAAAAAAAAATTAGCGATTACAGCGGGACTAGTCGAAATCAAACGGACGTTTTAATAATTGAAAATCCGCGTGCGTGCACAGACGAAGGATATTCGGTCTTACTTTGATATATATAATACAATACACACGTAGTTCAGTCGTCGTTTCGAAGTTCTGCGAAGGGTTCGAATTTCTTTCCTTTCGAGACGTTCGACATGAGGAAACATGAGCACTATATAATATTATGTTCGGCCGCCGTGCAGTACTCAACCGTGTGTACACATTACATAATACGAATATTATACAGGCCGAACCCCGCGATCAAAGCTTTTTCGGATAATTGACATTCTCCCCGCAGTACGTCACCCTGCAGCAACACGCCATTTACTTTTTCAGCGAAGTTATTTTCGTAAACCAATCGCTTTGATCTTCCACGTCACCTCTGTCTATCCACTACGGAAATATTCTAGTACGGCAAGCTCGATAAATTTCATTTACCTCGGCACATTGTCCGCTAATCCAATCGTCGTCGGTTCTCTGCAGCGACGAAGGAGATAAACGCATTTTGGAATCCATCATTTTGTACGTAGGTACGACGATAACATAATATTAAAATAACAATGTATGTTATGCAAATAATAAATGTTTGCAATTTCACATTGTCCCTCGGCCCACGCCCGCAGAGTCCATAATATCCTCTGCGATCCCAGCCACACATGTTTCCGGTGAAACGACTGTGTTATCGTGTAACTTTATGCACGTATGGTAGTATTAATAATAATATTATTAGGTATATTTTTTTTCCAATTCTACTTTGTTCATTGTTTGAACAATGGGATATTTTTCATGGGCGAGCGTGTATAACGACGTCATAAAATTTAAAAATATCGACGGAGTACTCGACCAAACGTTTTAATAATATATACCATAGCCTTCCAGTCCATCACTCACCGTCTTGTCGCACTCTAAGTCCGTGTTATGGTACATATCCAACTCATTTGTGCACTCAACAACGGTTTAAAAAAAATTAAAACTGCAACAGTAAATCATCTATGCATAGCGCTACTGTACACAATGTTTTAAAACAAGTCTGCTCAAAATTACACACTAACACATACAAATCAACTCATCCATCACTATCTCGGTATATCACATTTTTTATTTTTGAAAACGATAGTAGTTCATCAGCGACCTACGAAATAATAAAATAATAGCGTGTTTCGTGAAGTTAGTAACCCGTCGATTGTCAGATAGGTAGCTACACTATGACAGTACTTAAAAGCACAATTTTAATGAATTTTAGATATTTATAGTCCAACAGCGGTAATTGACTTGCGTTTTTATCTCTAAAATAATATTAAAACGCAAAATTAAATTTAATCATCATCTGGTGTAATTAAATTCCACTGTATTATATAATTTTCAGTAAAAAAATCGACGCTTGTATCATCATAATCCGTTTTCAAATATTGTGAACTATGCTTACTGTTTTAAAATCGTCAGTTCAGTACAGTTACATATATTGCTCGAATTAGGGATACTTCAATAAAATATTATTTAGTTAATGGTTTATCTTAGATAAATTGTAAAATATTCTAAATCGTAATAAACTATGACGACCACTGTAGCTGATAATAATTTTATATCGGTGAAAATATATGTTATAAACGTAAAATTTATAAACTGATATTTTAGTTAGCCGCTGCTAACTTTTTATACAACTTTTAATACATTTATAATTCGACGAATGTGTGTACAATGAAACGCGGACAGTGAAGCGAGCGTTTTCTTTAATTCGTTTCGAACAGTTATTGACTCTTACGCTGCACGGTGTATATACAACACACCCTTCGTCCGCAGGGACGATGGCCTAGTCGAACTGGTATCATATATGTATACATGTACATACACTTACGGCAGAACCGACCAATTGTGAAAATTGGCAAGCCAACCGACCTGATGTATATAATAGAAGTAAAAGGTCGTTAAAACGATGCCAAGATTTTTCGCGTTCCCCGGGGAGAATAGACCTCAGTTCCGCCACCGCTGCTGCCGTACCTATATAGTATATATACACCAAGCCAACTGCAAATTGATCGTGAGGAGGCCGCCAACACGCACACGCAGGCGCATATTTATATATATATATATATATATATAGTAAGAAGTACATTTAATGCGATCGTATATAATATATATATATATATAAGTATGCGTGGATATAAAAATGAGAGGTCAGTGGTAATTGGACACGTAAGTACGTCGAACATACGTGACGGTTTAAAAGGATATTATATTATATTGATGACGGTTTTATTTCGCATACTCGATCATTGATATACGACTATGCGACAATCCGAAGAAATGGACTCGGCCGCATGTTGCTTGAACAACCGTATAGACTTTGGTAACTGGAAAATGTACGTCTCTCTCTCTCTCTCTCTCTCTCTCTATCTCTCTTCCTAAATCTCTTACTTCCTCCCTCGTAATTGACATCTATCATTTATAGCTCGTTTTAATATCATATTGTTTTACTGTTTTAAACGAATTTTTTTTGAATATCGAGAGTAGGTATTATGCCATGCAATGTTTCAATATTTCAGTATCAGACCTCATGTGTTTAGATACCTACTGTTAAATCTATATATCGTGATACATTAGGCGTATCGCACTATGTAATACGATGAAAAAAAATTAAATTGAAACCATCTGTGACAATCAATGCGACATTTCGCTAAATTCAATTATTTTATAATGAAGTCGATTGCATTAGTACGCTACTATAAGCTACAGCTGGTTAAGGAAGTATCGCTGTAGTATAGCAAGTATTTGATACTATGAGTGGTACCTAATAGATATGGAATATTAATATTAATTGGTTTGCCAGTCGTAACGAAAAAGATTCTTGAAAGAATATAATATATGTTTTTGAATCTTTAAATTATAGTGAAAAAACTTTATGGCATCATAGAGTTTATTCATTTATTTTTTTTTTTATATTTTTAACGTTGCATTTTTATTTTATCATATAATTTTGATCTCGACTCCTGGGTCATAGACCGTATAGTTTATTACCATCATACGTAACGATAAAATGTTTTTTGTTGGCATAAAAAAAAGTCATTCGATGAATACTGTTTAGTGTGTGTAATTATTATTTAATCAGTATTTCGTTATATTAGCGTTATTGTTTTGTCAGTGCCTCCAATTCAATACATTTAACTCGTATAAGTATAATAGTGTTTAATTAACTTCAGAATACAATTATTTTGCACAGTGATTCACCGTCACTGGCGTTTGAGGCCCTATATATTTTATAGTCACCGTATAATATACCACGTAGGGTTTATTAATGGAAATGAAATTACCATACCATTAAATTCTGAACATTCGTTGTAAATCATTTGAATTTTGATAATATTATACAGTATATTGCATTTCGTGGAAATTTACGCATGTCAGTGATGATAATATTAGTTGTACACTTGTACGGTTTTAAGTAAATCAATAAAAAGTTCACTGAATCGATTATAATCATAAAATACAACAACTTCCAGTTAAAATGTTTTTATTGCGTTTATCGAATAGAAATTATGTTTTTTAAATATAATATTGCAGTACATGGGTATTATACAATTGCAGTGTAATAGTATAATATTACGTTGATATATCGCATCAACATAACGCAATACGACTATATATCGTTAACGTAATAGAACGACAAAATATGTATTTCGGGGTTTTATTAGTAGGATAAAACGATAGTGAGTTTAGATTATATTATTTTCACAAAAAACATAACATATTTTTATTCACCTAGCTACAATAACAGAAAACACAAAACTTGATCGTGTGTGGTACGTTGTTATGCGATAAAGGTATAATAAGATGTAATACGAATAATGCTCGGCCATAATAAAATTGGTTTTTGATATAATACACTTTATGTGCCAGCAGGTACCTATAGGGATATTGTGTATATAGGTACGCGTACCTACAAATAGAAGTATATCTCCCGAGAAATCAAAAATGCGTGTCTGGTCTCTACGGGCGAGCGCTTCAGTATTGCATGGTAATGAGATACTCTTATTTTTCTTTTTAACCATGTTTATTTTTTAACTGTACGCCGTCTTCAATTTACTCTTGTTTCGATTTCCTGCAGACTGCATTGAGGGTGCAGATATTAAAGAGTAGACCGGTTAAACCACTTACTTACCTCACATATTTTCGGGGTAGTGCGTCAAACAGATAATAATTAAAATATTGTATAAATCGTCACCATAACACGAGGTTTAGGAAACACTGCTTAAAGGCTGTGATTGTTATTGTTACGAAGTGACGTTTATGAAAGTGTTTGGTCGACAGAATATTTTTTATAAATTACATAAATTTTGTTATTTTCTATCAACCATTTGATTGAGAAAATTATAAATATGTACCTATATTATGTTAATACACAGAAAAAAAAACATTGTACCTTATAATATTATTTACCAGTGGAGGCAGCGATCATATTTTTTTTCTCAAATTTTTAAAATCTATGTATCGTAATAATTTTGTTTCTCGACACAATAGTCCAAAACATGCGTAGGTCATGTCTTGCTCACATAACAATATAATTTATGTTTTAATTATTATACTTTAGTGAACAACAACGGTCAGCACTCTACAGTCTGTATATATAAATATATAATAACTTCCATCATAATATATTAATTTAAATTAAGTGGGTACTCGTGTAATAGTTATGTATTTATTATATATATATATATATACACATTATACAGATTATTTAGGTACTGACCAACACGCCATCGTCGAGATAGGGTTATAAAACCTAAAATCGAAATACATCGTAAAACCTTAAATCGTAATGCATATATTCGTACACGAACACACATTATATATTATTATGCAAGTACATCATAATAATATACTTACTTAAAACTTTATTATACATTAATACTTACATTACCTATATATTGATTTATATTTTATATTATATTTATATTATATATATATAGGTACGTAATATACTGGGTGATTTTTTTTTTCTAATGCATAAAAAAAATAATCATCATTTTTGTAATATTTATATTTTTGTCATTAAATTACGTATTTAAACAAAAAAAAAAAAAAAAATTAAAAATTACATTCATTTTTCTTTAAAATACTTTTAATGTATTTTAATTTGTTGCTTAAATAAAGTTTAGATTAATACTATCTAATAAAAATTGTTTCTAGATTATGTCGACGCTTAAATAGATGGAAGTATAGACGTCAAGTATTTTGGACCAGTATAGTTTAAAGTTAATAAGAATTAAAAGCATGCGAGATCACAGTATGTTATAATATAATATAATTAAATTTTATGAAACACAAAACCGGACACTCTACTTCTATTCTAAAAATGTTGAGTAATATAAAGTAAATCTAACTAAATAAAATAAAATTATTTGTTCAATATTTTATATTTATGTATCGATAATTTTAAATTATATTTCTGATTCAAAACGCAATAATTTATGTAGGTATTTGCAAAACTAAAAGTGTATATGCGGTTAATTGTAATTAGTCGTTAAAACGATAGAAGGTTGATTTGTTTATAAAATAAAATGAATTTTATTTTTGTTAACTTTAGACCAAAATATTATTCTTTTCTTTAAAAAATAACCAAAGTGCTCATCAATACAACTATGCCGTCTATGCGTCAACTATATTGGTAAAACCCTGTATATTATAATAACGTAATACTATTTTATGCGATGTAATAAATATTATTAATATAGTATCGGTCAAAGCACGCCATCATTATTATTATTATTATGCGCGTTCGGGTTCGAATCGCACACAATCCGGATTCGTTATTAAGTATAGCTGTGGTCCCGCAGAGACCGAATTTCGCTGATGCGTGTCACTTCCGTCGATTTCAAACTGTGTCAAGTACTTCAACGACATAGACGTCGTCACGTTGTGCATTCGTCCTTCCTTCCAATCGGGAACCGTGACTTTTTAGTTTCACTCCTACATCGCTTCACCACATCACACCGCAGAAAGGACATTCAGATTTTTAATACTATTATTACTTATTTCGTTGTTTTCTTCGGTTTTGAATTACTCGTCAACTCACCCGTCAGCTGGTTGCACGTGCAGGAAGTAATTTGTGCACGTACCCCATTATATTATCATACACACGATAATATTTTATACATTAGTAATATACCATTCGTTTATAAACTCAAAAGGAAACGGGGTTAATCTCGAGAATATGTTCGACGCAATGAAGTGTGGCATACTTGTAGGTAGTAAAAAAATCTATCGATACGACGCGACTGCGTATATTATAATTATATCATATAGAGTGCAGTAGACTGTATAGATATATAGTATAAGTAGATAACTTACTATACTTTTATAATATAACATAAAAAACAAGTTTCATTAAAATTTGTAATTAAGAAAATACTTATAGGTAGAGGTGTGGATGTATGTAGTTGTCACGTTCATTAATGTTACAAGCAGTAGTCCATGTTTATATAATTGTACAACCACTGTTATAGTTAAGTTCCATATTACAGTCTAACATTTATTTATTTTTATTATTATACTTATAAATTATAGTATATTAAATGTAGAAATCATAATTAATGTTTTAGTGTAAAATATATACGATTGTATATAATATAATTTACTTACTGGATACAGCAACTTAATATTTAATTCGAGTAAAATAAAAAAAAATTGAAATATTATTTGTATATTTTGTAAATTTGAGTGAATTTTCTTGTTTCATTATACATGTATTATTAAGTTGATTATATAGGTACAAGATAAGCTCACAAATATTTAAACGATTTTATTAAGAATTAAGATAATAATAAACATTAATATTAATATGTGTTATATAACCAATGTATGTGTGTTTGTAAATAATATGTGCTTTAATATAGGTTATAGGTATATATATACAATTTTAAATAAATATTAATTAATTTGGTATTTTTATTTTATTTTTTTTATTGATCTTATTTAAGTCTGGAAATTAAGGCCATTAGCTATGGATAGGGACAATAGGTTTTTTGTGTAAGGCTTGTTTGTAAAGTTTAGTTAGTACGGTTGGAACACGTGTGTATACGTATGTGTGTGCGTCATGGATTTGTTACTAAGAACTCGAATGGTCACCCATCCGAGAACTAGCGACGCCGGCCAATACTTGACCTCAGAACATACTAGTGACTGAGGCAAATTATTACCGTGCCACACCAGGCATTTGATAAAATAATTATTGTGATTTAATTTTTTAAGTAAAGAATTTTTTTTTTTTTTTGTAAGTATTATGCTTTTATTATAGTAAAATATAGATTATGGCAGACGGCACCACGCAGTAACGATAACAAATAAGTCAGCTTAGATCATGTATTCGTTAGTATAGATTAATATATTTTAATATATTAAGTGATACGAGTAATAATTCAAGAATTACAAATCAAATTAACAACATTATTCTACGTATAATACCATATACCTGCGTTTAATAAATTCATAATTTTTTTTTACAAAATTCTCTTATTTTATCGCTTTCTTCAATCTTCATTCTTTTAATGCATATCCTTAATTTTAGCTCGCTACAATATAGGTATTATATAATCACATTTGATGCATACATCGATGATGGCTTTAGATTTGCGAGCGCGGTAATATCAAAACATAAAAAACACATATTATTATCATAGTATTCGGCCATACAGGTATCTATACCGACACAATTATGTAACACCAGACGCGCGCGTAGTCGGTTAATCAATAAGACTGTCGGTACAGGAGACACGACAAAATCTTATTATGCCGAGAACAAATCGGGGATCAGAATGTACACTCAGTGTGTGTGTGTGTGTGTGTGTGTGTGTGCGTGTTCGTGTGTGACAGTCTACGCGTACGTCGTACATGGTTGATTAGTGTTGAATGATCGCCGTAATTAGAAATTAATGAACCTATTATTCAGCCTCGTGTGCGTTATTATACTTGTTATTATGTGTTTGATCTGTACGCCGACGCCTTGGCCACCCCACGTCACTACGAGTATCCTCACCAAGTCGCGTCCCACACGTACAGCTTTAATACACGTCGGTATTTTCGCCTTAATATATTATTATTATTATTATTATTATTATTATTATTTATTAACTATTGCAACGGGCTTAGGACGGCAGAAAACTCTATGCGGAGCCAAAACTAAACGTCTGGACCGAGGAAGTCTGTATTGCACGTTTTATAATATTTTCTAAGTGACTTTTGCATTTGTATAATATTATACAGTCCACGATTCATTAACGTGTAACAACGCTCCGTATTATATTGAAATGAATTTTCGTGCTTAATGAATTTGATATTTTGAATGGGTGGTGTGGTTAGTATAATACTAATCAGTGACAACAACGGGTAAACTACTGTTTTTTCGAGAGAAAAAAAACATACTATTAGATCTGAACAAAAGGCTTCGAAGTTTTGTGATTGCGCGCCAAGCACGTAATGTAAAGAAAACTCACAAAACGGCAAACAATAATAAAATGTAGGGAACCGGAAACCATATTTTTTAATTTTAAATAATAATTTATTTTATTTTTCGACGTGCAGTCGATGATTGTAAAACATTGTTGTCACTTTTCCTTAAATTTTAATTAAATATTTCACTCTTTTATTGATAGTATCGTAACAATATCAAGTTGAACCTTTATTATTATTATTTTTATGATGACATAATATATTCCAATATATTGAGTGTCTTAAACTGTAAAATTATTTTATTGTCCTTAAAATTAATAATGTCAAATGTCAAATATTTAATACAATTATAAACAGTTTTAAAACAAAGCAAATAGTCTTTTTTATTTAAATAATCTATTTAAAAAATATATATATATATATGATTATACCTAATGTATTGAAATTTAATTTTGAAATTATTGTAAAAATGTATTGTTTGCCATAATATTAATATTAACTATATTTTAATATGTGTTAAAAAAAAAAATATAATAATAATAAAATCTTGACAAGATTACTCGACTGGTTCATAGAATGGCGTGGAGAAAAATTAAAACATTTATTAATTTTATATTACACACAAATTAAGTGTATTATTATTGAATTTTATTTCACAACCATATTTATTTGTCTTTGAGACACATTTTTCCCTATTTGTTTCTCTCCACCAGTTACGTAATTCATTTAACATTTATTAATATATTATGTATATATGTGATATGAAAAAGAAATTTTAAATAAATTGATAACAAACGCTCAGTGAAATATTTAAATCCAGTAAACCAAAATGTCAATCGGCATTTGCTGCGTATAATAATATATAATATAATATATTTAATGTGAAATGTATAACAATAATGTAGAATTGCATTCATTTTATATAACACAAATTACTTTACACCGTTTTAATTTCCGGATAATCTTCTCATCACTAGAGCGAACTATACGTTTACATTTTAAATGTATCTAATATAACTATTCTATCCTTATATATAAAACATGTGCTTTTCGTTAAATACGATATCACTGAACATCGGTCCGATATAATACTATACATAGATGTTTAGAGTATATTATACGTTTTATTGCCGTGAGGACGAAATTTACCGTAATTTCCAATGCGATCGCGGACACGATTGTGCGATTACATAGATCGTTGCATGCACCGCTCGGCCGAACCTCGCAAAATGTTCTGCAGACGACCGGAGATGATGCCACCCCTTCCACTTTGTCAGGGGCCATAATTTCCCATTCAATTAACTACTGCTGCGCCCGGATGGGTTCCAAAAACAAACGGGTCGTTTGTTTTTGGAACGTGCGCTCAAAATATGTCCGTCATCACGACGCCCCCGGAAACTTGCTCAGTTGCTCCACGCAGCACAAATCATATTAATTCAGGGACTGAAACCCTAGCTAATGAGTTTCAATACAAAATTTCACTTTAGACGAATCGTTCTACCGTGTGATACTGTTTAGCAGTGAATAAGCACGCGTGGGTTATATATGCATAACAGTTAACAGCCTAATAATTTTTTTTTTTTTAAATATTAAACCGCGGGAATTTTTGAATTTATTTATTAAAATTTAATATATTTGTATATTTACATTGATTTCCGCTGATTTGTGGTAGTATGTTTTCAATTAATTCAATTTTCAATGGTAGTGAGTGGCGGTGGATCATCGATGGGAGATCTTCGCCAGAACGGCACAGAATATAATATATAATATAGGTATATATGAAAGTAAATTCTCGGGCGTAAAGAAGATAACAAACGTCAAATACAGACGGTGTTGGTGAACCGACATCTATTGTGCTAAAAAAAAAGACAAAACGCATTATACCTCGTTGTATCTGCAGTAAGCCCTGTAAAATATTGTGAACTTCTCAAGCGCTGGTGAAGACAAAAAAAAAATGTTTTTTAAAATTGTATTGTATTTTATTTGATAAATTATTATACAGATCTTATGAATGCAATATGACGTATTATTAAAACGGTTTCATTGCAGTTTTAAGTCAAAAGACAAAAAAAAAAAGGATATATTTAAAAAAAAACGTAAAACTGGCTATATTTTAATTTTTATTGGTTGATGTTTGATATTTCAATACATATTTATGATAAATTATTTTGCTCTTTGTTTAATAACATATTAATATTGAGTTACATACAAATTTTTGTTGTTTTAAAAATTCCAAAAATAGTTTAAAAAATAAGATACCTACTACTGTTTTAGCAATATTTTAACACATCACTGATTGTATATAATATTTATGATAACATTATTTCCTATCCTTTTTAGTTTTTCTTACAAAAATTTAAAAAAAATTTCTATAAATCGACAAACTAATTTTTGTAAATATCTAAATAATTTAAAATGTTAGCAAAATTCTTTGAAATCGTAATTTATTTTTTTAATTATAATACATAGGATATTGGGTTGACAAACCGTCTTCGCTTAGAATCGTTTTTCATCTTGTACATAATTATTTATCATTTAATTCAAGTTTAACACACTTATTGTGTGTATCGTGACCTACTCAACTGCGGAGTTCACTCGACACCAGCTACTAAACAGTAAAACAATTTTTCTGTTTTTTTTTTTTTTTTTTTTTTTTTTAAATGATATTTAATAACACAAATATTATATATGGCACATCATATTATTTCGTAGGAGTAGAGACTTGGTTTAATAATATTTTATGATATAGTATAACTAATATTTTACAGTAAGATAATTATTAATATTATTACTGTAGTTGTAACTCGTAGTTGACTTTCTTCTAGTTTATCTGCGGGAAATTCAACATGCACAATGTATATAACTGTTTTTTTAAGCCACAATAATATGTTTCATTGTTCTGTACGCCTCTGAATCCCAACGCGTATACTAGCTATATTATAAACTTACCTTTATAGTCTAATAATATATTTGGTATTACGCTAGTATATATATACTGCGTATTACACCGCCCTATATCGTTTTAAACAGCCGTCTTTTCTTTTACCATTATACTTAATCCTGTTACTATATTCATTACACTTTTACAGTCCTTACTCATTAATTATTTGAACGAGTATTTTAACATCTTAAGAGTCTTATAAAGTATAACACGTAGCTCGTTATATTTTAGTTCGAGGAGCTCTGCCGCGACCGCTCGAAAATTTAAATGTCCGTTTATTTTATTTTTCCATATACAATTTTAAAACGACGTTGTTAAATGATTAAATATTAATTTGTTTCATAGTAGGGTCAGATGTTATTGATTTTAATATTTAGTATTTAGTATTTGATTAAATACTTACCTTATTTTCGAGCATCGTAACATTTTAAATTTATCATGTTTATGTAAAATCATAACTTAACTTGGCTATACAATTATGTGTCATTTAGAAGAACTTTTAACTCATAAACTATACCATAAACCTATAACCTATAGTTATACTTCACTAAACATTTTTTGGCTCTTATAGGTCAGATTGAACTTCGTACTATGTATAGTTCATGTCGATGTCAAACTTTCCAAGAATCAGTCCTTTGGGTATTTTGCAATTTAATTTGTATACACGCGAACGCTGCCACTGAAGTATTAATTATTTGTACGTACAACTAATTTGTAACTTGTTCCCCTTGAAATAAATCATTCAACATGACAATTAGGTTTTGCATCTAACATTATAATATAATAACGTATGGAATAAATCAAAACTTAAGTATTTAAGTAGCCTTTACCAATAATTCTGTATTGTTCTTTGTTGTTTATCATATTATTACCAACTAATGGCCACTGTTACTGAGGGTTTATTTAAATGAAAAATAAAAATAACAATGTGAAAGTATTTTTGTTAAGAATAATTAAACGGCTATAGGAGAAATTGACTTTGTTTCGTATTACTTTATAAACTACTAAGTACTAAAGTACTAAATCTCTATTTAAGTATGGTTTGTAGATATTATTTATTTAGACATTTTTGTAAATTTTGACTAAAAATTTCATAAACTCATCATTACGAGATTATTTGTAACTTATATACTGTGTTATAACGAAAAGCCATGCAAATTAACTTATTATTGGCTAAAATTAGTTTTTTATTTCTTTATTATTTTTTTTTTTTTTCATAAGAATTTTTTTCCATTAGTTATTATTTTTTTAAGATTTTCATACAATCTTATTATTTGCGTGGTTTTTTCTTTATTTTTTATATTGATCTTATAGTACAACTCAGCAGCAAGAGTCATTAGTTACGATGTTTTAATTTCTGTGAATTTTTATAGACAACTGTAGAATATGCATAATATTTATATTTTATACTTATCGAGCATGAGTTAGTAAAAAAAAAAAGAAAATCATGAAAATAGTAATTTGAACTATTTCAAACTTTTTTTTATAACTTGTTTCATAATATTTATTATTTTCTGGAAAAGAAATTTAAACACTTGAAATGTAGACGAAAAACATTCTTAAAAAAAAATCTTAAGGAGGCTGTAGGAAGCTGGTAAAGTACATTTATTTTGTTCAAAACTATTTTCATTCTAAGCATACCAACTATATATGAGCTATAGTATATCCATTTGTATTTTCCAATCGATAGCCCGCGGGCGGCCACTCAAAACTTTTGGAACACTCCTGCACGTAAAAGTTGTTTACAAAAACGTCACTATACGTTCAATACATTATTCGTTGCGTTGCACAGAATATAAAAAAAGAGCCATGGGATATATTTTAATACAGCACTCGGTTTTTGTACAGATGTCGAAAAAATGTAATTTAATACGCATCGTTTCTGTGCATGTTATGTATACATAATTGCACGGTTCAATAAGTTTCTTTAGTTGTATGCAAAATATTTTCTGAGTTTCATTGTATTTTCACGGTGGTTGACGATGGTAGTGAAAAACAATAAATTGGTTTCATTTTCGTTAACTAATTTAAGCCATGACTTCACGCGCTGCATCGACAAGCAATTTTCAACATTTATATGCAAATATGAATTACGAGTGTTATGACTAATATTTATTATACTTTTTCTTTTCTTATATCCATCAATCATAGGTAAAATCAATCGAAACAGAGACACCAAAATATTCATAAACAAATTTTCATTACGTACCTATTTATTCAAATTTCACAAAAACTATTTTTTTAACGAAGTGATGTCTGTTGCATAGATATTGTGTAGCAACTATATTATTATAATAAAATTATGTTCGCTATGACCAAATGCATATTGTGTATACTGTATGCGCGTGTTAAGATTAAAATACACAAACGGCTAAATTGCCTGTAAATGAACATGTAATTTATTTTTCTGAAACATGTATGTCAAAATACACATTCAAGTTAGTTAATAAAACAATAAATATAATTTGCGACGCGTTCACACACATAATATACATATTAATATATATATTATTTTTCCATTCCATTATTCGTTTGCTCTTGTTGGACTGATAATTGAATTGATTCTTGTTTGTGTTAGTAAAACTATTGTCCGAGTTAGGCGTAATCCTTTATTTTATCGCGAGATCTTTAGTTAATAAAATAATACTATATGATAGCTATTAACTACTTATGTTTTTGAGATAAATTTAAAACAATGTTTTCACCGGAAGCGATTTAATTGTAATACACAAATTTATACACATAAAACTACCTATATTAATGTATAAACTCGTGTATTCACACTGCACGAAGTATATTATTTTAAGTGTACAAAACGATGGCATTTTATGTATTACTTATATCATACAGTTTTTGAAAACGAAGGATGAGTAAAAATTATTAACTACATAATATTATTGTGTAACTTTTTTTTGGAGTCCACGAATTTCAATGATTGGATTTCGCTAAGAGTGCGTGTACAATAATACTGTATTGTAGTATTGTACAACATAATGCCACATCGCAATTATCATAAACGAAGAGTAATGGAAATTATAATAAATTAAACTGGGTGATGGGTATGTTAAAAAAAAACCCCTAAAATATTTTAAAAAATCAAAAATTGTCTGAAAATACAAAATAAAATGTCTTATTCAAAAACACACAAAGTGAACATTTGACAAAACGAGCATTGCATAGTTAGCTTTAAAATATAGGTACTATAGTTATAATGTAATGTTACGTGTGCGATGTCAATGTGAAACGTATTGCAGTTATATACTACATACTTGAAACATGATATCGTCGTTATAATGTAGGTATGTTGCATATTATACTTATATAGTAAATAAGTACATTATAAATTATTGTATACATAATAATATAATAGTTGGTATAATGTATAGCTTAACCGCCCAAGCTTTATATATCTTATATACATTATATTGCACTAGTGTTAGTAGTATTGCATTGTCAAGCGATTGTCCGATGATCGTTTACGCGGATCACGTACGACGACTGCTGCGGTCGTATATGTTTATATATCGTGTCGGCTGCGGCGTGCATGGAAGTTTCCAAAAGGCCGACGGAAGTGCCATGGTTATTAATGCTTTCGCGTTATCGCCGCCCCAATTCAGCGATAATATACAACACAAATATAATACATATATATATATATATTAAACGCAACTCTGTGTGGGTTTACGGAGGTCGGCTACAGTGCAGGCGGCTTGCGTTATAATCCCAGTCCGGACGCGTCGATGAGTAGCGGTGGCGTAGCAATAGTGATGATTAATCGAAACCAAATGTGATTTTTCGCATTATCGAATTTTGCTAAAACCATGAAAAATCGTATGAGAACATATTAATATTTTGACGTTTTGTTTGAAAACTAAACGCTGAACGTTGGGTCTAGACGCGCGTACATAATTATATCGTCCATGGAAATGCAATAACATAATATTATTATTATTATTATTGTATAAATATTAGTTTAATACTAGAATACCACAAAATTGAGTGACATCTAACAATAATTAATACTATACCAATGCAATATCTACGCTATAAAAGTCGATACTAATTATTTATATAATATAATTTTATATTGTAAATTATTTTATGATTTCGTGTCAGCTATGTGCAATATAAATTATTAAATTATACCTGTTATATAGCTGTAAAGTGTTGTCTTATTCTTTAATATAATATAACTCTAATATTTTTTATTGTCATAATATTTTAACCGTCTTATGTAGAACATTAAAGTAGATCAAATCCATCTACTCGAACATCATCGGTTTTTTTCTACCACCTATTAATTTTTTAAATTAATAGACCGAATGATGAGTATTTATAACAACATCGAATAAAATTACTATTGTAATAATGCAGCATAATCATTGCAAGTTATATTCGTAACTTAATCGAGACAAAAAAAGTAGTTAAAACGCGATATTTTTTTAGGACAAAATACACGGAAAAATATATCACTAAGCTAATATTTAAAACTATTTTCATTAGCATATTATAGAATTTTAAAGTATGGATAGTTAGGTATATACTATGTTTCTTAAGCTAAAAGCAGGTTTTACTAAGTATCATCCACAAGTTCTTATATAAGAAATTAAGAATGTAAATAAAGAAGAATCAATAATATGTAAGTAAATATAAGTAATGACAACAAGAATTAAGCGGTTATCCGTGTATTTTATTTTAATAGGATATTCTGTATTACCGTAGTTCTAAGATTAATCTTATCGATAAATAGCTGGTATTATTTTTGTATTTTATTTAGCGTCGTTTTCATTAGTGCTGCAATGTCTACCGTGTTTACATATTCGATATATACGACATACGTGCATAACAATATTTTATAATATTATACAGCAGCTGTGGTTTAAGAAAAGTTTATTATTATTACTATTGTTATTATTATTATTATTATTATTATTCAATGCGACGTTATCTCCTTGTTCTCAAACCGTGGGTATGTGTGGCCAACTATATGATATAGGTCCAGTTTGGTCGTTTCTTTCCGAATGGACAACCACCAAAGCGACTAGAATCGATTATTATTATTTATTTATTTTTTAGGGGTCCATAACGAGACGCCATCATTTTCGTGTGCCCGGCCATTGTCGTTTTCGCATTGCGTTATAGGCGATTAAATAATAACCGCACGACGAGCTGCACCCCGTGAGATACAACCGTACAATAATAATAATAATAATAAATCGGCCGATCCGAACCGCTGGACTCGACTTCCGTCGAATAAAAATCCGGCTTCGTTCGGTTCAATGGTTTCTTTCGCGTAAAAATCCTTAGCAATAAAATAAAATAATATTTTGTATATATATTAAATTTATAAATTACATGATTTAAAACAAATCGAATATTAGAATCATTATTTTGCAACCTATATATTGTATTTCGTGTATACTTTGTAATTACTAATTACACGCTATTACATGTGTTTTATTTTTTTGGTAAATGGACATTCAAAAATGTATGCAGTTTTTTATATAATAATTATCTATTAACTTTATGCGTGTTACAAAATGTATGATAATGTATTTTTATTGATAATTTGTAATTGTATACACTGCACAATATTAAAATTATAATAATTATTATTATTTTTAAGTATAGAATTACGATTTTAACAGCATTGGATAAATTGTATGATCCAAAATCAAAAATGTATTTGTTTGTTAATTTTTAAATTTATGTTTTCTGCAGTATGATATATATATTATAATACATAAACAGCTAAAGAGGTTTTTATTGTCTAAAAATGTGTTGTGGGAAGAACTCAAAACCTATCGCTGTAAAATTAATACTAATAGGTATATTGCACTATAACTCTCTACTAAAAAAAAAAAAAAAAATTACACAAGAATAAAATATATATTTAATTCATGAACATTTTTTCTGACCAAAAATCTGTGTTTGTTTACAAAATAAAATATTATTTCTGTTTATTTTATGATTATCTCGTCTTTGTGGCGGCGCACTTCTGTAGAGTTCTACTTTGTCTCTGGTTGTTTGCCTGAGTGTAACACTTTAAATGAAATTTAAATTCAACTTTATTAAAATTATTATTATTTTTTTTTATTGATATGAAACTTCAACTACAAAAGCCATTAGTTTGACTTTTTATACGAATTTTAAACTATATTGAATTACATTATTGTTTTATATTGTATGTATATAATATGAATAATTTAAAAAATCAGTAGTTAAATTTGTTTATTGAATCCGGTATCTTTGAGAAATACAACTTAAATTAGGTATTGGAATTGTCAATAAATTTGCATAAAAAATAAAATGTTTATATATAATACAATTTGTAGGACGTAAATGTTTTTTTTTAATTTTTATCACAAAACACGTTTAGCATTAACTAATTAAATTGTTGATTTTTAAAGAAAATATTTTTAGAGATTATTTGAATAGAAATTATTAATTAGGTATTCAGTACTTACTGCATTATAATGATCCTCTATTTTTCTATGTTTAATGCGTTTATTAATAATGTGCAAATGTATGGATATGTAAATGTGTACATATCATAATTATCAATTTTGTCAATTTTGATGAACATATTCAAAGCATTTCAAAATAAATAAAGATATCTATTGACATTTCAAGTATATTAAGAATCCGATAAACAAAATAACTAGAAATAATATACGAGTATTATACTTTATAACTCAAGAGTGTTTTGTAATAAAATATAATCAGTCTGTGTACGTTTCCGTGCATCGTATTAAATAAAATGTACCTATACAGAATTAATATGTAAACGTAAAAATCTTAACACGGCGGCGTATATATTATACGACCTATAAATTATGTTGTCGCTTTCCGATCTCCTCGAGAATCGAAAACGTTTTCATAAATATTAAATACCACTCACTCACACACACACACACATTTACACACTCATTTTTCGCTGCCCGTGCGAAAGCTTTTCTCGTGAATACATTCTTTTAAATGTGTGTTACGAAATTATAATACAGTATAGATATAGACACAGCCTTCGTTAAAATAACATGTTTATCGTATCGTGGAAATAAAATTGACAGTGAATATTATATTCTAGAGGTATGCATATGTTTTATGCAAAACGAGCGTGTTATAATCATTGTGAAATGACTCGATAACTGCGTATAATAATATTATAATATTATAATTTAATAGTTGGTAGGTATTAGGTACACGCGAGGGCGTGCTCGTACACAATTATATATTTATCCGGTAACTTCTATGCAGTACTTACTGTAACGTAAATTACAATAATCAATTATTATTATTAATTAAACATAATAAGTAGGTATGATACGTGATGACATTGCAGTAGACTGATGTACATACACCTATGACCTATACTGCCTATATTACTAGGATTATTATTCTTCATCAAATTCCCGAAATATTTTCTTTTTTTAACCATCCGTAGATTATCGTGTAAATTTGTATTTTCATAATATTATTTTTCGTTGACCGTACATCGACGACCAACCAGTAGGCACATAGTGTTATATAATATTTAAAAGTATTACATTTAATCGACATGGTTATTAAACTATTATACAGTCATATTAAAACCCGGCAACCGTTCTAGTAAAATAGGTATATCGTATATATCAATATATCATCTAATTATCAATTATGTATAAAATATATATATCGTTCGGATGGTTACATTACGAATAATTTCACCGGGAGAGTAGCGTACCCGGATGATTGGAAGTTTAAGCACGTTTGTTGAATCAAACAATAATTTATACAAGTATATCGAACGCATTAACAATAAAAAGTTTGAAAAAAACATACATGAATAGTACAGCGCGTTAAATATTTTGTTTGTGTAATTGTGTGTGCGACGAGCGGGTAATACGCTTATTTATTATTATTTCGCAATAACACTACTATACGATATTTGCTATTAATTAAATCGCTCTTATATTATTATCGTATTTAATACTCGAATACAAAACTGTAAACATTACCGTGCTAAATACCGTTTTATCATAATTTATGGACGATGTTTCATGAATTTTAAAAACTCTGCTTTGAAAATAATCATGAAATAACGCTGTATAATAATTATATTATTACAACGAATACGTTTTACGCATTTTTTAGGTACATTATGTAGATACATATTTAAATATTTTATTCTTGTTATAAAATATATTGTGTTTTCTATTCACTATAAAGTATTATTGATAATTATTATAAAATAAAGACAACTAACGATTAATGCAACATCGTATCATAATATTGATGCCTATTTATTTTTTTGTACAGAATGAGAATATCGTCGGACATCATTAATATTTATGAACTGTTTATGTTCATATTATCTTTAACTGTTACTTACTTTTTATATGACAACTGATATTATATCTATATGAAATAATCGTTATTACAATAATATATGATTATATTATATTTGTAACGAGTGTAGACGAGTATATATAACGCGTTCGCCGGGAGAAAAAAAATAACGTTTCGTATTTCATATTATACGCGCGTTATACAAACAACACTTGTACAATGCTTTCATTTAATTTATTTATTGAAGAAAACGACGTTACAGCGACTCTGTTTTTACGACTCGTCTTTTGTTTTGTTTTTTTAAAAATTTTTTTTTATCTCTTATGTGTGCTGTATAGACAAGCGCACAAAAGTTCGAGACAAAATAGAAGTATAGTTAAAAAAGAAAAAACGCATTGTTCGTCTACTGTTCCAAATGATCCTGCAGTGTATACATAGAGGAAAAAAGTTTTAATTTCTCACTACTTTACGCGGGACCTTAATTCGTGTTTTCCTTTTTTCTCTCTTTTTTTTTATCTCTTCTCAAGAAAATCGTAGATAGATACGCTACATTATATATATATATCTGGAAATGATGGATTTCCTTTGTTCCCGTCTCGTCGTTGTGTAACAAAAAGAAGAAAATTGAAGAATAAGAACACGAAAACAGCCCCTCGCACGTTCTGTGCCCGCGTGTGAGCGATACCCCTTTTGTGCCAGCGCACTTACGGTTTTGACGTCCGTTGTGTCGATATTGCAGGGCGGCGGGTTTTCCAGTTCATCGCGGACACCATCCGATTGCGATCGCTGATGCGGTTCAGTAATCAAACGTGTACGGGGAACAACAAAAACAACAACGAAGACGGCGTTGGTGATGGGGGAAGGTGGAAATGAAAAAAATAAATGAAATAAAAAATACAACCAGAGGGAGATTACAAAAAACCACCACCATCACCACCGCCACCAATGCCACCACCCGGTAATTCAAGTTCGACGGTGAAAAAACCGGCGGCACCCGGCGACCCTGTATGATGTGTGCATTATAAATAATACGTTTCGCCTCGGTCGCATATAAAACATTGTATATATTATATGCATATCATAACTACCCCGGCCCAGCGCGACCCTAAACAAATAATAAATTGAAAGCGTCCGCGCGTGCACCGGCCGGAACACGCGCTCTCGCGACGTCTAATACACGCGCGCCCAATTAATATAATCGCCGGCGGCCGGCGGACCGCCCGGAGCTATACTCCCATCATACGTATATATAATATTATAATACTTCATGTATGCATTGCCCATTATTTTAGCCACTGTTATTATTATTGTATTCTGTCGACTAAAACGGTTTTTCGAACATTCCGGCATGCCGTTATTTATCATTAGTGATTGAAGATGGTTTACCTTGACGAGCTAGAGAGGACCGAAAACTCTTGGGTTTAAACTTCCTGCACGGAAACGTTAAGAAATCGCAACATCTCATAACGAACGCGAATGTATAATCATTATATTAATACCGTTGGCCAGTTG
This sequence comes from Melanaphis sacchari, assembly GCF_002803265.2. Lineage (NCBI taxonomy): Eukaryota > Metazoa > Arthropoda > Insecta > Hemiptera > Aphididae > Melanaphis > Melanaphis sacchari. The sequence goes on from NW_020271042.1 coordinate 2,932,526, forward strand.
TATAGATGGCTATACATATATATATATACAACTGTATACCACGGTTCGAGGAAAAAACATAAACGGCGAGCTATGGAAAAAACACGTTTGGAAAACGACTGTGGGCTGGCTGGGCTGGTTAACGACAGCTATATAGACATCACTTACTTGCAACCGTATATTATATGTGCGCACTGCGCATACATAAAGCCGGAGAAGAAAGGGTTGAAAAAATGCCTACCCGTTCTCGTGTTAGACACCTAAAATTTAATGTATGAAGCGAACACCGTCATCTGATTTAATTTTCAACCGCCACATCGTGTGACAGGAAGACCATAATAATAATAATAATAATAATAATAATAATATAATAATATAATCTTTATTGCATTATTGTTACGGCTTTTTTCGTAATGAATTTAATCGCATTATGCTGTGCAGCTTGGTCTATAAAAACATTTCTGCAAAGGTAACAGTGTAAACGTGCACTTTGAGAGTGTTCAAATAACGCAAATCAAAAAGCGATGTGATAATATCGTATATTATAGTAATAATAACAGCCAGAAAACGTGCGTAATTGGATTCGTTACAAAAAGTACATTGCAATAAGGTTTGTTGTATTCACACCGTTGCCCCATCGTGACGTTTTAAGAGTAGTGTTAGTAGTATTATTTAAGAATAAACACTATGTTTTTCCTAAATTTATCATAACATTCATATTATATTTTAATATACATTTTTATGTTTGATATAAACTAATATTAATATGTACGAATAACAGCATTTTATTGGCAGCAATGTGACTATAGTGTATATTCGGGAAATTTGAAACAAAAAATTAAAATTTGATAAAATGCATACGATTGCATGCAAATATTGTTAAAACGCACATATAAAAACATTTAAAAAACAAATCTCGCAAAAATATATGTGAAAGAAAATATATTTTATTTTACGAGTAATATATCATTACATTGACATACAGGTCAATAACGGATTAAGTGTAAAAAATGTTCATTTTTATTAAAATTAGAAATAACAAAATAATATATTAATACAACTTTAAGTCCTAAACAAACAAACCATTGTAATAAATTGTAAACTTTACCAATTTTAAACGGTAAAACAATTACAATAAAATGAAAAAAAAAGTTTTTACTACGTTTATTATTTAATAGTTCTAAATAGTTTTAATGTATGGTTATTTTTTTTTTTTTTTTAGAAATCTTTAAAAAATGTTTGCAATTACAAAAGTTTGAAAATAAATTTACATTAAATTCATATACGTTAATGTTAATTTTCAATGTGCTTGTTAGGATGGCAATTTATTTCGTAAATAAAAAATAAAATAAAAATGTTAAGCTAAAGTGATCATTGTTCGGTTATTTATATATTATATTATACACTCAAGCTATTTATAATGTATGTATGTTTATTAGAAATAAAGAAAAAAACATAACGGAGCTATTAAATTAATTTAGTATTAAACTATATATTATCTACACGAGTTTAAGTTGCATAAAATACTAAACTGATAGTTCAAACTTCTGTATTCCTTAAAATTAAAATATGAGTCGAAAATAGTTGTACACATTTGTTGAATTACTTTCTTAGGAATTAACTAGAAAAAAATATTTCTGCAGTTGATTTTAAATTTCCTAAAAATTAAAATACTATACTTATTGAAATATATTGTATTGTTAAAAGGTTTATAATATATTGATTTGTTTCAATGTCATAGATGAAGTTGAAACTCTGCCAAAGGTTTAGCATTATGTACCTATTATAGTTTATACGTATATTTCATTGAAGTAAAAATATTTTTTAATTTTTTTTTTTGTTTATCATTGATCTGATTTTAATTATCAATTTTTTTTTTAGTTTCTATTGTATAATAATTTGTTTTTACGTTTCTACACGACTATACGACATTCGTTTTTTTTTTTTTTTTTAAACGAATGGAAACAAATAGAAAATACCTACATACATTTGGTTGAACCAAAGTACCAAACAGTTTATTGCATAGCATAATGGTTTATTGTAAATTGTAATATCATAATTAACACAGTGTAGAATAATATAAATTGCATAATATATCATAACGTTAGTCCGTCGAACATTCGTGTAATGTTAGAAGTATGATATAATAATGTTTAACAACATCTGTTTCAAATGCATTTGTTTTATTATATTATGTTTTTTATACCTCATAATATTATACATTATATTATACTGTTTAACATAACTATCATAATTTTTCAGCACATATATAAAACTTTTTATAAACTTTTGATGTTTTGATAGTATATAGAATACTTAAAGATTATACCTATAATGAAATCATTTATTATTTTTATTTTTTATTTTAATTATTATTTAACACACTATTATAAACAAGAAATGTATAATTATCGGTAATATAATTGTAAGGTAATGTCAAGTATTAATAACTTTAATTGTGTATGCTATTAAAATTATTATTTTTTTTTTTTTGAAGCTTAATTTGAAAGTGCAGGTGTTTTATTCGTTATTCATACACAACATGTTATATTATTTGATGTATAATACTGTGTTGACATGAAATGAAGATTTGAATTCATAGTTTTATGTGTAATACCTACATAGATATCATTATTTTTTTTTTTAATTAATTTTTAGTTCATATAAATACATGATATACACAAGCCCGGATTAAGGGGGGAGGCAGGAGGGGCAAAGTCCCCGGGGCCCACGTGTGTTAAGGGCCCATAGTTTTCTCGGTTTAAAATTACATTAAGTGATAATTTGTACTTTTTATAATACCTACATTAGTACCTACAAAAATATTTTTATTTTTTTCTTGTTTGAGCTAACAGTCGATGAGGCCCGTCGACCGTGTTTACCACCAATAGTATAGTAAGTGGGGAAACATAGCGTCATAGCCATGTTTGTGTTTGTTGGGAATAGGCATATATTTTGATATTATTGTATTTAAAAATAGAATTGGGAAAATTTGTTTATGGGACTGTCTCGGTCATGAATACTCATAATTCAGATACCTACCGACTAAACCTGTTTACATAAACAAAACTTAATTTTATGTGTAAATATATATTTTAATAAAAATATAATATTTTTTTAATATTTTTATCCTCATCAATCGTTATCATACTTAAATAAAAATGTTTAAAATTGTTTTATTATATAATTTTATAACTTTAAAGAATTGTTTTTATTGACGGGGGCCCACAACCATGTATTGGCCCCTGGGCCCCTGAAGCTCTTGATCCGGGCTTGAATATACAGTTTAAATATTTTGTTCACAGATAACTGCCACAGTTTGTGATCTAATTTAATTCACAAAATATTAATTAGTTTAGTATAATATATTGTTGCATTATATCTTTAAATGTAAATATTCTAATAATGTTGAGAATTACAGTCAGTTATGCTGTATGTTTATTAAAAAAATGATGTAAATATGTAATGCGTATTAAAATATAATATGGTATTTACTTTTAAAATGATAAATAATATTTTTTTTTTAGATAGACATAATTTGTTTATATATATATATATATATATGTATGTGTATGTATTTATTATTACGTAAATAATTTTGTTCACTATGGATATGGTAAACATTCCCTATATCCTTTCGGAATGTAATTTAAACAAATAAGGTTACACGTTGTAGTTACAAAATAATTTTAATATCTATAAGAATAATATATTATGTTTTTAAAAAAATTATTCACAAAATAAGAGTATACCTTGAGACTATATGTCTTGTCATGTTCTTAAGTGTTTGAATCTACTTTTATCATCCGTAATAACGTATTCGTGACTGAGAGCTCTATAATTTACACAAAAAGTGTGTGTGTGTGTGTGTGTGTTATAAAAAGTAAATCCTTGAATAATGAAAATTTATACACGGATATGAACTATAATATTATAATAGTAATATTATGTGTCGAAATTGTGCATAACATTTTAATATTTTATATTCTTAATATAAAATTTTGTTTTATTTCTTTTATAATAATTTACTCAATACAATTTATACGAAGAATATTCACATTTATTTGACATCATGATACTTAGGTATATAAAAAAACACAATATATATGTACAATGTAAATGCTATATGGATAAGGTTAGATTATTTTATCAATATTATTATTATTATTGATTATAGAATATATGAGAAATATAATTTTAGTAGTAATTTTAAAATGGTTCTTATGGTACACGAGTGTTTTAAAAATGATGAAAGCGATTGGAAATGTTCTTTTGGTTAACAAAAAATCGATGAGATTTAGGTATTTAGAGCGTAGTAAATTACGGGCGTCAGTTTAGTTGAATATTATAATGGGTAATATTATTTCAGTCGTCAAAATTTGACTTTAGTTGCCATAAAAAGAAATGGAAAAAAAAACGTATAAATACCTACCATCATCACGATGACTGTCATTTTCAAAAAACGTAATCTCATGAAGTATTATAAAATGGGTTTAACGAAAATAGGTTTTTTTCCGTCCTCATTTCAATTGTGTCCACTATTCTGGGGTGTTAATTCATTTTTCGCCTGACTAGATACTTACAATAAAAATAAAATAACGTACCTAATACACTTTATATTACATACTCGAAACCGTGACATTCAGTGTCGGAAAAGTTCACAAAAACTTTTTTGTACATATATACAGACACACACACAAACACAGGGTGTCTAACATGCAGTTGTGTGGGTATTTTTCTATAGTTGTCGGGATAATGGATTTTCCGTGTCCAGCACTTTAAAAAATCAAATCATAATCCGACACCCTATACGACGATGCATTTATGTATGTGTATAAAATGTGTATCTATTATACTATACATAGTGAGGTCTTTGTACATAGTTTCGTTAATGTATTCTATACAGAAACCTTAATAATTTAATTTCACAAATATAAAATATAGTAAACCGAATAGTTATAACTATAGCTGTATGTTTTAATTTACAAAAAGTGTATGTACAAAATTATAAATAATTATATTAAATCGTGACCAATTTGGTTAATATTGATAGTAATTATTAATATTATTGTTATTATTATTATTATTACGAGAATTACAGACAAAATAAAATATAAATCAACGTCTAACAGAGGCGAACAAAGATATTTTTTTCTTTAAATTATTAAATGTAAATTAATGGACGCTCGGACGTCTGAATGTAACGATACAACGATCGATTGAACTCAACGATTATTGCTTGAATGTCTCGGTGCCTTAATGAGTCCGTGAATGTTTCAATATTCTATATTAGGGTGTTTAAGCGTCGTCATTACGCCACGGGGATTCTATTCTCGTTTAATATGGCCGAGCCTTTTTTACACGCAAAGAGTGTATATTTAATAAATGGAAATTAAAACGATATATTATTGCCATACTTGGAATACGCAAAATGTTAACTGAATCGACCCCCTGATGATATATGTCAATTCTGATTTATAATTTTTCACGTAGTTGTACCGCGTACACTTAGGTATTACATATTATATCCAAAACGGAAATGGAAACATGACCAATGGAAATTTGAACATATATCATAAAATATGAAAGTTAATCAGATATTTACTAAATACTGTATACAGAAAATAAAAATTAATAAATAATTTTAACTCATTAAAAGAGTTCTAAATATTTTTAAACTAAGAATTAATATAGTATGTTTGAACATAAACTACAATACTGCTGTATACATTTTGTAATTTTAAGCAAGTGTTTTAGAGATGTAAAGTGAAAAACGTTATTATTTTTTTTTTTTTAACTCATACGATAATAATAATTTATAGTGATACCCAAAAGGAAATCTACTATTTATAAAAGTGAGTTTTAATTATTATTTTTCTGTTAAAAGTGACAATAACTTCAAAATAAGAGAACTTATTTCAAATTACAAAATATTAATTATTATAGATACTGTACTTATTTACCTATATAATGAAATGTATCATATCAAATACTAAAGATCAATACATAATATACATATTATTATTATTACTTTAAATAGTAACTCTTATATACACGTACTTGCATACAAATGCAGCACAACTGTTGTCGGCGCATTTGGTGATTATTTTCATTTAATTTGCATAAGAATTTCAATTTTGCATTATAATTGGCTTATGCCGCCGCGACAAACAATTTATTACGCCAAATTGTTAAGTATAAAATAATATATCAATCGTTATTTTATGTTTGTAACGCACGCACCGCGTTTGTAATAAAACGGTGTACACGAAGCCAATACATTATTATGTCTTTTATTATATTGCATGATAGTGTCCTTTCAAAAATATTGTTATTCGTTTGCGCGTCACGGACACTGAGTGTATCTTATCTAGGAAAACTTCGTATCATAATACCCTAAGATACTATAAACACAATAATAAAAATAAAGAATAGTAGATAAATGATACGATGCAAATGATTTCTTGCTCAATGATATGACTGGAGGACCCCTGGAGCACCCACGATGCGGGATAGTCCGTAAAGTCAGAGAACAAGGACTCAAAAATTATTATTATTAACTTGATTGGTATTGTACTTTGATTACAGTATTTTTATTGTAATTCAAAGTAGGTAAATCATTTTTACTTAAAAAATGTTTGGACATATTATACCTTTACGATACTGTAACCTAACTTAATAACATAGTCAGCATGCTACTTGATAAAAAATTTTAAATTTTCATTATTCAAGGATTTTAGTAATCAATTCATAAACACTTCAGAATTTGCAAGTTGAGTTGCACTCAACAAAAAATTCCATTTTTTAAATTCGTGATTCAATTTTTTTTTTTTTTTTTGCGGAACCAGACTAATAACTTATGCAATAGTACAGTTGAAGATATTAAAGTGCTAAACGCTGTTTACATTCAACCAGTTTTAATTTTTTCAACAATATACCTATTATGTAATATTATACAATTATTTTATACATTTTTCAATTCCAGTATATAAAAGAATCGGATCTCTTTCCAATTCAAATGTAATATATATATAATATGATAATATAGACAATATATTATTGAAGCGATTGAAATAAGACTCTTGTTTAAAAGCTTTTATATTTTTTGAACTGCAAGATGAAAATTCTCGACGCTACAGTTTTTAAAGAAAGTCAACTACCTTAAAAATAAGAACCATTGTGTTTAAATACATAATAAAGTAGTAAAGAATAAATGAATTATTTTATAATGTCTCCGGATTGTATCGAACAAATTTATGTTCGTTAAATTTTAGTTGGATCTGATATTTTTTTTTTTTTTTTTATTTTAACGTCAAATAATAATGATAATGCGACATTTACTGACTTTTTTCTACGAGATTAACAATACATTATTGTTTAATTATACTGCCGATTCGGTGTGTATGTAATTTTCCAAGCTTGGGCAATAAGGTGTAAATCGATTATATTATATACATTGTACATAATAAACATACGTTCATTTTTAAAATACATTTGTAAATAGTAAAATGTATGATTGATTGCTCACACAAGTCTAGCGAAAGCAATATTAATATAAACATTAAAAAAAAAAAAATGTTCTTGTTTGCCAATACTCCGGTCGAACATCGATCGTGCGATAGATTCATGAATACTCAACAACAGATATTAAAATAATAATAAGTGCATCGACGTCACGTGCAAAGGGTTCACGTGCGGCACTACTGAGTTTACAAAGGATTAACGGGGACGTCGAAATCGTCTACTGAACAAAATGTTTTATCCCCGTCCGCCCATAATAATTGTCCACCCGACAGAAATCTGAAAAAGGACTCTGCAACCAACAGACACCGATGTGGGCTTCGAGCTATATACATTATTATTATTATTATTATTATTATTTATCATACATAGTCAATTGAGCAGCTGGTGCCGTGTGTTCGACGAAAAATTCATGGTGAGCTGCTGCCGTTCTAGGGGACACGGCCATTGGGCGATGACCTTTGTTGGATACTTCGAATGCATGTCGTCTTCCGCCGGCGTTCCCACAAAATCAAGCTTCACAGTATACGTATTAAGGTTTAGTTTTATGATAATCCAAGTACGTCATAACCATCCAATTTATATAGCCATACAAGACCTGAAGTAAAAGTTAACTGTTTTTTATATAGATGCATATAGAAAAGAAACGAACGCATTAAAACCGATAGCTGAATATTTTTCGGAATTCACCGGAAATTCATACTTCGTGCTGGATATTACAGTGTGAGTAACAAGCTATAGAATGTTAACATAAATTTCGGAAATTCGCTACTAGTCTAATAAATTTATTATAATATAAAAAAGTACATATTATGTTGAGTTTTGATCACCATTGATAAAATTAAATTAGTCCGTTTAAATTTCGTGTTAAAAATAAACAGATTTTTATTGCCTCAACAGTTTTGAATCTGTAAGACCTGAGCAGTACGAGTTGTAGAGAATAGCTTTTTTGACCATCATCCGAACGACATACAATATTGTATTTCGTACGCATTGTCAAAAATAAGGTGGTACGACCCAAATTTCATATTTTTAATTCGTCCGAACGTAACGCCCCCCTACTACTATACGAGTATAGGTACCAGCTGCATCGCACTGCGATCCTTACATTATACACCTAAATCATTTTCTCCTCATTGTGAGGACGTCCGATAATACGGCGGGCGGCCTTAATATAATATTATGTTATATTATTACAATGTGCCTATTATCATTTATCGCCTGTCCGCCAGCGATCTATAGCGTGATCTACCGCTCCAGGTATCCACATTATACATTAGTATACTTGCGAGTATTTTCACGTCGCGAAATTTTTGCAATAACCTCATATTATTGTGTTGCTGTCTTGCTGAATACAATATGTTTTTCGTCTCGCGGTGAAAAGGTTTCACGCATGCTGCTCTATATAGCATTATCATAACACTGCAAGAACACAAACACACACACTCAGACTGTACTCGCATCATGTCATCATTGTCTATAATACTGTATCGAGTCGGTGTATTATCGAAACGACCGACATGCACAAATGCCGTGCACAGTCAGACGCTTTATGCGCCGTAATAATACACGGACGTAGGTAAAGTATGTTGAATGTATACATATATATATATATATATAAGGATTCGGTATGAAATATATTATCGATGTAATGTAAAGGAATATAGGTCCAAAGACTCATTCGAGTCGTTCGCAGAATGAACGAATAATTTTATTGTGTTCTTCATGCAATATATCTTTGTAAGTTATCTGACATCAATTTATTTATAACCTACAATAATGTCGATAACGAGAATTTTAACCAAAAATTCCTATATAATATCATTAAAAATCTTGTTCAAACTATATTCTTTTAAAATTAACATTAATTTAGACTTCATCAAGTTCTTGTACTGAGTATTAACATTTCTCTATGCAATATAATAGCCCACTATATCATAACTATGGAAGACAATTTCCTTTCTACATTATATGCTTAAAAAAGGGTTAATGAGTTCTACAGCTTAAATATTATATCTATATACTATTGTTTAATAATAAAAAACGGTCATGATTTAAAATTAATAAATAATATTAAAATTAAAATTAAATATAGTGACATGTAAAATATATTCAATAAATTAATCTTACCTAACCAATACCACTTTTGAGATCTGTATTAGTGCGTTGTGCGTATATAATAGGTACTATTATGTAAGTTCGTGTTCAAACCTTAATAAATACAAGAACGCGAATAAAATATTGTGTTATAAATTTGTTATGTATCATCATACAAGAATTTATAATTGATGATATTACTGTGCACAATATACATACGTATACTAATTAAACCCGAAAAGTGCAGCTGCCGTCAAAAGAGGTCATTATCTAAATATTTTTAACTAAATCCGATTTTTAGTCATTGTATGTATCATCTAAACGCAGTTAAATGATATGCACATTTTTATAAATTTTAAGTGGACATTTTCTTGCTTCATCTTGGAATCATATTTTAAGCTTTTTATAAAACTATATTACTTACATTCAAAAATGTTTTCTACTCGTCGTCTTACTATAGATAAAATTATTTTCTTCATTTTTACATTTTTTTTTTTTTATTTCATGCTTTAAACAGAATATTTTACTATACTTTTTTTTTTTTAAATATGTATGTTGATCAGTAGGCCGATATTAAATATATATAGGCATTAGAAATAAAGATGAGCACAAAGTGCACCGAAATACTGTAAGGCGTTTTAGAGAGTACTTATCTAAGCTTTAAATGCTCATAAACAATTTATTATTTGTTCAATGTTCAACAGATTTTATTAACAAGTACACAAGCAGTAAAATTTTAAAAACAAAATTATATTTAAGAAGAAAAAAAACTTAAAAACTCGCTATAAATATAATATCATTGAATAGTGATATCTATAAAAATACTAGAAAATTATTGATTTCATAATGATTGTAAATGTAACCAAAATAAAATGTACTTACGATATTTGTGAACACTAATTTTATGTTACTTGTAATAGAAACAACTATTTTATTTTTATAATAATTAATATTATACCTATAGGTAGTTGATATTTATACCTATTTGTATCAGTGGGTTTGAAAATTACATAATTATTAGTTATTCGAAATTGCTATTATTATATGTTTTATTTGTATGTACGCGTTGTTATATTTGTAAATTATTATGTTATATAAGCAGGCCTACGGTTTTATGTTAGGTACTGTTTTTTCATTTTGCATCATTGGCAAAATGTATTATATTATTTTGCACTTAAGAACATGTTGTTTTTTATGGAGTCAGAACATAATTAAATTCGTCATTTAATCTTTTAATAAATATTTTAACTATTGAGTTGGCTGCAACAAATCAAATGATTTTCTCGTAATACTCATATGTATATGGAATGATGCAATCGTCAGTGTATAACACATCGAATCAATCGCGCGTGTAACGATCCTAATCACATTTTGATCAAAATCTACAGGTGTAATTGTTTTTATTGTTTTATAACAACGCGTCACTAAGTAACATTACAAAGTTAATTGCATCAATTATTAAAAATAGAACTATAATTAGACACTAAGTTAAAGTGTAAATAATCAGCGTAATGACATAATGCATTTGACATAGGTAATAGTCTATTGAATGTGTTTATGACATAAAAAATTATATTCAGTAGTTGTTTTTTATTTATGTGAATAAAAATAAAAATTTTTTTTTTCGAAAAACTATAATGTAGTAATTTCTATGTTTTACATTATATGTTTATATTTAGACGTATACATTATGCATTATTGTACAATTGCTCATAATTATCTTAATTTGAGGCTAAATTTTGGTTTCATTAGAATATGATGGAGTAATTTATTATTTTTGAAACACATTTTATGGATAATTATAATCGTGATATTATAACATGCAAGTATAATGATATGTTCAAATGTTTTTAAAAACAAATGACGTGAGTGTCATTCATTATAAATTAATATTGAAGTAAATAATTAAAAAAAAAAAAAAAAAAATGACAAATTATTCATATTTAACGCTGTAGCATTCATTTAAATATTTATATTTTAAATTTGTTCCTTTATAACAGTGTTATATTTCTTTTTATTGAATTTAAAATTTAAACAGTTAATGTATGCGCAATACATTACTTTTAGTCCTTAATTGAATTCGCTGTTGTAAGTTAAAATCCACGGCTTGGAGTCTTGAGTATTTAAATTATTCCGTCAACATATTTGTGGAAAAAAATTCACCGCAGTTATACAGAATAATGAAGAAAAAACAAATTAACCTAACCTAACCTGCTTCTTCACGTATATGTATATATTATATACGGTTAAATAATATTAGACGTATTACAATAATTTAAAACTATTATTTATAATTTACAAATACGGAAACAAACCGATGGTACGTTGTAATAACAATCGTTATTAATTTATGTGCACGTGGCATTCAAAACCCTACGAATGCGTACCTATACGTAATATTATACTTAAATAAACTCTATTGGCTTTATTTCTAAAATATGTATTACCTTACCTATATACTATTATAATATTTCATAATATGTTCCCTTTCCATCACAATAATTATGAGTAGAGAGCGATATTTAATGAATGTTGCCTAATACAATGTGAATCGCGAAAACAATTCTGAAAACAAATAATATTCGGCCAACGTTTCACGTAGCATCTTGTAGTCTTGTATGATGTAACCTTCGGGGTATAAAATGTTACACTGTAACGACAATATACTCATTGATTCAATCGTTTATATTTTATAATTTTATTAACTAATTGATAAAATATAATGATTTTATAATTTTATGAAATGTGAGGTATTTATGAATTAGTTACCTAGACTATTGTAATGATATACTTTAATGATTTGACTACCATTTAATGTGTAGTTATTACGGGAGAAAAAATTTAAAGTCCTAAGATTCATGAATCTCTGTAGTATTTACTGCTATGTTACGTAATCCGGACTCGTGTTCACTACGGTCCATTATGTACGCTCAGCGTTGGTACACCGCCATCAGTAAATGCACTTAGTTAGGTACAATAATATGTTACGTACACAAACGACAGCAGTTTGTACGAAAACCCTATACGGTCGAAATGACATTGCGGAATCGGAAAATGTATTTAACATTATTACAACTGTCTGACGACGAAACGGGAGGGATCATCGTGATTTATATTCCGGGTATATACTCGGTAAATCATAGCCGGTGCTCACGTGTATTACAATAATATATGTGCACGTCTAAAATTGCGGGGAAGACGAGAAATTGTCAAAAACCGAGTGCAGTTTACAACATCCCGGACGCCACCACCCGATTGTTCCATCGACAGACATACATTTTTATTTCGATTTTTTACCAGTTTTCGTGTAGACTTACACATACATAATCCCTATAATAAATACAGAGTGTTTCGTTGTGTTTGTATTAGTCAATATACGCCCGTTTGCTTGTATAATATGTCATTCTTACATACAGCTACCATCTCCCCACCAAAAAAAAAAAAAAAAAAAAATAATAATAAAATAAAATTAAATAAAACGCTCAAATTGAAATAACTGTTTAAATACTTTATGGAAATTATTAATGCAGTGAAAACTGTAAATGCGAACCCTGAATAAAACGGAAAACTATTCAATACGAAATTTTTCTATGGTCCTGACATGTTCTTATAGTATTATAATTATTATAGACGTTGAACCTCAATAAAACGGAACCTTTCTAACGTGGAAACAGAACGGTTTTATAGGTCCAATGCGAGTAAAAACCTTGCATAAGCCGGAAATATGACACGCGTCATATAGGTATAACGTAAAACGATAATTAAGATAAAAATTCAATAAATATATTAGTTAGGTAATTTGTATTTTTTCAAAATGTATGGTTTAATAATATTTGTTATTCCAAAATCATTTCAGCGTAACCCGCAATTTAAATATTGGTAAAAAGTAAAGACCAATAGTACAATTAAAGTTACAAATAGAACATAATTTTGTATCAACTGTGAACCATAAGATACAAAAATATAAAGTAAGATTAGAATATAAGATAATGTGATTGCTGTTTACGAAAATTGAAATAGTGAAACATGCATTCATACAATACATTTTTTATCATAAACCCATAAACTACATAATGTATATTTGTAATGAAAAAAAAAATAAGCCCAATGAATCACAGTAATTTTTAAATGATTGGTGAAATGCTGAAATAAATTTTATAGGGAACTGTGAATGCTGATTTGAAGTCTGGGGATGCTAAACACCTCTTAGCACCATCCTATGTGCGCCTATGGTTTTTTGATTATCGTATCTATGATACAAACTTATCCCGTATGTATTATGTATAGCTGTGAAACAGTTATACACCAACAGTTTTATACTGAACAGTTTGCTTGTACAATATACATTGTACATACTAAATGATGTCCAATCAAACACATATAATATTGGAAAATTGTAACAACAGTGACAAAACAAAAACTCTACATAATTTAAAAAAAAGTTAAATGTTTGAATTTAATTCCCAACCTTCATACTTATGTAATATGTATAAATTGTTAATAATTTTATAAGAAATAAGTCTATAATTAATCTAAAATAAGTTGTATGAATTAAATTAATAAATTAAGTTTATAATTAGTCTTAAACTTAAAAAATTAAATTATAAATGTCAAAACTAATTTTTAGTGTGAAAAACTGATACTAATTTATAATCCAGAATTTTTTCCGTTTTATTCAATAAAGCGGAAAACTACTTAAAACGGAATTTTTTATTGGTCCCGCAATATACAGTTTTCACTGTAATACAATTTTTAAAATGTTTACATTCGTATTACCATTGAATATATATAGTATTAGTATATATTATATATATTATATATATACTCAATGGTATTACATAAATTATATAATAATCTATGTAGATTGTTTAATACGGAGAAGAAACACAAAGAAACACAAAAACGAATATTCTTTTCACTTTATTTTTGAGCTTAAGTAAATCAAAAGTATAAATATATTAATGATTATTTTAGTAATTTTATCTGTATTATTTCTAGAACTTCATAACTATTTTCAAAAATCATGTTTCCAAAATAATTGAAAGATAATTTAACCTAACCTAACCTAACATAAATTATTGATAGACATACGGACACAAACTTGTCATGCGTATCTAATAATTGTAAACATTTGTTTAAGCGATAAAAAATGAAATACATTCGATAGCAGGTGTAATTATAATCTATATGTATATTTTATTTGTTAAAAATAAATTCTTAGAATACATTTTTTTCAATTGTTTTAGTTTTATATATAATTATTATCATAATATATTTTAATGCATTTGTTAGACACGGTTAAGCTAAATATAATTTCTCGTTTCACATTAATTATGATATTGCGTTCAATGTATTGTTCGATGTTGTCCTTTAATATTAGAAAAACATAATCGCGAAATAACATTATGTAAATATTTAATGTATCATGTCGTTTAATAAGGTATTAATAAATTTGATCAAACACGGAATCAACTCAGAAATTAATTTGCTCTTGTATAAACTTACGTCCGAAATATGCGCAGGTCGATAAAAGCGAAGTCTAGTTCACACGAGTATGATGCTTCATAATTATACATAATATTATATATTTATAATTTACAATCAGTAATCACTAATCGCAATTTCCTCATTGCTGATGTTAAATAATAAATAGTATAGACGTATAGTAGTTCAAATGTACCTATATTGTCGCTCAACCCTATTCGATTAAATGAAATATAAAATTAGTGGTTACATGTTTTACATCACAACTTTCTGAATGCGTATGCGTACTTGCAGCTGTGCAGTATTAAATAATGCAACAATATGATAATATATTATTTGTGCAGTATAATATACACCGAGTACAATATTATTTTAAGACTTTAAAGACATCTTTCTTCTTATCGAAATATGACGTGATAATAATATACGAGTATACCAAATATTTCTAATCATAATGAAAATAATACGATTCATAAAAACTTACGTCCATGGAATATGTATGCGAAACGTATGTGCGTATTATTATTGTAGAATAAAAATCAAAATCCCTAATTATTCATTTAAAAAAAAAAAAATGCTATACACGCACGCTATTCATATACATGGCCCGGTGAGTGCGGGAAATTTGTAAACTGCGCACACGATTTGTCCTTGTGTGAGTAATACAAATATAATAATAAAATGATTATGAGCGAGCGTGTGTGACATGGCCCGCATAATACAACGCAGGTACCTACATACAGCTGATGATCAAACCACGCGTGTCATATTTTAGTCTTTGGGAGATGGAACAATACAAGTTTTGTGGGTACGGAATAGTAGTACTATTTATAGGTACTATAGAAGCGCCCGACAATAATATTCAAACACACTTACAGCTGTTCGATACTAGATACGGAAATCTATTTGAATTTTTCAATCAGTTAACCTCGAATTATGTATACTTTATTTTAACCATGAATATCTATAAATTATTAGCTGAATAGTGAATATTATTAAACTAATGTATCTTTTTTTGTAAAAAGTCGGCCCTGCTGTAAATAACAAAAGTTTTTGGCCTACGCTTGTGTTATAAAGCAGCTAAACCCTTTGACTGTTTTTAAAATAGCTACTCATAACAGTCGAATACACGCCGTGATATCATTTTTATCGTTGATCGTAAAATAAAGACGACATTAGACCATTCTGACGAAAATTCTATCTAAATAATATGCAATGTAATTTCCAGACAAATATAAATGCCAAAGGCTAAGTGTCTATTTGTTCATCGAACTACTCAGACAGTAGACTACGATATATTGATATCATAACACACGCATGTACAAGGCATAGTCGTCTTTGTATAGTACATAAACATATAGGAACTTAGGTCTGTACGTTAGATCAATACCGATAAAGAATCATTGTTATGCCAATAACTCGAATATTGTCATTCAAAAATAAAAATTAATTTGAAACGATCTCGATTTTTTTCGCGCTTTACGCGTTCTCCGAAAACTCTATTGTCAGCATATAAATAGACAGTTATTATGAATGATCGAGAGAAAGAAAAAGTTCAAAGACGAACAAATATTTCCAAAATAGTGTTCCTATCACAATAGTTTTTGATTATTATTTTTTTCACTTTTAAATAATTAAAATATGGTACGCTCTCGTCGTTGTTGATGTTGTCAAGGCTTTATGATTTATATGCAATATGCATAATTTAATAAATGCTATATTATATTAACAAGTAATAACTTTAATTTATTGAAGCAATTATTTAATTGTAATCTGATGTACTACATAATATTAATTATTATCTGTTGCAATAGTTAGTGTTATTTGCAGTAAGCATTTTAAACGCCCCTTTAACACTTTAGAAATACATATTAATATAATATGATATTAAATTTGTGGTATTTTATTTTAACACTGAGAGTTTAAAAACGTATTCATAACTTTGTACGCCATCAATTATTATTTAATTGTAATTACATATTAACCATGAATACTAGTACATGTAGAATAGAGGTTAACCCATAGTCATCTCAAAAATGGCTAAAAAAAAAAAAAACAATTTATTTCTTTATTTGATATTAATAATACTTTAAAAGTTAATATAATTTATTGCAATTTAATATCAAAATAATTAAAAAAAAAAAAAAAAAAAAAAAATACAAAATATTTTGATTTTTGTTGTAATTTTGAAATGTTTACAAAATTTTGGCCATATTATCATTTCTTATCTATACAGTGGTTATCAACTCTGAACAATTGATACAATAAAAATTTAAATTTATCATATTTTCACTTTAATTATATCAATATTTATTTAGTTTCATAATTTGTCCCAAACTTTCAATAATTTAACTGTATTAAATATAATTTCTAAAAATCAGACATTCATTTTCTGGTCAATTGCAATCCCAATACTGTGACCTAAAGGCTAAAAATCAGACTTAACTCAACTGAATTTTAAGCTAAATTGTCCGTAAAAATTAAATCGAAAGTCAGTTATAGGTTCTTAAGTGAGTTTTAGCAATCAAATTTTAACAAAAAATATGTAAATTTATGGAAAATCTGATAGTTATATTATTGTTTATTACACAGATAATCCGTTTCACAGTGATAAAAAAAAATGTATGTTATTTTAACCATTAAGTAAATTGACACATTATATACGATATTTTTTATATATTTTTATTACCATCTATTAAATAATAGTTGTTATTAGTTTTCATAAAAAAGTATATTTATATATGTATATACCTGTATCACCGTTCTACAGAAAGGACTCACTATCGCATAGAATAATACTATTTTTGATGTTTCAAAATATGTTCTATCGGATAGTTTGTTAGCAATTTGAAAACATTTTAGTATACAGATGACTATTATATTGTACGTATTAACAACAACTTTAAATTGAATGAGACAAACCGCATTTCGATGGCATTGTGTGTTAGCACAGCTATTGCAACAAGGGGCCTAATACGAATGTGGGAATGATGGTATATGAATAGCGTTTGTTGAAAAAGTAAATTGATGAAAAGATGGGAAAAGAAATTTAATAATTAATGAATAAAAATGATTACATAAGAAAGTTACTTCAAAAAAAGAAAGAAAGAAAGTAATAATATCAAATTCTATTCCTATAGAGTATAATGTAGACGGTTTATATAAATGTATTATTTTGTGATCACCAGAATGTGAATTAATTCATATTGTATAAACCTAACCTACATAATATTTCTATTAATTTATATATATATGTATGACTATATTAGTCACCAAAATACTTAGATTGTAATCCAATCAGGTCCGTCAGCCTGGCACCCCGAATTCAAAATTTCGACCTCAAACCTTTTTAGATAATTAGTAACTAATTTGTAACAATTTGTAACGCAAAAATTAGAATTTGTAACACAAGATTTACCCCCGAAAAAAGGGGTAATTTTTTCGGGGTGCTGGGCTGACGTCAGCCTGGCACCCCGAATTTGAAATTTCGACCTCAAACCTTTTTAGATAATTAGTACCTAATTTGTAACAATTTGTAACGCAAAAATCGGAATTTGTAACCCAAAAACTACCCTCGAAATCGACGTTTTCGAATCTCGGGGTGCTGGACTGACTCACTTAATATATAACATGTAATAACGACATTGTAAATGTATATTGGTTTGAAAAAACTAAAATGTGTGAATAGTTTTATTATATTTCTTATTCTTTAAGTCGTAAAATTCATCTATTCAAACTAGGAAAATTTGTTTTTTAATTTATCATAACAACATAAGTTATACTATTCTTAGTTTATCATAAAAAATACTATAATAAATAGGACATGCTGTGCCTAGTGAACCCCGACTGCGAACATCTAATGTTCTGTCCAGTAAATAACTTCAATTTTTCTCTAATGTTCTGGCATTAATTAGGTAATTGACTCAAAGTATTGTTATATTGTTAGATTAATATTTACAGTTGTGGGGTGTGAGTTATACAGGGGCGGTGCAACTCGTTTGCGTACAATCCAAATTTTTACCTAAATATCGATGATTCGTTTGCGCACAACATAATCACTGAGTAACAAACATACTGATACTTACATCAATATGTGGAAAAATTTACATTATATATATTCAAATTACTGGTAATATAATAAATTTAAGAATTTTTTATATCGGCTTCGTAAAATATGTGCATAATGCAGTATTGCAAATTTTCCCTAACTGAAAAATCACGTGTTGTAACTTTAATTCAGTCCAAAATTGGTTTAGACATATTCAACAACATAAATTATTATCGAGCGAGTACTTAATTAATGAATCTGAAGTTGGCAAATGGATGAAATTTTTTTTGGATTAAATTATTTTCCCCCTAACGAAGTTTCTTATGGATTTTGTGATCTTATGTCGATAGCACCAAGTACTAAGTAACTAAGTCTAGTACTATTTCTAAATTTTCCGATTATATTTTAGAAAATTACGTAACATCGGACAGCAGTTTTCCTTCTACATTATAGGCTTGTGAACCTAATATAAGAATCCTAAGAATACTAATGGTGCAGAAAGTAATCACTGACAATATAACTGCAGTCAATTTTACATTGTTCATCCGCACATACATCAAGTAGTCGACGTCATTATTGGAATTCAAAGTGACACTGATTTAAAAATTAATTCAAATTGAATTATTCAATAAACAATAAAATCATAAACTTCAAAATAAAAGAGATACAAATGGAATACATTTGGAATTAATATAAAAATAATATTATTAATCGTTTAACTTTCATGAAAAAAAAACCGGACTTAAATGCTACCAGTCAAAATTAGTATAATTTTATAACTAATAGACAACTATTATTACTCATTAAATCTACAATGCATGTTTTTTAATTTTTGTAATATTAAAATCACATTTATATTAGATACCTGAAGGTTATGGAATTTATTAAACACATGTGCTATAATTATAAAATAAATTATTAAATATCCATATCATTTTTTATTAATTGTGTAAATTAATAACATAATATAACTTTTATTGTTGTACTTTTTTACTTAATTCAATATATACATTTTTTAAATTAATAATTGACAATATTTTTTACGCTTACATAATATAATATAATACAATCTTTGACGTTATTATTATTATTACTTTTATCTATTTATTATATTGTTATATCTTATTCTTGCCAATATCTGGTCGATCGATGTTAAATTATATAATAAATAATTAGACGTGCAAAATAATTTGATCTTAATTTATATATAATTAATATATTTATTTTATTTTATACAGTATATTAATAAGTCATAATTAAATAAAAGAAGGGAAATGTGCGCAAACGAGTTGTACCTGTATTATTTAAACCTAAAAAATGAGTGTGCAAACGAGTCGCGCCCAAAAATTGGCGTACAAACATTTACAATTAATAATTTATAAAATCTAATATATATTACATTTTTAACTAGGTACGCAATTTATAAAAATGACAGTCTTCATTCTGTAAATATGGAAAGGGAAATATATAAGAATAATACATTAATATTATTAACCAGAATGTAACTGCTAGTACTCGTACATGTCGCGTAAGAAAATTTCGAATGTGTCGTGAGAAAATAATAGACGCAATTCGGACAAAATATTCAAATACCATTTATGGAATTAATAATATTACCGCATACAGGGGTGTTAGAGTACGGCGTGTATTAATCTAGTTTTTTTAGCGTATAATCAATAAATTAACGATTTACGAATTTACCTTCGTAAAATACGGTCCTCTATAGTGTGATATACCAAAACCTAATAGAATTTTCAGTGGCCTAAAATAAATAATATATAATTATTTGGATATTTCAATTCTTAAATGGTATATTTTAGCATATCAGTGTATTTGGTAGATTTCTGGTGAGTATCAAAATATATTTTCACATTCAATAACCAAATCACCTCTACAAATAATAAATACCCGATATATTATATTATATAGGTACATATTTTATTTTGTATTTTTCATTCGTTATTTTTAACGTTTCCATCACGCGGGTGATTTTTGTGTGTTTGTTCTGTGTGTGCGTGGGTATGAGTACATTATATTATTTTTAAATTTAAAATAGAAACATATTTTATCGATAAGCAAAATTGTAATTAAAATCGAAAATGTGAAACTAAATGCTAATATATTTATATATAATAATTATACATATTCATATATAAAGTGTTAAGTTTTATTCGATATAATATACTTTCTGAACAAATAAAGTATTTTTAGACCGCATGGATATTATAAACGAATATGGTGGTTATAGACTACAATAACTTAATTGATGTATAGGTATTTATTTTCGTACACAAGTATGAATATTGTTTAACTTGAACTTAAACTTGTACTTGTAGGAAACTCATCATTTATTTATTTTTTGCATTTTATTGTTTTTGGTATACATACTAGAGGATGATATGGGAAATTATACCATCGCGTATAGCTATACATATTTAGTTGTCCAATCTGTCAATCTGGTGTGTTCGTATTTACAAATGATTTTTTTATGCTTATTATTATATTTAGAAAATTGAAAATCGTACATATCATATTAATAATAACTAATAAGTAAATAGGGAATGTGAATTTTACTAAGTTAAAACAAGTTTATAAAAATAGAAAAATAAACAATATAAACATTTACAGCGTCACTCAAAAAATTATATCGATTGTATGTATATTGACCAAGGAAAAAATGTCTTTGATAGGCAGACCACTGCTGCGACTATGATACAAGAATGATAAATATATTACAATTATTCCTCATCGGGTTTCACTCGAAAATAAATAGGATAATTCATTATTGTCTTAATTGCTTATTAATTTAACCTAAATAGTTACTCATCTTATGATATATTAAAAAAACCAATTTCCTCAATTGAATAAATATATTATTAAGAAATGACGAATTCTAAAATCAAAGATATTATAATATATAATAATTATTCATGCATTTTACTATTTAGATAATAATAAAAAAAAATACTTAAAATCCCAACGCCTAGTAAAGTGTAGTATAATTAAGTAAATAATAATTAAATTAAAAATTTGATAAAAAAGTTTATATTTTTTAAAGAATAAGAGACAATATAATAACTATTCAAACATTTTAATTTTTACTATTAAAACGATAATAATTAGTAATTATACAAACAAATATACATTTACAATGTCGTTATTACATGTTATATATTAAGTGAGTCAGTCCAGCACCCCAAAATTTGAAAACGCCGATTTCGAGGGTAATTTTTGGGTTACAAATTCTGATTTTTGCGTTACAAATTGTTACAAATTAGGTACTAATTATCTAAAAAGGTTTGAGGTCGAAATTTCAAATTCGGGGTGCCAGGCTGACGTCAGCCCAGCACCCCGAAAAAATTATCCCTTTTTTCGGGGGTAAATCTTGTGTTACAAATTCTAATTTTTGCGTTACAAATTGTTACAAATTAGTTACTAATTATCTAAAAAGGTTTGAGGTCGAAATTTTGAATTCGGGGTGCCAGGCTGACGGACCTAATCCAATCTTCTATTTCGACGTAGATATAATAATTTACCTAATATAATTAAAATTATGAACGTTATTATTTTTCTTTTTCAATATATTATAATATAAACTAAATAAATATACTACAAAAACTTACCCTCATAGTTATTGAATTTAATAAGTTATTCTGTTTTTTTTTTTAAAAAATATTTTTTATGAACATTGATTTCATTATACATGCAACATACGTATGTTTAATTTGACCCATAATATTAAAATTAAAGATTAAATTATGATGATTTTATTAAGAATTAAATTTTATATTCTGAAAGATTGCATAAAGTTATGCTTTTTAATGTTATATTTTTATAATTAGATTAAATAATATAAATTTAATATTTATACATCAAACTGCTAAAAGCGTTTTTCATATTCTATTATATTTTTAAGCGAGTAGAAAACTTTAGACCAAAGTTTGCTCTAAATGAAAGAAAATTAAATTTTGCAACAGTAAAAGCATAAAGGAAATAAATAAAGATCTTGAATATTTCTTCTTTTTCTTTTTTTTTTTTAATTATACACGTATATAATATATAAAATATTTTTTCAACGTCACTAAAAATATTTAATTTGCGTTTTAATGCAAAACAGGATAAATTATTAAATAAACAAGTAAATTGTAAGAAAACAAATCAAAAGTTAGGGTATTATATGTTGTAAAAAACATGTTATGTTAATTACTGTATATTATATAACTGAGTATCATTGATACAGAAATAATTAATATTTAATTGTTATCAATACATTTTTTTATTTTTTAGTTTAAATATGATATTTTAGTTTAGTTATAAAACTTTATATTTACATGGAAAATAATAGTAAAAATTATGCTGCAATGATAAAATATGATAGTTTAGTTAACTTAAATAGCATTATAAAAATAACCAAAAAAAAAAAAAGTATAGAAAATTCTTATACACTAATGATACACTCATAACAGCTATAGAGTGCGAATCACATCACAATAATGCGTATATATTCAAATCTCGTATACCAATTGAAAATACACATCATGGTTTTAAAAATTTGGTAAACTTTGCTATCCAGAAATTTAATAGTTCGGAAGAATACGTGCTAGTAAATTTAGCAAAATTGTTAATTTTCTGAGTAGAAGTACTGAGAATTATGTAATAACTTCCTAACAATTACACGTTCTTATCGATCTTAAAACATCATCACATTTTATACAATTTTTATTTTATAATTATGGAAAATATATACATAAATATGAAATAAAAAGGTATTAAAACAAATGAAAATTACTAAATTATTAAGAAATAATTTTAAAATAAATTTCTATTTAAACAAAATAACTTAAACCTATGAAATTATTTCTGAATCTATATAGGACTTCAGAGTTTAATATTACACCAAAATATTGCGAACGGCGCGTAAATCAGGCAATTTTGAAGCATTCATGTATGGAATATAATTTGTATGTATCATAATAATAACTTTGGCTTGAGAAAGTGTCATAATACGATTTAAAAAATCTATTTTATGTTATATTTTATGCGTTTTATTAGATTGATATTATATAATACACATTAAATACAAATTTCACTCAAAACCGAAATCTTCGTGTAGCATAATATCAATAATAATAATTAATACAAACTTTACTTTTAGTTAAGTCAGTAAAAATAATGAGTTTATTTTTAATATCAAAACCTAATAAATAATATCATATAATTACACGAGACTATCATAAAAAGTCATATAAACATCAAATTGTTGCATAGTAATATTAATATTAATATATTTTTGCATGTTTCAATAAATAAATAAAAGTAAGACGTCACAAGCTGTGTTATTTGCTTATGACAATTGTTTTTACATTTATTTATTTATAGAAAGGTTTGTTTAAAACATTTTTATAGCTCAATGTTATATTTCAAAATAGTAAATTTATGTTATTTTTAAACATAATTTTAGTGTTATTATTTTTATTAAATGTATTTGCATATTTTTCAAATTGTTAATTAATAAAATTTTACATACATACTTATATTTTTAGTTAATTAAATCTATAAAATTGTTATTAATGGATTAAACCGATATTTTTAATAGTTTTGTGATAAGTGATAACTATACAGATTTTGTAAAAAATCACTTGTGTACTTAGTTAGTTTTATAATAAAAAATAATAATATGTTTCAAAATAAAACCAATAGAATGATTGGCTAACTCAGATCTTATTTCATCATCAAAACAAAGAAAATGTACTGGAATTTTTATTATGGATTATTGTAAGCTAAACATAAAAGTAAGATTTTAATATAAGATCACGGTAATATGAGTATTGAGTATTGAGTATATTAGTATTGAGTTCTGAATTGTGAAGATGTTATGAAATATATTATTATCATATAATAAAGCTGTTATATATAAAATATTATACTTCTATTCATTAAAATATTATACTCATTGCAAATATGCAAACATTTATTTTAAATTTCCTTAATTTGAACTAGAAGCTTGAAAACCTTACATTTTACATTAATCAAGTTATTGAAAAATTGCCTCTGAAAATTTAGTTTTTGTTTATTTACATATAAAATACAAAATAATGTGTATTTATTATCGATAAAAAATATTCTTGTTTTGTACATTACTTACAGTAAAGTATTACAATGTATATTTTACTTCTTGTAAGTAAGTATAATTATATTTTTCATCTTAAAGACATTGAATACTCCATATTGATTTAAAAAAATAAATAAGTATGTTTTACCAATAATGGCAATTTTTCATTGCCTTGAATTCAACCTATATACCTATATAAGATAAATTCTAAAACGTACAGTAGTTTAATTTTAAAATTTCGTTATTTTAAAACTTCAACACGTATTTAAATGGAAAAAAAAATGTTTTTCATATCATTAAATACTGTATTGTTATTTCACTTGAATTAATACAGTCAATCACATTACAGTATTCTTTTTGGAATGTATTTATATTATATCTATAGTCACAATAGCTCTACATTAGTTTATGTTTGCTGATTATGTATACACGGCAGCATTAGAGCAACTAATTTTACGAAATTGTTAGTTAATTTATTATTATCAATAAAATTTATATGTATTTTAATATTAACTTTCTAAACTCATATAACTGATATAATTGTTTTAAGCTTAAATATTTACAAGAATTAATTTTTTTTTTTTTTAAGTTAATTATGATTTCCATAGGTTTGAAACTTATAAATCACAGTATTTTGTTTTAAAATTATTTCATTTTTGATAGCCAAATAAGAAGAATTTTATTAACAATAAATAAATATAGTAGGCCAAACTAAAGACTGTTCTTAGTATATAAACAATTTTAGAAATTTAAAAATAAAGTATCATTTGGGATAAAGTAAACGTCAAATGCAAGAATAACATTTTTGGAAAAAAAATATTAAATATTAAAATTATTATCTGTTAAAGTCTAAATTAATAAATGTATTTTTTGTTATCCGATTACTAGGACAGCTTACAAATAACTGAATCCGATGTAATGTCTGTTCTCGTAGTGCCGAATAATAAAATTAAGCAGTGAACATAAACGAGTTCACTATAGAGTGGGCGCGTATCGTACTGTTATTATTAATGTATTTCACAAAATATACTGTTTTATGAATGCCTGTTTTCATTGAAAAAATAATATAAAAATAAAGTTTACATAATTATATTTATTTTTATTTATTTATTAAAGTTTTTAGTAAATTAATTGTATGGGTTATTTTAATTGAGATATCTAATGTAAATATATAATAAAAATAATTCATTTGCCGATATTGTTTTTTTATTATTTGTTAGGTATTCAATATAATCTTATTTTAAAATTATACTAATATTAAAATACAATGGTAAATTATTTGATATTTGATGATCACTTTAGTTTATTAAAACGTAAAACAAAACAATGTGTAATAATTTTGTGTTTTGTGTTTTAAATACATTTTGAACGGTGATTATGTTGATTTTACTTATATTTTATTTGTTGAATTTTATAACTGCATATTTGGAAGTAATAACAATTTATAACCACTATTACTTGTCATATTATATATTATGTAATATAGGTAGTTTTTAACAGTGATGAGGGAAGGTATTCAGATATTGTTTTTCCAAATAAATATTTATCTAACCTCGTGTGATACTACAATGTTTCCTTTTATAATTATAGCCATCTAATAATTCGTATCTTATTTGAATTTTGATTTTTAGTATGTAATTGTTATTGAAATAAATTTAAAATGAAGTTCAAAATAAATAGCAACGAGTTTTGTATGATAAAAATCCAATACAATTTGATTATTTAAGGTTAAATACAATTATATATATATATATTATATATATATTATGGGTACCAGTAGGCAGTAATGAAGTGGTTCAAAATAGATTCAAGTGTTAACAGTTGTTTTCTATTTAAGTTTATAAATTAAATAGAGTTAGATAGCTAAAAAAGATTTTTATTTAATTATTAGTGTCATTAATTTTTTTTTTTTTTTTATTGAACTTAAGCCCGACGTCTAGGGTTATTAACTGTTGTAGGGGTTATGAACTGCGGGTAGGGGTTGGTACAGTAAGTTGTTTTTACAATTGTTATGGTTATTACAGTTGATAGCAAACACGTATATGTGTGACAAGATTTTTAACCACTATGAGTTCGGGGTGTGGTTACCCATCCGGGATCTAGTAGCTGTGACCGTTATTTACTCCCAGTTGCATTTTGCGACTGGTAGCAGTTAATGCGCCACGCCAAGCCACAAATTATTTATTTATTGTATTTGTTATGACGTATAGTTTTATCATAAATTGGTTTATTTGAGTACCTATATTGTTAATAATTAATATTATGAATGATTTAGTAGACCTTATTATAAATTCTCAAATCAGTGGCAGCAAATTTTTCTAATCATCTTTATTGTGTACATCAAGTTTAACGTAGTTGGTTTATGAAATTTAAGAAAATGTTAGTGTGGCCTTCAACTGTAATTATTGTGAACTGTTCACCAATAATACATATAGACGCATAGAGTATATTTACTATTCGGAAATAGAACCATACAGTTTTTTAAAACGATTTTAACCAATTGTGCGGAGGTGGTGGCAGACGGATGGTTATATATCATGTGTGTCTAATAACAATATTTCTCAAGACGGTGGGCAATATGTGGGGGAAAACTAGGCGATTAGCATATTATAATATACATGTGTATGTATATTGTATATATGCGGGTAAACTTTAATGGTTTACGGCGGGCTGCCCGTTTTGCGATTCATATCGCGTATTCGTATTCATATATATATATGTATAAATTTATAAAATGCCTGTTTCTTTTCACATTTGACAACCTATCGATTACACGCGTGTTCAGTGTGGTATATAAGTTAGATTATTAAACGCACTTTACTCTGCGTACCTCCACCACATCAAATAACCAACCACCCTCGATCAACACCAACGACACACACATGCACACACACGCATGAGCTATAATAGGGCGGTACCCTACGCGGTATACCTTGCAGGCGAAGTTCTTGTCTAAAAGCATTTCATTATTATATACATCGCACACATATTATTATACTTTAGTCAATAGAAATACATTATATACATATAGATTCGGGTAGGTCTCGACAACTATTAGGTTTACGTGCGCACAAAAACACTATATTATATTATAGTATGTATATAGTGAGCACCTTCCACTAGTTTCTTATCTCGTCATTTCATATTATATTTTGACATACGCGCGTTACCGCAAGACATGTTACATTATACTGACCATGCGTACACGCCTCCACGCGAGTACAAAAATACAATTCTTTCCAATCGTTCCTCCGATCGTATAATATTGTGTTATATATTGTTCTACTGTAGCGGCGCCGACGACATGGCATTTTTCACCGTCACATTTTAACGTCTATTGTGAGTTGTACATATACCTATCTAATACCTATATCAAATAGGCGTGGCGTTTCCAATTTT
The DNA here is from genome assembly GCF_002803265.2 of Melanaphis sacchari. Lineage (NCBI taxonomy): Eukaryota > Metazoa > Arthropoda > Insecta > Hemiptera > Aphididae > Melanaphis > Melanaphis sacchari. Next base: position 2,961,166 of record NW_020271042.1, read on the forward strand.
TGAAATTGCGATTGATGTGTACATTTTTTTATCGAGAATTTGATTAAAACTGATTGACTGATACAATTTTTCAAGTGAAATATACGCTTTTTGCAATAATTAAATCGTATTATTCATGAACTGTACTGCAGATGGTAGCTGTAGTACATCGTAATATTTTATTCTGATTACAAAATTAAATTACCTCTATTATATTATACTTGAATTAAGTACTTTTAAAGACTGATTTTAATCGTTATCTAATTTATAAAGGCTGTTTATATAAATGTACCTCTTGTAGTGAAATGCTTAAGATAAATACACATTCGAATTGCTATAATACTTACAAACCATTAAATTTTGATATAATTAAGTATTATTCTATTAATTCTAGAAAAAATCTGTGTAATTTGTAATTTGAGTCTATTAAAATAGCGGTTGTACGTTCTCTGAAAAATTATGAATCTGTAAAATCAGCTGTAGAAATTAAATTATTTGTGTATGTAAGGTCACGTCGTACCATTATAATAGTATCATACATAAAAAACACCAACTGACGTTTTTGTTAATATTATATTTAATGTTTACTTATAGCTATTGTTAAAATTTAATTTTTTATAACTTTTAGAGTATCTATGTTAATGTAACGGCTCAGGGTCGTCATACTATTTTAATTAAACATGTCAATTATATATATATATATAATATTACTACATACGCCGTGTTTGTAATGTTAATCAAAATCATCAAGAAAACTGCAAAAGGCTCAAACATATATTTTATACCTACAGCGCATAAACTCTATAATAATATTATCTTTACTGTATTTGTAATGAGTATTCTATTATTTAAGACACGTGTTAGTTTTAATTCGAAGCAGATGTTCTGGAATTGCGTATTGTTTTAAAATAAAAAAAAAAACACCTAAACAATGGTACTTAAAGGAAATCCATTATCCATTGTATATATTACATTTTATTGTCTTTTTTTTTAATGTGAATTCAAAATAATACGTTTAAAATGTTTTCAAATATAAGTAGGCATGCCCGTCTAAACGAAAAGTCAACTGAATAATAATTAATAATTATCATTGTCGTAAATCGTAGACTTACAGTTTAACGATATCGACGTATAGGAATTCTGTGAAATCGCATACTTATACCTATTAAAAATAAATATTTATTGTAGACATCCCACTGTAGTAGGGGTTTGACTCTGAATGCATAATAATAACATATTAAATCATAATTCAAAATGTATAAGAAATTTTAATAATTGTGACATGATTTTCCAGTGAATGCTTTTTTTTTCTGGCATTTAATGTCAAAATAACATTTTTAATATACCAACAATAAAAATTGGTTTTATTTCAATTTAGTTCTGAATAAATACAGAAAAATAAAATCTATGATTTCCCTTTTTTATATATTAAGTATTTGAAAAATACTAAGATAGTTATATCGAATTTATTGATAAGGATTTTTAATTTTATCGACGCAAAGTTGATCTCATAGTAATTTAAGATGAATAAAAATTATTTCTATTATCAAACTAAGAAAGTTTTTCAAAAGATTGTTGTTGTTATTATTTTTTTTTAATCCGATAAGACTAAATAAATCGTTAAATTACTTTTGTCTATTATACATCTGAAATGATTTATTTTATAATGTTCTATATACAGCTCGAGTGACATTGAACTAATGAGTAGTAGTGTATAATAGTATAATGTTTTGCTTTCGTAGAGTTGCACGAAAAAAATGTGATGGTAAATTTTCTCAGCGCGACGGGTGGGACTTGTAGGTATGTATAATAGTGTATAATAGTATATAGTCCTCATCAGAGCATTACAATATATAATATATATTTTATTAATCGAATTACATGCTGAAATGTTCACAGTTATCACAGAGGCTGGTTAAATAATTATATAATACGACAGACCATCGAATTCGATTCGGACGGAAAACAACGCGTGGGCGTGGCATGCGCAGTAGTCAAATGGGTTACTTACATATATATATATATATATATATATATATAATGTAAAAGTCGTACCTACTATCTTAGTGTAATTGCCATTATAATCAACGGTATTATTGATTTTTGATTTTAACGCGATGAATTTCCTAACGCAAAAGCGTCGGTATGGACCGTATTGCTGTAATCGCCTTTATACTGGTTCATAGCATATACTTATTTTATAGCATATGTATAGTTTTTTCTTGCCGTCGGCCAGATCTATCGGTATACGAATAATTTACGATTTCACGCGCGACATCGTCTCCACACCGCCCAGTTCCCACGATGATGACATTGATATTTTTAATGGTGCTGTGACCAAATGATATTTATTATTTAAATTAAAAATTTATCGGTTGCTACAATAATCTATTTAATTATTCGTCGTCTATAAAACAATGTAGATATAGCGAGTTGTAATAGTGCGTTCACGTTTGAAATTCGATCAGCTGTATATTATAGAGATATCTAATGAGTAAAGTAAATTCACAATTATCATGTTTCTATAAAAAAAAATACATAATTTGTGGTATAGTGGAATAATAGTACTCGTAACATGCGTATTCACGAAGAACTGGGCAGTTATAAAATGTGCATTGCATATGTCCAATAATCACCGAACATTTTTTCCCTTACGATAATGTATTTTAACATCTAATATCATGTATTATGAGTTATAATAATTAATAACATTGTTTATAGTATTCGTTAAATTTAAAAAGTTTTTTTTAAAATTATTTTTGTTTAATGATAGGCAATACATCCATTTATATATTTTTTAGTATTAAAAATTTTGGTGATATCAATATGATATCGTATAATGTTATAATATTCTTGAGTCATGACCAATTATCCATTTCCTAGCCACATATTACATTATGCATATATATATATATAAACAGTAGGCACATAAGCGTGAAACTTAAATAGCTATTCTTCAAAGGTGATTTTTAGTTTTAAAAATTGTTGTTTCAACTTGAAATACATATTTATATTTTTTAATATTTCAAATTTGAAAAAAAACGTGTAAAAATAATTTGTCGATTCATCCAGCCATGGTACCGTGTCCGTATAAACAAAAGGCGTATGTTATCGGGAATTCTGGTCAGAATATTTATAATAGATATCAACAGCTGACACTTAGTATACGTAACCTGTGGGTCTTGACTTACCACGTAATTTTTCATACGATTATCTGGGTCGTGGGTTACTATAATCTTATGCATTACAACAGCGAACAATAACGATTGTTTTTAGACGTATATATTATCGATAACTATAATAGCTGTGTAGACTAGCGATAGCCACCAGTGCATAATATTTAGCAATCAAAATATTTATTTTTTTCGATCTCGTATAGTATAACGTGTGTTAAATAATTTAATTTTAAATATTCATCCAAGTGTAGCATTTTAAATTAAGGTAATTAAAATATTAAAGTAATCCAATTTCAGAACATTAACATAAATTGGAAATATGTGCTTTAAATTGTATAACAAGACACTTTTTTTCTTTTTTTTTATTAGAGTGTGATGATATTCCCATCTCACATGACATGTAATCATAATTAATTGCGTTCTTTAATTATGTATGTATCCACATCATTTGAGATTCACGTGATAACAATATTAATTAGAAATTTCTACAAGAGTAAAAAAAAAAACTTGATAACAATGCAGTTTTCCGGTATAAATTTTCGTAACGAATAGGTAGGTATACTATGTAGTATTTCCCTAATGACGTTTAAATTAATGTTACATTATGATGATGTCCATATTACCGTAATGGTTAATTATTTTAATTATTCATTTTGCACGAAATCGCGAAACGAGTTAATAAGGAGTACAGTGTGGGCTAAACGTATACTACTCGCAAGCTGGTAAATATGTATAATTTTACATAAAATAATTATAATAAACAAAATAAAAAGCTAATGTATAATAAAATTAAAACTAAAATGGAACGAAAGATGTACGTATTTAACTGTTGAATTATTTTTTTTTTTTATCTTAAATTCAATCTTACCTTCAAAATAATAATCTTGAATTCTGAATGTACGAAAAAAAAACCATAAAAAATATTAACTAATTTTTATCGATGACATTATAATATAATATTACATTGTAATTGACTTAAAATTTCTGAAGGAAAAAAATGCATTATGCATTATTAATATCAAAGAATTTCACATCCGTTAAAATAAACGTAGGAACATCCAAGAAACAAATATTGTTATTACCTTCATTTTTATTTTATTTTTAATTGGCTGTTATAGCATTGAAATATATTAATTAGGTTGTATTTAATTGCGTAATTTGGTGTACCGTATATAGTCACGTATTAATCGTCTAACATAATAATATATAGTATCTAACACAATTAAATATATATATATATATGAATTATATTTTTTAATGTTGTTGTTTTTTTTTCATCGAATTCGGGTCAACACAAATAATTATAATGTAATGGGTACTTTTTACGGAAATATGAATAACTTGAAAAAAATAAATAATTTTAACGTCGATTTGACGAAAAAAAAAAATACAGAAATCAGTAATCGATTAAATGTCAACAATGCAATCGATCGTTTAGTTGGTTGATCATACGTCACAGTACAACGATATACTTAATGAGTTTATCGATTTAGGTAAAGGTTTTAAACTTATAAATACTATAATAATAACATTCGAGAGAACATAATACTACTTGGATAATACGTACACTACGCTTAAATAGCACCGTAATAGTTCGATAACAATCGAATTCCTGTGATAATATCTGAGCGATTTTGTCATCTACTACGTTTCGTTCGTTTATACAATGACATTATGCTGCACTTACCACTATAATAATTATGTCGTTAGAATATGTTTACCTGCAGTCAATATTATACTTTAATCGAAAGCGAAACTGGATGGATCAAATCACATGCTGTAGGCCTGCAGACTGGAATCTGTCGGCTGGATTTCACGTTCATGATAATGACAATAAAATGTATGCATTTATACGAGCATTATTGTCATAATACTCGTATAATTTAATTGTGCGGCAACACCAGCAACTGCTAAAGTATCACATTCAGTGGAATATATTTTATATGATTTTGCAATGTATATTTAGTGACGATAAATTAATACACATATTTCAACATATTCGTTATTTTTTTTATTATGAGTTTCCCGATTTCTCTGTAGAACGATTTGATGTACGCTCGGGTCGATGTATACTTAGTTCGCGTCCCGTCAGATCGAGTCGGGAATCTATGTAAGACCTAACCTAACGTGGGGTCGCAGAGCACATATAATATATTATAGAGTAAAGCTCCATTCGGACTTTCACACGATGTCGCGTTTGGACATGTAAACACTTATCTATAATAGTATATACATATATTGTGTGTGCGTGCTTGCGTAGGCGCGTGTCTGGAATTCCTGCCATACTAGTGTGCCGGGTAAGGGCCTTTGATCCCGCAGAACGATCTTTTATCCCACCGGAATTTTATTTATTATCTTCCTTTACAGCGGCATTTGACGCTTTTCCATCCTTTCTACCACCGAGAGATTTTCTCATACACTTTTATACATTTTTTTTTTTTTACTTTCTTTGATCCGTTGCCCATATTATATTTTATATCATATATATATACATCTATAACTGCAGCAATTCATAAACGGCGGTCAACTGTATAATACTGCAGTACACAGTGCACAATTTACAACCTCCTTGCCTCTAACTCACAAAGTCACACATACACATTTTATTTTACCTTCATACGTTAGATGAAATACACAAAATGGTAATACGTGGCATTTTTTTATTTCATAATAAAAAAATGCATAATAAATAAAAACATATGACGTAAATGCATAATTTACATCATATAATATATATATAATTAAGTTATCTATTTATTTTTGTCTGTCCCTTTATATATATTGTAGTTAGCAAAGTGAAAAATGCCTGGAAATTGGATATGGAGGTCTTGTTGTATAATGGAACTCAAACCGATATATTATTTCACTATAATATTATTACAAGAGAATACTTATATTTAACTGTAAATATATTTAGGAAAAAATTATACCGAAATTGTTGAGAATAAAGAACGAGTATATTTTATAATCATAGAGATATACTGTTGTGAACAGTTCATTCACAATATGATATATAGAAAAATTTTCTAATTTTGCCACCGAGTTATAAGTGTCATATTCTACGTGTTGAGTCCAAATCTAGAATGATCATTAATGAAAAAATGTTACGTTAGGTATTGTTTTTCTTCTCTTATACTGATAATTTATATTACTCATAAAGGTGCTGAAGGCGAAAAATATATAAGCAATATATTTTTTTTTAGTTCAGCCCTAACAATTGGCTTTGATTTTAATTCAAAACGTAGAATGTCATAAATGTATTTTAAAAATAATAATAATAATAATATTTTTAAGTGGTAAATTTGAAAATAATATTTTAGTATAAATTATAAATTGTTTTTAATTAATTAAGATATCAGCAATTGTAAATAAATAAATTAATAAAATATTTTTTAGGAATTTAAGTTAAAAAAAAAGTATGATTATACGATATGGTATTATGTAATAATAAATATATATATTTTTGCTAGATGATATAAATAATATTTGAGTAGAGAAAAACAGATAACGAAAAATCGCTTTCGCCAAATCCAAAATGAATTCAATTTTTTTGCGACGATAATGTAGGACGATGATATATATATATATATATTTATAAATACATTATATGTTTGTATAAAAGAAAAAAATCGACGGGCAAATGTTCAGTTATACAATATGGGACCTTTTGTAAAACACCTTTAACGTTTTCCACTCTGTAAAACTTCGTATTTGTTTACCAGTTCACTTTTCAGCTTCCGTTAAAATGTAAATTCCGTCAATAACTCACAAAGGCGCCTGAAAAACTCGGAAACACAAAAGTTTAGCGAGCACCTATGTATATACAATATTATACTATTGAATTTCACGCAGCAATCAGTGGGTGAGAAAAAAAGTTTCACCACTCGAGTATACTTGTCGAGTGAATTTTACACAGTTCCTCTTGATCGGTGACTGGCAGCCGTTACAGCACATAAACACATACACACACACTCACACATATAAATACCTTTATAGTTGCAGTGTGCGTGCATGGCGCAAGTGTCGTTTTGTTTTCGGTCTTTTTCTTTATTATGTTTTCTTCGGTAAATCCTAAACAATGAACTGTCAGATTTTTCACTTCATATTTTTCAAAAGCGTTGACACCATAGACTGCTCACCAAATAATAAAATTAAAATTCTTCGTAAAAAGTTTCAAAATGTTATAGAAATCGATAATACATACCTACACAAAATTATTGTAAATAAATATAAGAACACGTTGTGCATTAGTTTTATAATATAAGATATAGGTACGACTGAAAAATAAAAATGTTCACCAATAAAATTATAGTTTTTAAAGTTCGACGTGGATTAACGAAATAAATGTGATGCAAACAATGCATGCTAAGACAGATTTAATATTGTAATATATACGTACATGACCAGAAACTAACAATTAATATTTGTACAAACTATAGATAACACGATATCAAAATGTCTGTCAATATAAAATATAAATCAGTGATATGATTTGTTTAATGCACGAATAAGACATATGTTATATTATACTCGCATTTAATATGCAACGAAATATTAACATAACGATTTGAATAGGAATCGAGTTTCCAGATGATCGATAACGAGTTTAATTATGCGTATTTATATGTTGTATAATATAATATTATAATAACAATTGACATATACAGGTACTTATTAAAAACAATGAATACAATTTCTGAAATAATATGAATAATACATTGAAGTTGTAGCGAAATTATAAAGCAATTAAACATAAAATTGTTAGGTACATGTATAAATATGTACTAAATATATTATTTTTATAAAATTAATAAAAAACAATATTATAAATCGTCCTAAAGTATATACTTACTAGAAAGAATTAACTCAGCTTAGATATATCATTAAGAAAAACAAATTTATTGTATTTAAACATTATATTTTTATTATATTTTCACTAGAAAATATTTTTATGATAATATGACCATAAAGAACTCTTTTGATATAGGTGTTTTTATTTTTTAGATAACAATGAATTTAAAAGGTTCATTCAAATTTTCGTAACAAGTACTATTTAATTCTTATACGTTAAACTTATTATTTACGAAGTAATAAATTTGTATTTAAATTTTTTAAATTTATTGTTATATTTTGTTATAAAACTTCAATTTTATATATTATATTGTTGATCATGATTTTTTTTTAAATAATAAATAAAATACCTACATAGAATATCTAATTATTTAGATTTAAATTGTTATTTGTAATATATTTCTTTATAAATCATATTATTATATTTACATTGACATCATTATTTTGCTGTATAAAAAGTATATAGGGTTGTATGATATTTACCCAAATGCTAATACTATAACACTGTTATACAATATAATGATGTTGTATATAGAACATAATATGTCCGTAAATTATAATAAACAATAAAAAAATAAATATATTTGCTCGTAATAATGTCATTGTGTTATAAGTTTTTTTTGTTATTTTTCTTTTTTAAGTTACAATGTGACGTATAATAATATTGTATACAGTATACATTTTATGCGTAAATAGTTAAAAAAAAAATACATATTTTTGTATACGTAAGCATATAAAACCCATTTCTACGTCTTCTCAGTCGGGTATATATACTAATTCAGCAGTGATCTTCCCGTTAATAATCTAAGTCCAAGGAAATTTGTACGTTGTGTGACGTAATATATAAAAAGTTACATAATAACACAACGTCCGTACTCACAAATGCACCAATAAACATTATGTAGATATATTATAAAATATGTATACGATATCCCCGCAGTGGTTTTCACCGGCTTGTGTTATTCTAGTTTATATATGTATATATATATATATATATATATATATATATATATATATATATAGGTTAGTTTATACGATGGTTCACTGTAACAGTATTTGTAACAATCGTATGTGGATAGAATATGTATACATGCAGATATTATTATTGTTATTATTTATCCCCGATGCGAGGTCATTAAAGCTCATATATAAGCCCAATCTAGCCTGTGGCGCGAGTGCAGGAGTGTGTTTTTGTGTGTATGAATATAATATAATATAATACAACGATCGAGTCGACGAGGATTATTATATATATTATAAAGATGCGTGATGTAGAGATAAAAAAAATTCAAAAATGATATACAATAAACAATGCTGTACTGTTGCCGGTACTACGCGAGTTTTAATTTATTTTTATTTTTTATTTTTATTACTTCATTGTGTTTGGATTTTGAGTGTATTATACGTGTACGGGCAGCTCACCGGGACCCAACTGGGGAGTATTATTGTAGTGTCTAGTACACACATTATATACTATTATGTGCACATGTCTGGCTGACGGTGTATAGATTATAGGTGATAAGGGTCAAAGGGATGTATTTATTATTACGATATTGTTGTGTTCCAGAAGAATAACTCACGTGCGTGTCTGTGAGTACACGGCTCGTGGGCGTGGAAGAATAATCGATCACGGGAACGGTGACGTGAACGCGACGTCTGAACGACGAATAGATCAAAATTATCGGACCGTGTGGTGAAGCCCATGCAGTCCGTGATTACAGCAAGGAGTCGAGTGTGTTAGATAAAATACTGTGTAATTATCTGTCTTTATTATACTTTCCTGGTAAATTCGATCCCAGAGAACATATTGTGTCACGTGAATTATACACGTAATTTGCCTATCGCTTTTAAAATTATTTTTTCATAGACCAAATTTATTGTGCTGGGTAATAGTCGTTTGTAGTTGATTTTTTAAATTAAAAATGTTTAAAAATAATATTCAGTAAGACTTTAGTTACTTAAATTAAATTAAATAAAAACATAAAATATAATGAAAATGTTTATATTACAATAGTATAATAATAAATGACAAGTGCATATTTAAGTATCGCCGTGTGTTGCCTTATTTTTAAAAGTATCGTGTACTGCAATGCATTGATAAGGTCAGTAAATAGCTTGTAAAAATGAAAACTTGATTTTACGTGTATAAGTGTCATTCACATTATATATTTGTGTACCTAGGTTGATTATAATGACGTTTTATAAAATTTCCTATCTTGTTTTAGAATATTGACTTCTAATCAACTATTAACGTTTTAAGTAAAACCATTTTTTTCCAAAATAATTATAATATCATACTAATAAAACATATCAATGAAAATGTATCTAATTAGTCACAGATGGTTAATCAAAGTGTAAATGAAAAGAAATTGAAAAATTCCTTTAAATTTTTTTCGCTAATTACTGAAAATAAAAACAAATGTTTCCTAATATTAACATAAATGACAATGAGAAAATGATTTAGTTATACATCTCAATTAAATTACAACTATAATACTGGTACCTCCATAATTATAATATCATAATACCATCATATGTAAAAGGAAATGTGCTATTATAACAAATCATAAACAATCAGTATTAACCAATTGGATTAAATTCATAAGAAATAATTATAATAGCTACTGTTGAATTGAAAAAAAAATGTTTACTTACGAGGTTCAATTATCTAACAATTTACCATTAGAATAAAGAATTAATTTTCAATTTTTAAAATGGAAAGCTTACATCGTTTCAATTTTTATTCATCGGATGATTTGATTTGTTTCAATTTAAATTTAACACTTTGATTTTATCTGATGTTATTGCACGTGATACCGAGAATCTACGATAAGTTGAAATATGATATATTATGATTAATCATAGACTTCGGTCTACTAGCATTGAAACAGTGAACTCGATAAATAAAATAATTTAAAAACAATTACAATTTTTACTGCTATAGAAATATATTTTTATGAGAAAACTAAATAAAATGTTTGTTGTAAAGTATATTAGTAAAGACGTACAATAATAATAATAATATAATCTCAATGTTATTTTATTATTTGTTTTTATTCCTGGAATTTAATAAATAAGAAACGTTTATATTACGCATCAAATACACGATTCCTCCGATCATGGCATTTAACATTATTATATACCTGTGTTACATGAATAACGAATGTTATTGAAAAATGTTAGGTATATAAATTTGGTAAATAAATAAAGCCGCAGTTGTTGTCTCTTGTGAAAAAATATCAAAAGTTATTTTTCGGAGTCCGTGTATTATATTATATATATATATATATATATATTTAAAAAAAAGTATGTATATAAATTATAGTCGAAGCAGGAAAGTCAATTGAAGTTTTGCGATGTTTTTTTTTTTTTACTTTCATTCATTCTTTCTTCTTTCTTTCTTTTTTATTTTGTCAACAAATTCTTTTATGGAAGAAATAAAATATGTGCGCCATCCACATACATGTATATAATTTGTATATAATATAAACTCGCCGGCTTACGAAAAAATCCATTCTCAACGATGCGCAATTATATGCACACACACAACTGCATATTAATAAATAGATGGCGAGCATAATGCATCTGTGCCGATTAAGGGTTGAAAAAAAACGGTCAGAACGGTATTGAAATTAACGAACGGAATCTCAAGTGACGTATATATATATATATATATATATGTATATTTATGGCTATATACGTACGGCGGTAAAGGTTATCTGGTGGAATGTTGTTATTAAATATTATATAAGCACCTGAATTACAATTATTTAGGACTGCTGAGCATTCGTAGGATTCTGCTTCGTGCCGGGGGGGAGTTTTTCAGCGTAAAAATTCCGCCGGAATGCTCACGTCTACAACGTAGTACGAAACTTTTCTGACGATTGGGGACGGAAAAAATGTCGTCTGACGAGAAAAAAAAATTGTTCCATCGATTATTATTATCTAGCGTATACGATGACGAATAATATAACGCATCGATTTCATATCAAAGTTTGCAACTGCAAATTTGCGCGTGTAAGTATAGGCATAATTTAATAAAAATATTTTCTCCACTGCTAACAGTGTGTGAAAATATTACACTATTTTGCTTGTATTTTATATATTGTTTACCTATCAAAATCTAACCAATACCGTATAACGATATTATATTAATAATTATTATTAAAGGTAATAAAGTTATATAATTACATTTTCCAAACAAGCGAAATATCTGTAACTATAACTTGTGTATGTTAATCAAATAAATAGATACTACGCTTTTATAGTGAACACCGATAAATGCAGAAATTACATTTCCTCTCCAGTCTATAAAATTGTAAAATGGTGAATCGGCGCGGCGCCTTTCAAGTTTCAATACAGTACCGATAACAACAATGCGAATCTTGTAGTATATTATATACATACATATAGTATGATTATGCTAAACGCACTTGAAAACTGTTTGAAAATCAAATCCCCATGTAAGCACGCATTGTATATACCACATAAAACCAAAATCAACGAAAAGGCAACACAATTAGTATATTACGATAATTATTATAATTTCGTAGGGTATGTATTGGGCTATTTTATTTGCACTCAAGACCAAACAGTCGTCACACAAATAATTATTATTAATGGTCATCCACTGTTCATTAAAAAATATACAAAATAGGAAGAGAGGAAAATTTGGTAAAAAATATAATTATAATTGACACAATTCAAGAATTTGTAAGTATATTAAAATTTTAACAGAAAATCATAAAAAGAGCATATTATACGTATATTATAATATTATATAAACACATGATATTATAAGAAAGTAAAATAATTTAAAAAAAGTAATGAACTAATTCTAAATTGAATTAAGAACAGTTTACTCTAGTCTATAATCTTAATTTTTTTTTTTTTTTTTAATAATATTTTAATAATAATTAATATTTTTAATAAAAAAAAAAACAAATGTAAAATTATTGATTGGAACAAAAATTATTACACTGTTAGTTGTTTACAATTATTTTTGTTATCCATTGTGTGTATAAGTAAATAAAATACGTAATGGTTATAAATTATAGTATACAATGATTTAGTATTTTAACAGATACTATTCAAAGTTGCTAAAAGTTTTTAAGTTTTGATAGTTTAACGTATTAACTTTGATAAAAACGCTAACAAAGAAAATATGGGTGTTTTTTCAAGAAGTAATGGGCGATCGACGACGTAATATCGTGATATTTCCCAATTAGGTATATTGATTTAAAATATTATTTGATTAAAAGTTAAATTACTCATTTTATTATTTCATTAATTACATCCACAATATGTGTTAACAAAAAAAAAACATTTTTATTCTTTTGAAGTGGGTTAGTATATTATTTCATCGAGTAAAAGTTTATTCACACATAATTTAGACTTGCAATATTTTAATAATCTATACATTTATTTATTCGTGTGTCCCAATTATTTCAATATTTCATACATCATAAATCATAATAAAACTATGTAGATTTATAATTAAAATGGTATTCTGTAGTAAACTATTCATTTCATAGTAAATATCGTAAACAGTTAATTTGATATATAGGTATTTAGTACCAATATGTTATATACTTCTATTTAAACATTGTAAGTTTTTCATAATATTATGTTAATCAAGTGTCCAAAATGTGTGTTATATAAAATGTTCACATGAAGTATTGAAAGTTACTCATTTTATTTTATTGTGGTATTCCCAAGATATGTTAAGGCGTAAGCCCTTATATACATTGGTATATACATAGAAAAGAAAGGGCAACCAGCCATTCTATGGTGAAAATTGAATAGCTGTCGAGATTTATTTTATTATATTTTTTAGAACCTCTATTTAAATAAAAATTTTGATTTAATAATTATTTAATTATCACTTAGAAAATGGAATAATTTGTCCATTATATTCTGTATGGGGTCATATTGAAGTAAATAATTGTTTAATTTTTTTTTTTTTTTTTATTAATATCTGAGCCCCAAATAAACGGGATTTGTAATGCCCTACTCGAAAATACAAAGTTTATTTAAAAATAATATTAATTGATTCTATGTAAATGAAACATATCTCATCTATACCGATATATTTTTGTTTATTCAATTCAATACTATATATTTATATTAAAAAATATTGTAGATTATAATACTAGATGATATATGTATTAATTTTAGTACATTAAGTCAATATTTTTCTTTTTTCTTCTAGCATATTATGTCTACTACTGCTAGTTTTTAAATTTTCTTTTACCACGTCAAACCCAAACCATATTTTTAGGTCGATTCCCTTGTTGTTTCGATCATAGTTAAACTATTTCTTTCTCTACTTTCCTCATTATATGGTCTGACCATTGTATCCCTTGCCCCTTAATAAAGCTTATTATTGGTTTTTGTTTCAACATATCGTGCAGCTCTTTGTTATATATCCTCCGCCAGTTCTCTGTTGTTTCATTAGTGCAAGATCCGTTTATCTTTCTCCATACTGTGTTTTCGAAAGTCCTTAAGTTTCTCTGTTTATTTGGTCGTTATAAAAGAAAATATAAAATATAATTTATAATAATATTAATATTATTCATACAGGTTTACTTTAAACTTATTAAAGTTAAACTGTTCTTTGGTTACTTTTTGTCAATAATTTCAAACATAAAAACATAATTAAAAAAATATAAGTATAAAAATATAGTAAAATATTAGTATAAAAATATAGTTTTCGTCATATAACAGTACATGGTACACAATTTATAAGTGATGAGAAAACAATAAAAATTAAGCATACATTTTAAATTATCTAATAAATAGTAAACATTAGCAATGGCTAGAAGAATGTTTTCTATATTTCTATTATTATTATTAAAACATAATATTACGTCATTAAATTACTAAAATTGATTACTTCACAGTAGCTAATGTACACGAACAATGGCATACAGTAAATAATTTAGATAAATAATATGTTGTTATATAATATAATCAACGATTCACGATCAATCATTTAAAGATAAATTGGTATTTGCGATCAATTGTAGTTCGTTAAAAAGACTATGGTTGATTGTCGTATAATACATTATTTACAATCAATTGACGTATATCCTTAAAATACTTAAAATGTAGTGTCTTCACAGGAACTCAGTGGATTTTTTTTCGTCGTTTAAAAGGATCTTAGTGCACTATCTTTTTTTTTTCTACGACACAAATGGTAAATTTTTTAATTCATTTTAACTGTGTAAGGTATAACAGTCTTGATATGCAAATAGTTTATTTTAAAATAAAAATATAAAGTGTATAGAATTGATAATATAACTTTCGCTTAAATTCATTCTAATATCAACATTCAAAGCTAACAACATAATATTGGAGCTATTGAATACAAATTTTCTGTTTCGTGAGCGCGCGAGAGAGAGAGAGAGAAAGAGAAAAAAAATAGGTATGCGCAGGCCGTAGATATTCTATTTATTTCACGTTTTGCAGTAATTAATCAATCATTGAATACTTGATTATTGTGTTAAACTTTCTTGATTATAAAACTTGATGTGCATAATTATAAGTTGCAACTGGGACCAAGGTGAATAAAATATATTGTCAACATAGTTATTAATAATTATTAATAATATTTAAGTAATGAAAAATATGCATTTTATCCATTTCAGTTTTACTATAATATATTTTCACTACTTTATGGCCAACATAATATTTTTATGTAACCGTAAACAAATATAATTTTATAAATTAATTTAACAATTATTTTTTTTACAGAATAACTTTGTTTTATTAAGTAAATATATAACGATTTTTTTTTTTATTAAATATTGCATATGAAATAACAAAATACATAACTTATTTTGTTTTAGTAATTATATAATCATACATTAGTTTTTGAAATAATATTAATGTGTACTTACCTGTCATACATAATCTGTAATTTGAATTTTGGTTGTTAAACATTTGAGATTATTTTTTTATTTGATCCATTATCAGTTAATCACTTAGTTAATAGGTAGGTATGAATTTCCATTGAAGATAAATCTGAATAATTTTATTTTCTAAGTACACTTAAGCGTCAATATATATATATATTATATACATAATAAATTAACAAACAGTCAGGATGTTTTAGTTGGAATGTGCACGTGTACCTTAAAAAAAATTCACATTTTAAATATACTGTTGTGATTAACTGAATTGTAAGAAAACATTAAAAACCGTACATTTACATATAATTTTAATTTAAAACAATACAAATGGTAAAAATAAATAGGTACGATTTGTTAAAAAAAATAAACTCATTGTTTAGAGCTGATATGACAGAAAAAGGATAGTTGGACATAACATAATATTATAATCGGTTTTCCATCATGGCATTAAATATTATTTATACCTTTATTTACTACAAACGAATTATTTGTGCTGTTTGGTATATTTATGACTATTGGAAACGATATAATAATAGCATTATGTTTGTAAACCATTTTTGAAACGTGCGCGGTATTATAAAATTTCCTTAAAAAAATAAATAAAATAGTAAATTCGAAAAAGCACTTATTTTTAAAATGACATTTTCGAAAAGTAGTAAAATTGAAGAGCAATCTAATGGCGTATACAATTGAACCATAATCGATACTTTACTTTTGAACGCAGTGTATACATGTATATACATTAAACACACACACACACTTATATATATAAATAGTATTTTATTTATTGACGTTCCGGCTTAGCGTAAATAATGCTCTTTTACGTTTATTTATTGTCTATTGTCGTCTATTGTCGTCTATTGCGTATACACAGTTCTGTTGCGTAGCAGTATATATTTACTGAGAATACTCAAATTAATTTGGTATGGGTCCCTTGTCGCGTTCCGTGTTTTATCGCAGGTTTTTACTTGGGTGGACGCATAAATAGCAACGTTCGGGTGACAATGGGGATCATGTGATCCGCATCCAGCGCTATACGAATGATAAAATGAAAAACGGTCCTGGAGAAGACGTATAACATGGAACGCGTTAGGCGTACGAATCTAATAAGTACAGTTGTCAATTGTCATGAGCTATGATAGTCATTATTATCTACAAGTTTACAACAATATAACGCATATATTATGCGATTGTTGAACTACAATAACTTTTCATTGAAAGCTGATAAAAAAAAGAAAAGTAATGAATTGCTGTTGTAGCTACGCAGTGAAAAATGTAGTGAAAAAAAAATTATTTTTTGCTGGACAGACATAAATTATAATTACACGAATTTCGGAAGAAACGTCTTCGACAGTTTTTAAATGACGTCAGTTTATCGCGGATGACGGCTAATTTTTTTTTTTTTTTTACAGCCGATAACCTAATAAGCTTTATTTTTTTTTTAATTTCATGTCATTCAGCTGCAGTAAATGAGATCTAAGGATTTAAGTTTTAAAATGATTAATCAACGTACTAACAATGATTATAATCACTTTAGTAAACTACATTTATATAATTGTATATAAACAATATATAGTATGTAAAGTTTATATAATATATTATAAATTATAATATAAATATTTTTTTTAAATATTAAAAGTTTTTACAACATCAATCGTATGGTGAATAGTACAGACGACGTTATCGAATGTTTGTCAACTGTAAAAGATAAAATGTGCGATGGCATAATACAAAATAATACATATAATAATATCCATCTTGAATAGGCATAGTCATTAAAATTACGTCGTAAACACATCAAAATGATCGGAGTTTACAGTAATTTTGTGGTCCGAAATGTTAACTCTGACATCTTTTGCTGATAATATAATGATACGAAGAAAAGGGGATGGTGTAATGGTTCGCAATAAAAATGCTGAGCCATCGTAAAAATTTAGCGATCGGGAGTTTTTATTTTTACTCATCCGCAGTATATATACACAATTTCAATGTTCGTACTGATAAGCAATAACCATTATAAAATGTAATATCAGTTTTAATAGCTGTTACATTTGCGCTCGAATGGTTATTTTATTTCTGTGGGGTGTTTTGTATAAATGCCATTTTCGGAGGACGTTCATTCCACGAGGGGTGTTGGCCTTTTACATCGGACGACTGACCATTAAAAAAATAAAACAATAAACGTGTGTAATCTTCACAAAATTTTTCGTTGAAACCATGCGAATAACCATTAATAATTACACCAATTTTATAGTTATTTCGCATTGTCATGGTATGTATACGTATCTAGAATTATGGATATTATAATATATTTCCGTTGTAACTACTGTGTAGTCTGCATACGTCTTCCATGTGTTAGATTGTTATTTTATTTTATATACACAACTCATGTAATTTTTATGATTTCAAAGAATTTATAATATATACAACGCAGTGTCGTAGCTAGAATTTTTTTTTTTCGGAACGAGTGGGTACTACATTTTTTTCCTCTAGTTTTTGCGATGGTAGAATACCTACGTATCATCTATTACTTTATGACCCTTTGTTCGTTGACTGTTTGCTACACATTTACTTTTTCTTATGAATGTTCAATTATGCTAATAAATACCGTATACCTACATCTAAAATAACACTGTATTTACATTATTATAAACTACCTAATCAACATATGTATTAATATTAATATGTCTTGTAAACATGAAATTTAATTTTTTATTTGAATGTTATTACTAAAAAGACTGACAAATTTAACTTTTATAAACAGAATAGATTTAAAACAAGCGATAGCTGACCTTACACACATGAAATGGATAAAAATAAAAGAGATTATTATGAAGCAACTAAATTAATTTAAATGATTAAAAACATAACAAAAGTCACAATTTGTACAAAAAGTTTTGATAAACAATTGAGACCCTTAAAATGTTCTGATCAAAATTTTAAAATTTAATATTTATATTTATTTAATAATAAAATACATGTTTTATGTGTGAAATACTTAATAATAATAATAATAATAATCTGTTATGAATAAACATTAAAACTTGTGATATTATTGATTTTCATATAATTATATTTAATTAACGGAATAATATCATATTTATAAGGAAACTTTAAAATATACAATATGATATAGATATTAACTTTGAAAATATAACAAAACTTAATACTAGTGATCACAGTATTTTACTTTATAAATAAAAATAATTTTTTTAGGTATATAGACAATCATAAATGTTTAGGTATTTAAAACATATTTGTATTGTATTAAAATAATAAATAAAACCTTTATAATAATTGTAATAATGAATGATAAAATAATTTTTATTTAATTATTAATTGAAATGTCAAAGTTTTCAAATAAATATTTAAACAATCAAATTAATAAATCTTTTTTTTTCGATAAATCTAACAATAATTTAATTAAAATCCAATATTACAACCATGTGTATGTGCAAGTATTAGAATAATTATGCTGCTTTTCCATTTGATTCATCGGCCAAGTTTTTAATCCAATAAATTAAATCGAGAAATAAATATGTTTTAAGCTCATAATAATATTATTAATGTTGTTATTTAAATTAATAAATTATGTATAATCATAGCCTCAATAAATCAATGATAAAATATAATAATTGCAAGTTTTAAAAGTTCTTCTTCGAGGAGACAATAATACTAAGCAAAATGTTTAATTTTTAAGAAGCGAAACACTAAAGTGTCTTTTGATTCATCGAGTATTAAAAATACTAATAAGGCGATCATGATCTTTAAGAGTATTTTTTAATATTTAGTAATCTTTTTCAGACATATTAATTATGTCTTGAATTATACTAAAGTAATGTAATTATGAAAAAAACTGAAATTGAAAATTTGGGTTGGAGAAATTAAGATCATGTTTTAAACGTAGCGAACTTTGTATCTTTTATTTTAACTATACCAGGTTAAATTTTAATGTTAATCTCTAATTCGAACATTATGTCAATTGCAGTTGAACCTAGAATATCTATAAAATTATACATTAATTTATAACCATGCATTTAAAAACATTAACATAAATAAAAGAATATGTATTTGCATTTAAATGACTTATGTGTTATTAATTGATATCTTTTGATTAATAACTGTTGCAGGTATTACTACAAAAGAGAAATTTGAACATTCTGTAATATTATATGACAACGTTGGAGATCGAAACCTATTATTGTATTGTCGTAATAATAATTTATCCAATGGAAAAATCATCTAAAAACAACGAATAACATCTTAAAATCATATTGTTCTGTGGTGGTTTTGCTGTTATAAAATATCATCTTAGTTGCGCTTGGCTCGTGACTGCTGGGAGGGGTAAGTATAGTGAATCAGCCACTCTAAGAGTGTTCCACGAGATTAAAACGCAGATGCGCGTGTTTTAACAAAAGAAAATAGTAATAAAGTACTTTGGCACAAAGTCGTGTAGGTATCGACATATACACAGACGAAGAGAAAAAACATAAAAATAAACGTGGATTTATGCACTGGCGGCCCAAATACGAGATAAATATCTCGTTTAGGTAAGTGCATATACGCGCGTGTACAAATTACACACGAAAATACACTTACGACACACACATTTATATACTTTAAGTTAAAGCTTACTATTGAGAACGTATATATTGCATTTGGCAATTTAATGAAGATGATCGCGAACGTTTGTTTTTGCGGTTCTTATATCCGTATACGCGTACATCATCTATTGTATACATCATCTCTCAAACGAGAGAGGTAGAATAAAAAAGTCTGTACACGTGTCATTTCGCCACAATCGTCGTCGTCGTCGTCCGCAAAAATCTCAGAGCCGGTTACGAAAAACGGTCGTAAAAACAAACCCGACAAATGGTTCACTATTCTGCAGGCGTAGCAGTATAAAAACTATTTTATATATATATATACATTTATATATATATATTATACGCTTCACAACATTTACCGGGCATTTTATTCTACTCGTCAAAATCGACGTAATGAATTCTTCTTTAGTAAAATAAAAAAAAACAAATAAAGATAAGATATATATCGTGTTTAATTTTTTAATACTCCATCGTTTTCAAACAATACAATATATCTCATCTGTATTATATCATAAAAAAAATGATCACAATATTTCTATTTTTCATAGAATAAAAATTGTGTGGCAACTAGAAAAAATAAATCATGTACAAACCACGAAGGTGACGTTAGCAATCGAAGTAAACAGGAGACAAGCTTCGTAATATCACACATTGTTACTCTGCAACAGATTAAAATCAATCGTTGTAAAATTATAACATGTGTGAACGATGCATATAATAATATAAACACATCAAAATGTTCAAAACATTTGCACGGTATTAGTTGTGCATGAAAAGTTGATAGTTAAAAAGAAAAAGGCGTCACACGGAACGCGCAAGTTGATGGCTATTATTATTATTATACACATATTTTCAGCGAGACTTATTACCGTATGTATGGTAATAAATATAATAAAAAATAAAACTCACTACATGGCATATTGCCGCAATAATATATGTGTTCGCACGTTACTCACTTTCTGGGTAAAACAGCAAATGCTGCAATTCTCGAGTACTCTCTTTATTATTAAACATATACACGGACGCGTGGACTCCTGTGGTATAATATGCCTATGTACAATGTACTCGTATACATTATACATGTATACACATTTTGTTTTTGTGCGATTTATTTTCCCGTACCCCTTTTTCCTACTAGTCCTCCACCTCTGGGCCATTTCCATTTCCGCTACCGCCGTCCTCTTTATATCCGGTAATGAGCTTAAAGATTTCCGGTCTCCTATATATAACTATATATTTTGGAGGGTGCCTTGGCGTATTTCGCCGTCGTCGGCATATAATTCAATGACGGTGACGACAAAAACGTATAAAGTTGCACACACCATCTGTATATATATATATATATATATATATATATATATATTTATAAATATAAATAAATAAATAAATACACAAACGTACCGCAACCGTGACACGGACAGACGATGCCTCCGGAGAGACGTAGCGGAGACTTTTGTGAAATATCAACCGTTACCGTGGTGGCGGTCGTATAATGTGTAGGGGATTTGCGCGCTGCAGTTGTTTGCCAAAGGCATTTGTTTTATCTCGTTTCCATGCACCACGGTGCCAAAAGCCTGCGGGGCGTCACGCAGTCGTGTGCGTGTGCACAAATTTCCTGGTCGCAGATTAGTTTTGGGAATCAAACGCAAACAGAAATAATAATAATAATAGTAATAAAACAACTTTTTTCCCGTCCCTTATTGCCTGCTCACAATGACGTATAAAATATTTGCGATCATTGAATAACGAGGTGCAAACACCGTATACATACGTGAAATACATGTATATATATATAAATGCACAATTTATTAAATGCGTAAGTAAATACGCGAGAAACCTAAACATCACAAGGGACTATATATGCTACGCTACTGCATGCTGTCGTGTCGTTTCATATATATATGTATATATATATATTGTATACGAAAAAAAATACTAATACAATTATGTTATTAAATTATTTAATATTTCGACCGAACCGCATTTATCGAATAAAAAAGACTGTTAAAACAACTATAATATTTACGTTTTTTTTTTACATAGCCGACGAACACAACAATATAACGAATTATTTGGAAATTCATAATTAGTTTATATACGGTATGTACCAGACACGCACACGTATTTCACGCATACGTATTTGATATAATATTATATTATATTATGATGAATATATAACATTAAAAAATGCCTTAATTAAATTTCACGGATTAGTAGCGAAGTCGGTTGAAATAATCACGATTTCATTTGTAGTAGGTACAGCTACAGTGTATAACATTATTCACAACTTCGTTAAAAAATGTGAAAAGTTGTGTACGTAACATAATTTGAATATTGTTAATATTTGAATAATATTAATTATTTTGTAACATTCGTAGATCTAGTTATTTTGAAATTATTGTCGGAAAAATGTAATATTTACAGTAAAACATTAATTTTTTGACGAGTCATTAATTTATTGTTCCAATCGATCTGAACGGTTTGTTCCAATAACATAATAATGTTAATCTGGTACGTTTGTGTTATGTCTCGTCAATAATAATACAGTCTGGTGGGAATCGGTTTAAAATAACACCACGATAGTATGAAATACATTTGAAAATTATAATATACTGTTGCTTGTTAGAATATATTATATTATACTAATTATTTCATTATACCAGCTTAGTGGTGTTAAATACGTATTTATATGAGACGTAATTTTTACAGAGCTACGCCGAGCACTTATATTTTATTTCTACTTAAAATATTTCTTTATTAATTATTTAATTAATCTAATTTATACGCATGTTATTCAAATTAATTACTCTACCCTACTTTAAACTATCTTATTTTAATAACTTATCACGTTCTATACATTTTATGCTTCAATTAAGTATTTATCATTATTAACATGTATTAAATACTTACTATACATTAATGGCTAGTTTACAAAAACATAAATTTGAAGTTTTTTTTTTGCATACATTAACATTTTTCTTATTATCGAAAAAATAACAAATAATTATTATCTGTAAAATAATTAATAGTATAGGTACTTAATGTACCTATAGTTATTTTTATATCATATAAAAATAATTTTCTATAACAATATTTGGAAGTTCTTTTTTGTGAACTATAATTTTCAGATTTTTGGTAAAAAGGAATAAAAAAAATATCACGGTTTACGAGAAATTATTTTAACATCAAATAGTGGAATTCTAATGTTCAAGTTTAATTTGAATTTGTTATTAATTATATCCTAAATGGATTATTTAACATTTTTTTTCTTTTTTATTTAAAGACATTTTATGACCATAACTTATAAGTTGCATTAGACATATAGATTTATTATATAATATTTTACTTAAAAAAAAATAAATATAATATTATGTAATAATACGTATTAAATGTAATCCACTAATTAATAATTAAAACATTTTGTAAATGTAAAATTGATTTATGAGATATGTTCATAGTAAAACAATGCTATGTAAATTATTCATTGATATTTTAAGAATTTTTTTGTGATGATAAACATATTTATCTATAAATATTTAAAAACTTCAATTTTATCGATTCGTTATACCTTGCCTCGGTAGTGATTTGCATCTATTTTTTTTGTTTTGTAATTCTTGCAATTTTTAAGTAATGTGATATATTATTTATTACTGTTCTTTTTTAAATTTTTTATCATATTACCTTATCGTATGTCATATTGTCATAAGGGTTTAATTTCTTTCTAACATAGTTGTATAATATTTTATATAGTATAAAATGTATACACATATTATATCTATTTAACCATAGTGTTTGATTTTACATTATAGTTTACAAAATACATTTATTTTTTACACCATATGGTATACTATTATTTCATAACTTATAAAATTTCTAAAAGTTATGTTTTAAAATGTATTATTTCTTCAGTGATTGTATGGTATTATACAGATATATTTTATTAAAACAAATAAGATTGAATTGGCGTACTGAAACTACCCGCCCCCTACAAAATGTTTGAAAAATGTAATTGTACGCTTTGACAGATTCACAAACATAGATCAATTTCAGTTTCCACATTTAATGACCACTATAAGATCCAAACATTAAATGATTTGTCTCAATTTATTTTCCTGACAACTCCACTATGGCACTATTATTAAACGTCTCTTAACGATCAGACGGGACTCCGCCAAAACCACAACCTCAAAATATTAGGGTATATGGTATATAAAGGTTTTATCCCCATGTTTATCCCGATTAGTAAATTCTTTTTCTTTTGTTAAAATATGATCGTATGCCGAATTCACTACCGCAGTAATACGCATCTAAGAACTTTTATATGCATAAATAAATAATACGAGTAAACTTTAAATATATATAAAACAGTACTTATATACCACTTATTTATCATCAAAGTCAGATCTCTACGAAATTAATAATTATTAAACTTACATTAACTACGTATAAATAAATAATCAACTATAAATTAATGACTTAAAAACTTTTAATAATCTCATCTATCGTTAATAACTGACTAAACTATGACAGTTTAATATGGTATTATAGGAATTCAACCAGATATTATCAACAATATAGATCTCCGGATAAAATAAGTTAGTTATAGCCCATTGCTATTAGTATAATAAGAGAGAGAAAAAAAATATAAATATTTATTAATTACTTTTGTTTTTAATGTTTCTTATAATATTCAAATCGTTTAGTACTTATATATATATATATATAATTGTATCTCATTTAAAGTTTTTATAACTGTTTATATTTATTAATTTTTAATAACTTTGACGAGTAAATTAATTCGTAAAATTAAAAATATTATAACTCCACATTAACACCAATGTTAACATATCTTCACGAATTTGACAAAAAATACTTCGTCTGAGTTTCACAGGTAGTCGATATAAATAAAAATAGAAGATAATTAGAGGAACGAAAAATGTTTGATAAAATGAGCCATATAATATATACTGAAATATATTATATTACCTGAGAGCTAAAAATTAATTTGTAAGATTTAACCTAATCAATGTTTTATCCTAATTCATTAAATAATTCTTGTTAAATGGATTTGCTATAAATTTATCATTATTGATTTTATAATTATATTTATTGTTGTCACGATTATATAAGAAGACGTATTAATTTTTTTTAAAATGCAGTGTTTTAATAACTTGTTTTGTTATGTTGATAATTTGAAAATTTGGTTGTATATTAATAATCATTGAATAAAAATGCTTACAACCTACATATTACGTAAATAGTTAATACATCCGCATAAATTAGCGAAAATTAGGTTAGACGTTAAATATTGTGAATTTAAACATTTAAACTAATATAAAGAGCAATGATTTCTACGAATGGGCCTAACAACATAACGTATGCTAAAAGCTAGTTAAAAAATGTTCTATTAAATATCTATTTTCAAATTTGGAACGAAAATAGCTTCATTGAAATATATTTATTTTTTTTTCATATTTTCATTTTTAGTATTAGGGGCTATACAAGTTTTACTATATATTTACTATTTCTTAATATTGACATGGGTTAAATTAATTAATTGTTTTATAAGTGTGGTCAAAATTCATGGACGTTAAAAATCATTAGGACATATTATTTATACATTATATTTCGTTGCATGTTATATTTTTAAATGTATTAATTAAAGTATACTTATCTAAAAACTTCTTTAATAAAGTACTTACAACTTATAAGCCATTTAAATGTTTAAATTGTTCTTCAAATAAAACTCACACTGTAAAATTACATTTATAGCTTATATAATACCTAATAAATGTTTAAACTAGAAAAAATCGTATTATACACAATTGGATTATACGTAATATTACATTATTAAAAATACTTATTATAACCAATACACAGTATAGTTCACTGGCATAATCTTATAAATCCACTTTGCGTGTTTTTTGCTGTAAATAGCTAAATCATGTTAAGTTAAAGTAAAAAAATTAGGATTATTGTGAGGCTTCACAGGTTCTATGACAAATCGTATAATTATTAAAACGAATAACTCGATTATGTCTTATGTTCTGTAGTTAAAAATGTATGCATCTATGAGGTAACCGATAGAATATTTTATTGTTCGTTACTCAAATTAAGTACAGAATAATATTGTGTAGTATGTAAGTATGTTCAATTTTCATACTAAAATAATAGTTGATATTTATAAGTACTTAAAATGTCTGATAAATATTATTTATAATTTCGAAGGTTCAATTTTTGATCGTTTAATTTATATTGAATGTATATAAAATGATATTCCATTTGATAATACACATAGTATTATATAATATTATTTTTGTGGGCGTTTAACGGTATATCGTGGGTTTGATTTATTATTATTACTATTACACGCACACACGGTGTGTAATTTCTTTCAGTAAAATATCAGCAGCATACTCAATAATAATTGTGTGTTTTTTTTTATTTCCTACAATGTTATATAATAATATACCTAAACATAATAGCCTACGCACGTTAACGTGTGTTTTTAATGTTTTATATAAATTCGTAATTTGGTCAGGGTGTGCGATAACAAAACGATTATCACAGAATAATAGAAAAAAAACTTTAAGGTTTTTCAAACAACAGTCGTCCATCTTGCCATAAATCTTTGAAAATCGTTTTAAAATGTTATCGTTTATGATTTTCAACTAAAACATAATACGCGTTATTACGTTTGGCATGCAATTGTATCAAGTAACCTCGATTATCTATTTATAATCGTTTATTATTAAAAATAATTATCCATTCAGTAAACTCGCGTCAAGTTATTATTGTTTATATAAATAAAATATGTACAATAAATAGGTACACGCGTATTTCACCATTGTTCTGCGTGTGTAATACACAGTCATGTACACCGTATTGTATAATGTATATACCTATACATTAAACATAGAATCGTACAAAGCGTCCTTGCATAAAAAACAATCAAACGACTATGTAAACATGTAGGTATTCACATATTTCGTTGTTAGCGATCCATCTTGTGGTTCGAAGATATTGGTGATAAACTCAGTCTAATTCACGCACGATATAAACATTGATTAGCCATTGCACGCTACGATACAATGTATAGTATTTGACATGCATGTTGATGTTATACCAATATATTATATGGAATTGTAGTGCATTACCATAACGCAACGAAATACGTTTTTATTTTAAAGGCAGCTGAGAAACAACGGTTTGAAGAGCCAAAAGTTTGTAATCGTGTCAAACGGACTGAACGTCCGTTCACGATGAACTGAATATTAATGCAGTATGTAATATAAACCTATTTAATATGTATAATACTTGTTTGTATATTATATATACATATAAAATACCAATCAATACTTGAAATTTACATAATGGCTCTAAATAAATTATGAATCGTATAGTGGCGAGACGAAATGCGTTAAGTATAAATATATCAATCTACAACTATCCATATTATCATGTTATACTGAACAGAAAACGTGAAAATTGCGTTAAATACAATTTTTACGACGGATTATAACAAGTTGTGGAAACGGTAAAATTATTACACGACCCAACTCATAAATATATATTAAATTATTATTTTTATATTCAAATAATTTGTACGTTTTCACATATAAGATTACATTAAACAGACTTAAGGTTTTAATCTATACATATGTCACGATTAAATGTATGAAATATGTATAAGTTATGCTATTTAGGGATCAATTTGATGACTTTAATTACAAAGACCACTATTTCAAGTATGTTGTTATTTGCTGCTTGTATTCTAAAATTATTTAATAAGTCTATTAGTTAATAGGTATGTGTCAATTTTACTGTTTGAAAATTATTTTAAGTCCACAAATATTATGAATAAATTATCTAGTATAGTGTTATTAATTAATGTGAGAATACTTGGATTTCACTAATTTGAGGTTAAGTAGACAGATATGACAAGTTCTAAATATCTAATGAGATTTACAATAATCGTTTCTAAGGTATTTAAATATTAACTACGAATTTAAAATTATTAAATACAAAAATCAAATATTTTTCTATATTTATTAGTCATTACATTATTCAGGGTATTACTAATGAGAATTTAAAAAAAAGAATCGCAATTATAATGTTTATCAAAATACTGCACTTTTATAAAATATATAATATTATACAATTTCTGTTTGATACGATTCGTTTTTAATTTTATTAACAAAATATTTAAAGTAATTTACTGTCTGAGAAAACTTTCTCATTTTTATCCATTATAATTTAAATCAAAAGTAATTGCGACATTATTTAACACTGCACACGTATTTACTCACAATATTTGTGCGTAATTATTATAGTTACACTTCGTCGCGTATTTTACGTACCAACATATTATAATATTGTAATAATTTTAAGTATTTTACACGTTTCTGAAAATAATATGCCTCGCAGATTAGATGCGTATAATTATTATTTAAATTTATTTACCTCAATACTGAATATGTTATATAATATTTCCTATTATTAAAACGTCAAGCCTCTAAACATTTTATCACGCGAAGCTATTATTTGTTCAACACGGTTCGACCGTTCTTAATAACATAAAAGTATGAATAATATCTTCTAAAAATTATGTTTCATATACTGTACACATATTATAATATCTCGCTCGCGTTTATTTCATTAAGAACATAAAACACACACACCCTTATGGCAGCTGCATTGCCGCTGCAACATCTTGCAGCAGTTCTGTAAACCAAGAGTATTCGCAGCGCGTCTGTTTTATGTATTTTTCATCGTACCTTTTACCCACTCTAATCTTGTCGACGACGCACGAAGGTTAATTATCATAAACTATTTATAAATAAAGCGTAGTTTTCGTGAAAACTATTAATGACCAAACAAGCGCTAATTTAATTTCGACTGTTAAACAAAAAACTTGTTTGGGTAGACATTTTGTTTGCATCTCAAAAAACGGTGTCAATACAAACTTTATCGTAGCGGGAATCTAAATGTTTAATATTTAAATAGAATTTTTGGATATAGTTGAAATTTGTTGAATTATTCCTTTTTAATTATCTAATTTTAATTTGAAGTTTGAATTGATAATTTAATTGGAATTGAAGTTTAAGTTGAAGCTGAAAAGCAAAAAAAAAAACACTTGTTCTTATAGCTGCATAAAAATTATTTGTATTTTTGTACCTAGAATATGGATATACATAAAGGTAATAGCACTAATAGGTACCTATAATACAGGTATATATATATATATATATAAATGTGTGTGTGTTTGTGTGTGTGTGTTTATATTCATCAATATTTATGTATGATAGCTTATATCTTTAAATATTTTAAAATCCTAAACAAAATATATTTTAAATTGACCAAATATATTATAAATATACCTCTACTATACTAAATTACCATATTCAATTATTTAATTAAAATTGAATAAAAATAAATTACCAAGACTACTATCAAATAACATAATAATATATAATTTATATCAATGATCTATGCTCTATATAGTACCTATGGTTATATACGTAAACTATTATTATATTTTTCATTATAGTAATTAAATTAAATGTCAAATAGTAAAGTAATGAATAAACGAGTTTATATTAATTAAAACGTTCTACTAAATTAGAAGAAATTTTAGCTACAAATATTATACTGTATACATAATTTATATTAATTAAAAACATTGCTATAATGTTTTTATTATTAATACAACTATATGGAAAATCATAATAGTTTATTAAATTAATATTTATTTTATTTTTCTGAAAAAATCATATCATACATTAATTACGATTATGTAATTATTCATACGTCGATTTTAGTAACAATGTTATGGTATTGATTTCATCTATTTACGACGAAGCTCGGAAGTTGAACGTATAGTAATCTATGATACAAATTAATATATATATACATATATCAGATATTTAGAACGTGATAAACAAACTATATTACAGTCTGTTCCACCTACTATACATCTATTAGGATAATTTACTCAATCGTTAATCACTGAAGTGCAGTATTGTACATAATATAATCGCGAATAGCATATTATACAATTTTAAAAGTTTACGGTCCTAATTTTCTATACACAATAATATAATAATATGTATTTATACTACAGATTAAGTACAGTATACACGATATAACAAATGTTGAGAATACATATATCTGCTTTATTATGTACACACACACACACACACACACACACACACACACACACATATATAGTATTATTCAACTTATATTAATGGCGAACGTGTAGTATACAATATAACATGGCGTGCTAACGCAAACGTTTGTCTCATTAATGAGTGGTTTTCGTTAAACATTTTGATGTATTCGGTCTCGTTGAGGGTGTACGTTTAACGAGATAACGACGTGATTGAAGAGCGTGTACTCATGGCATTAAGAGAGTGCAGGTGTATTATAATGTACAGTGTAAAATTATGGAAAGAAAGAAATAGAGAAAGAAAGAGAAAGAGAGTGAATAAATATGGTAAAGGGTAGCCAGACAGAACGAAAAAAATTCAAAGAGAATTAAGATAATTTCAACTCGTTGAGACTCGTTGAAGAGGTCGATATAATGAGGAAAGTGTTTTGGACGTAGACGAAGAGAGACCGAAAACAAGGGGGTCGTCATCGAGCGTTCTGCAATGGGAAAGCCGAAAAAAAAGACTGAGGTGGAAGTGGGAAGAAAAAACAATGGAAATTCATTATCTGAATTAAACGGGTGTGGAAACGATGTGAATATTTTTGCATATTCAACAGATTTTTGTTATATTATTCAATACGATTTTTTATGTCTTCCGCAAACAATAGCTCTAGATAAACTATTTGAAAAACTACAGTTAATAAATATTATACAATATACATGTATATATTATTATCATTACAACCATTATTGTTATATAAAAATTGTGGTAATCGAGGGGTGAAAAAACACTCTCATTAACGTTATAAAAATACATTGTGTGTATACACACTACGTATACACCATTGATTTTCGACAAAAATATTGAATTTGGTTTCGGTGTGAAAATAAACGTTATCCCTTCAATAGTATAAAAGAATACAATTATTGTTTTCATTATCGATTTTTTTCTACCCCTCATTATTGCAAAATGTAAATTTGTTTTTTTTGTGCAGTTTGTTTCATAAGTTTTAGAGAACCACAAAGAAAATGCACATAAATTATTGGTACGTGTACACATTCAAATAAAAAAACACAGTTTACTAATAAGTATAATGCATTTTGATTTCAAGCTTATCTCTTATTTTTTACTTGTATATTAGTCACTATTATTTGAAAATTAACTTTCATGGTGAAACCTGTAACCTTATGTACACAATGTATACATGTACGTTTTAAAAGTCCAATATACATACTATTCGTCCCTGAACATTAATAATATTATATACGTAGATCAAGTAAGTCATTTTACGTGGCTAAATGGTGACTATAGTTTTTTCAAGGTACATTATGTATATTTTTATCAACTATTTATTTTCAACTTTATGATTAGAAGCAGGATATTTTTTTCTAAAAATGTTGAATGTTTAGTAAATAATCGTTTTTATTTATAATCATTTAAAGCCTATACGAATTAAATGGTAGGTTACTTGCGATATATGTAGCCTCCAGTATTCATTTAAATATTAAATGTTTATTAACAATTAACTATTAATTCGATACTTATATTTATTTGTTCCCAATAATTTAAGAAAAGAATTCTGTTTCTGTTTATCTAAATTGAAAGTTCAAAATATTGTCATTATTAAAATAAGACGAAAGACACTATATATGGTATCAAAAAGTATAAAAATTATTATTGTCCAAAACAAATGTATTTTTTATAAATACTTCAAAAAATATAAAAACATTTTTTTTTTTTTAATTTCAAATATTATTCTTGTAAATTTAATAAACCATTTATTTTCGTATATTATAATATAAATACAGATGAGAATATGATGAAGTATGCGTATTGCGTATGTTATGTGTGTGTCACTAGATGAATACAGTATACATAACAATATCAAAATATTTTTTCTAATTGTTAAGTTATCAATATATGATTGTATTATTGATCAATAATAATAAAAAACTAAATAAATAAGTTATGATATAACTCAAATTGTAAATAACGTTTTTACTCGTTGATCAAATGCGTTTTTCTGCATAGAAAATATATTTACAGAAATACGTTGTTGATATTGTTACTGCTATCATATTGTTAAATGGTTTTTTTATTTCCAAAATGTGTACCGTTGGCATAATCATGTGTATCTCTGTGGGTTACATTTTTGTAAAATTTAATTTCCCTCCAAAAGCTTTTTAATATTCATCCACCACAATTTAATAATAATATAGGAGCCAACCAAACGAAAATATGATAAAGTCTGATGGTTAAACGTTATTATTAGTCGCTCAGTCTTTTAAAAATTGCTCAACTGTTTAATCATAAATAATCATAAATAATATACCAATATCGTATTATTATTTTCCACGACGATAAAGTTTCATGTATTTTTTAACTATCATCTTCGATTTTCTACTTACCAATACGACCAAATATGTTACCCAATTTACTTCTTATTGATAGAACCAAAATGTACATAAAATGCATTTATTACCAATTCAATAAACACCGCAACAACAATCTGCTACCTCTTGAGTCTTGATAAAATCCGTTATTTGGCAACTGTTTGGTTGAAAATAAAATATAAAGGACCTATTAAATCATCAAAAATATTTATTTTATTATCATTTATAAATTTAAGAAGTAATTTTTGTTGAAAAAGGCGTGTATTTATAGATCTATCTAAATAGTTGTAATTAAATTGTTTTAAAAAATTATCCAAATAAAATTTATAATTTTGGAAATACGTTTTTTCTTTTTTTCATACGTGGAAAAGTTATTTTAATTATATTTTAAACATTTGATCATAATTTAAGTTAAAAAAAAAAAAAATTATATATAGTATAATACCACGGAATCGATACACCATATCGTAGCTCTTACAAACTTGAAATGTTATTGCGTCTTACATATTTTGATGTAAATAGTCAATAGAATACAACACATTTTACCTGGAATAACAATGTTCGGAATGGATATACTGTCGAATTAATTAAATATAAGAAAGCCAATATATTATCACAAGATTCTAAACGAAACAAATATTTAATTTTAGTTTATAAAAAGAAACCTACAACATTTATTTTTTTTATTAGTTTTATTGTATGTTTTTTTTTATTAATTTGACTATATTATACGTATGTATATACTATACATCTACTATTATGTGTGTAGCATACAGGTACTTATAATTCATTTTACTAATTTAACTGTATGAAGTGTGTATATTATAGAAATATTTAAATAAATTATTGATAATACATTTTTTTAAATATAATAATATTATACTTCAGGAGTTTATTTAATTAATAAATTCTTTGGTTAAAAGTCGTACCTATGTATAATTATATGGAAAACAATTAAAAATGTATTTTATTCCTATTTTACCTATAATGCATTTATTTACGTAGATATGTTATTTTAGGAACCAATGTGTATTTGAAAGCAGTTATTGAGATATTTTAAATGGTTGGCGCGCAATAGGTCTACCCGAATTCGGAAATACGAGTATATTATTATCAAATTATACATTAATTCTTAGCTATTTTCGGCTCGTCAAGCGTTCCGACATCCGGATAGTTGTTCTCTTCATGCGATTAATGTGATATTTGACATTAATTTCGTATACGCATTACAATATAGTAATATTACGCAGTACTTGGAATATTCGTTTCCGCGAACTTCACCATTAAGAATCTATATTCGACAATCATTTGATATCGTTGGCAGAAGAACATAATTTAATCATTCCTACTATTATGTTATTATTATTGTTGTACAATGGCATATGATTATTAAGACTGTTTACGATTGATCGGTTAGGTTTGGTACTCGTGAGACGATCGGCGAAACGATTGGAATTTCATCATAATATGCGAATACTCCCATAGTGAGGTGAGTATTCGTTTCTGGCGGAATTACTAAAACCTACGTCAGTCGACGTACGGACTACGAACACGTAGGTGCAGTGTACACGACTTACATAATGAGCATTGATGGTGTTGTGCCTATAATAACATTAATAAGTAATAACTATATAATACGAGTGTATGTAATTTCGTTTTTTTAATTGAAATAAAAAACGCGTATACAATTCGTCGGTGTTCATTACATAGTGTTTATGCGGTCATAACGATGTGTACGTGGATCGCGAGCACCGGTCCCGAGGCGCTGGTCGGCAACCATGACACGCCGAAAACAAAAAACCCCTATTTACAGTGAAAATAAATTACACTAGAACCTCCCCGTTATTTTATTTTTGGGAACGCGATGCTGATGCTGTGTTATATAGTAGGTGGAGTGTACCGACAATGCCCAGGGGGCCGCGATGTTTAAAATACAAACAGGCAAACAGCATAATATTACGCGGGCTTATAATATAAATATACCTGAATATAAATATTATATATATATAATATGTGTGTATGTGTGTGTATAGGAGGTACGGACCTGCACCACGAGGCGTGCAGATCGTTTTGTTTTCACTCACTCACACAGACTTTTACTCTGTTCTGACCACATATTGTCTAATCGTCTTATAATAATATCACTTTATAATTTATATTGCATGACGGCGTGTATGTACCTACGTAAAGACGTTTTACCTAGTATCGGCTTCTAATTTTTATTTCTCTTTGCAGGGTGTATGAATGTTTATAAAAACCTTATGAAAACCGACCATCACCGTAACGAGTATTATTATAGTTGTTATCGTAACAAAAATATGCATTAAAAGTATCATTACTATATATAAGCGTGAGACGTCCAATTATAAAATACTTTTTTGCCTCAATGTATAATAATATTACCATTCAACTGACAATTACAATTGTTATTATTTCGGTAACAATAATATCCTATATTAATGTAAATATCGTTGAAATTCTAAAGGTGCCAATTTTAATAATAACTATGTTTATGTTTGGATTTTAAGCGGATCAAACATCTTTTGATATTGCGTAATAAATTTCGTATTATTGTTATTATGCTATGACTTCCTGGACTGATTTTATACGTTTTTATTAAGTTTTAGATAAAAACATTTCTGAATTTTTTAAACTTCTGGACCTTTTATAAAATAATTATTTATTTTTAGGTTTTATTATAATGTACAGCTAAAATGTAGAAAACATATTGACAGTAGATTTTTTTTCAAGTCAATGACAACTAAGAAACGATAAATATTTTTTTATTTTTTTTTGATTCTCAGTAGAGTAATACATGTGTATAAACTTAACAATAATATGTGTTTTTTTTGTGTGTTTGTTTTTGTTCACCTTTAAAGAAGTAAAAATAATTCGATTTTTAACTTTAGGGGTGGTTTATGGTGGAAAATTGAATCTAGTTAATACTCGTAGATTTAAAGTAATAATAATTAAGAAAAACAGAAATGTTTACATTAAATAAAATGTATATTTTATTTTGTTTTAATCCAAAAACGAATATTTATAGATATCATAGATACTTGAAATGTTCACCTTATGCTCATTTTATCCTATATAAAATAATTAATTGAAAATATCTTAACTCTTTTTAAGATATTTATGGACATTTTTAGTTTTAAGTTTTTTTTTTTTTGCGATAAATAAAATTAAGATAAAAATGTATTGTTGGACAAAAGTTCTTAAAAATCGAATTCAATATTCCACATAAACTATTCATAAAAATGATTTATAAAAATATTAAATATACATATGCGCAATTTTTATTTTTTTATGCATTTTAAATACATATTTTAACTAAATTTAGTTTTTGATTTTATTTTATCAAAGTTACTAATATTTACAAGCTATTTTATAGAAAAAAATGTATAAAATCTTCAATTTTTATCGCAGAGGTTTGAAAAATTATTTTAATGTTCCTCATAGTAGTTCATACTGGAAAAATAATAGAAACATGGTAAGATGGAAGTTCGAAACAAAATAATTCAACCTGCAGAAGTGTTTATAATCTTAATTATTTTGTATTAATAAGTGAACTTATAAGATAAATAAAAAAATAGAAAATTAAATATCGACTAAAGAATATCTATCAAATATTCAAATATTTAATGATTATTAAAATTACAATATATAGACGTAATTTATTCATATTATGTAACTTGACACGCAAAACGTTTTGTTTATGTGTAACATATTCGAAGTGGTAGATTAAGCTACAGTAAAATATTACACCATACATGTAGTATTATAATGCAATACAACGTTCGTGACGAATTGATAATAATATATTAATATACGACTATATACGAGGCACACATATTGTGTACGAGAACCGAGAGCTTAATGATAATTGGCGGTTATCGTCCATGTGTATAGATACGTATATTTTACTCGGGGCAGGTGCGGTTTAACTAGACATTATAGTCTAACCCAAAATCACGTTCCTTTGACCCATAAACGGTTTAGTTTGCTCAAAACGACTACCGTGGTTATAAATAATAATATAGTTGCTCACGTACAGAGCGGTTGCTCGTCATGTGGTCAGGGAGACAAGAGATTTAGAACCCCATGTAATATGTAGTTATAATGCATCTATACATACATACTTACATAAATATATAAATACACAACAAATACAAACATACATATGTACACGTTTATATACACATATAAACATAATACATATATATATACGATTAATGAGTGGCTACCGTACATCATTTTGTAATAATTGAAGACCGACGACGGTAGAAGAAAACGTCACAAAGAATATTGAGTGTGACTGTTTTGAACGTCTGTGTTTTATATTTTTTATATTTTCTTTGTACGTGGACTTTTAAATTAAATTTGTTTTATACTCTTCAAACGAAATTTTATAGTTTGTTCAAGTTTAAATAATTCAAGAATCCATATAATATTATAAATTAATATACAGATATATAGTGTGTTCCTGATAATTTTTTCAGTTGAGGAGATATCACTAAATGACATTTTTGGTAAGTTAAACAGAGAACCGAAGTATTTAATAATAATAAAAATAATAAATAAACATTTTAACCCATCAGTATAACACTTGTATATCATAACATATTATTTTTTATATAGTTATGACAATATATTTTTACAGATTCACATAAAATATTTGTTTTTATATTTTTTTATTAACGGTTATGTTTTAAAAAGTGTTTTTTTAATTGAATAATTAACAAACTTAAAACAAGTTAAAATTTATTAATAATTAAGTTAAGTATTTTTTTTCGAAATTTATGCTAATATTATAAAAAATATGACATTTATAAAATAATTATAGTTAAAATATTGAAAAAAATAGCTATAATTTATAAGTTTCAATTTACTCTAACTTTGTTAATATAAATCTATTGAAAAAAATTGGAGTTGTCATTTATAAAAAGTATATTTTATTGCAAATACGCGTATCCAAAAATGAATGTTCTAAAAATGTGCTTTTAGTTTTCTTTTTAACCTTCCAATTCACTTTTTGGATCTGAAATCATCAGCTGAAACATTTAGCGATATCTTTTTGTAAAAAAACATTGTAGAAAATTTGTATATACAGATAACGGGCTTTGAAATGAACGAAATACGACGTTAAATAAGAGTACACGTCTTTCACGGTAATAAAAAACCAACTTTGACGAATAAAAATTAAAAATATTCAATAACTGGCGAAAATTGAGATCAGTCATTGACGACAACGTGTATATTGTAAAACAAAATGTAAAATAGTTGATACTGACACTGCTTATATAGACGGCGTAATATACATTTTCTGATCGTGTGATTCAAACAGCACGTAGATAGGTATAGTTCAGTCACAATAATATCACGATTAGATGATGCATGTTTAGGTAGTGTTAAACTACTTCAACAATATATATGTATTTAATATTATAATTTGTAATAGCACCTCAACAACACGTATAACATTTAAAATAAAAAACCAAATGGAATCACTTGCATTGATCGGAAATTATATATTAGGTTTCAGATAGACGGATAAAGAATCATTTGACTACAAATTCTACGCAGATACAGTTATTTGAGATTTTACAATTAACTTTAGTCATAAAATATTGTAATAATGTAGTATTATGTGGAGTAGATTGAATCTGGTAAAAATTTCGAGTTAGTTATTGTTTGGAAGTTATTATGTAATTAAATTATATATAATACAATTCAAGCAAAACATATTATAGTTGATTCAATAATAATATTTTATATCTAATTCTACAGAGTACAGGCCATTATTAATCATTTTTAGAGTACTATCTTTTTCTTTCAAAAATTTATGACAAAGTATATATAATATATTTGCCATGAAACTAATACAAATTTGGACATTTCTAGCTTGACACTAAATCCATATAATAATGGTTTACTACTAATGTGTAACTTGGTTACTCATTTAATGATCGTTCATGTAATATTTTACAAATCAACTGTCTACGAAATTTAGGAGTCATAGAGGTGGAGTTTGGTAAAATTTAAAAGCATGTATACACGCTAAAATTCCGTTCGTTGTCATGACGTTTAATTTTTCGCGATTCCAAAATCCGTCACTTATCCGGTAATTATTATTTCCGCTCTCCCCTCGAGCATGTCACTCCACAACGATGACTGACATTCAAATTATTATAAACTACTTAAATCCGGCCATGTGTAATTAAGCGTTAATATATTCGGTTTTTTCCCCTTTATTACTTTATTATTTATTAATATATAATCTGCTCGTCCACAAAATTAAGCATTTATATATTCATTTTTATTATTCGTATTGAATGTCCACGTGTGCTACTCACAAACGTTTTATACTCTGGTGATTTACATAATTTCTATAATCAAAACGTAACGACCGACGGAAATTAATTAAACGAATATGAACGGCAGAAAGGAAAAAAATTAAATAACAACAACGTACAAAAAAAAAAAAAAAATGATTTTGCTCGTTCAATGGGTCGTGACTTTGACGAAAAGGTTTTGGAACATAATGTAAAAGCTTTTAAATGCATTAAAAACAGTATAAATCATTCCATAAAAACTGAAAAGCTTGGGATACGAAAAAATCAAAATTATTTTTCTTCTTTATACTAAAGGTTAACGTTAAAAACTGTTTATTATTATTGTATTTAATTTTATATTAATAAAAAGTTCAATTCAAACACCTCGTATCTTTCTTATTTACTCCCTCACTCTCTTACACTCAATTCCTCTTAATTTATCGGTCTATCGCCTTCTACTACTTCATCTCTTTCCTTTTAAACAAATGTTTATCGATTTTTTTTGTTCCTAGCAATATTATTATTTTTATTTTATGTTATTGTTTTTATTTATTCAAATTCAATTATACTTATTTGTTTTAAATGTTTGATAAGACAGTTTTGTGCATGTAAAAATGACTTATATTTACTAATTAATTAATTAATAATACTATACAAAAATTAAATGTAAATACTATAAGGTTGCGTTAAATCTAAATAACCATAATTAGTTAATCGTATACAAATATAATATGTAAGTGAACAAACATTTTCAAAAAAATGATTTTTTTTTTTACATTCATACAACACGAGCAATGTAATATATTTTGCTAACTTATATTTTTCTTTGCATACTCGTGGACTATAATATGCAATTAATTTAAAAACGTCTTAAAATATATTTTAAGCTCAAAAAAATAGGAACAAATCAATCATGAATAAGCTTCAAAATACAATTTTATTGAATTATCATTATGTAATAATGAATGCATAACATTAACTAACCAAGAAGTTTATAAGTTTTCAATGAATCGCACGATTTAACATCGTATTTATATCGTACTATATTAGGTGCAATCGAAGATTTATTTAGCGGCTGAACATGATTAGTGTAAAAAAATATAAATAATATATTATTCATGCATTTGCCAGAAAATAATCGGAATTGTACACTGGGTGAAATACTAAACACAAAATTATGATTTTTTTATTTTGTTTATTTGTGTTTTTTTTTTTTTTTTTTTTTATATACACAATATAAAATATTTGAATTAAACTTAGAATTAAACGTGAAACGTTTGACGAAATCTCCTTGAACATCTTAGTCTACTGCCGTTCGATATATTTAAATTCCTATTATATAATATAATATCATATCGAATTTTCTTGCGCATTTTTTTATCACGAGCTTATTTTCTTTTACAAACGATAGACATCTTTGTTGTTGTTATTAGAATATTATCATACAGTCTCGTGCACACATTTCACTA
The DNA here is from genome assembly GCF_002803265.2 of Melanaphis sacchari. NCBI lineage: Eukaryota > Metazoa > Arthropoda > Insecta > Hemiptera > Aphididae > Melanaphis > Melanaphis sacchari. Next base: position 3,002,043 of record NW_020271042.1, read on the forward strand.
CACGCTTGGAATAAATAATTTTATCATATTAATACACTAGCGATTTATTATTTTTTATAGGTACCTATATATACACACACGCGCAAACATATTATACAATATAGGTACGTATATTACGAATATTTTTGTTTATCGATCGATAAAAATATAAAATTATATTTTTGTATATATCTATGTAAATATGTATGCATTAATTATATTGCATGGTTATAATAATTAAATAACATTTGCACAAAACATTAGCTTTGCATTTCAGATTATAAAATTAAGACTGAATTGTACGTGAAAGACAATACTTAACTGGTTTATTTTTAATTTTTATATTCCATGTAGTCTAAGAGCCATAAGCTTAGAAAAAAGAAAACAGATAGAGTGTGAAATCATGTTTTGTGTTTAATAGAATTTTTATTCGTATATTATATTTTTAATAAATTCTATACATATAGGTATATAAATGCATACAAATAAAATAACTCTTTTATAACAGCTTATAATTTCTAAACGAGTTATTGATTACTGTGACGTCTAGAAAATCCCGAAGCTTTTTTAGTCCTCTCATAGTCTTATTCGCTATGGCCTCCAATAAAGCATCTTCTTGTAAGGTATAGTTATTTGATTTGAAATGATAAAATACATAAATTTATTTATTTTTAAATATATATATATGGTTTATATGGTTTTTGTCTTATCCAAAATTAAGTTCTCGAGGCGATGTGTTTTTGGTCAATTTTTATGTACTTAGAAAACGTATATATATATTATTTATTCAAATACTACATAATAACCAAAAAGTTTTCAAACGTCTAGGCTCGAAGTTTTTTGTATAAATTATCGCAATAAACGTAAGAGTTTACTCCTTATTTAACGTATAACAGACAGACGTTGTAGAAAAAAAGATTTTTTAAGAAGATTTTTGTTCGTCTTCTCACCCGAGGGTCAAAATATATTATTTTGAATAATATACCATATAATATAACGTCGTTATTTTTAATACATATTATTATATAATATGCACATAAGGACCACCGCCAAGACTGTCGTGTTCGCCAGCGTCAATTGTCCTGAACACGTGTTGAATTTAATTCGAATGACGTTGTCTGGAAAGACGGTATCCGCAATGTGCAGCAGTGAGGGTGTGTTTGACATCAAGCGTGTATATGGATGGGGAGGTGGCGTTTCATTTCCGTCGTGTCAATTATTATGAGCTGCCGCCGTTTGCTGATTATGATAATAATAATAATTATAATAAACGAATAGGACGGATGCCGCAGTGTTACACCAGATAACGTTGCTACGTGAGGCAGTATTTAACGAAAGAGAGAGAGAGAAAGAAAAACAGACAAATAGAGACAGAGAGAAGGCGAGCCGTGTTTGTATTTTACATATTTACTACATCACCCTCCATCGTAATTTTCATAGTCGCATATTCAAGTATACGTTATATGCAATATGTGCATTGAAAACCAACACTATGACGTGGTATGCGACTGTAGCTATATTTTGTAACGTATCGAATGGAATTTTTTCCTAACTTTTTATTTAAATCTCCTGTTCACCGCATTTGAAAAAAGTTTTGCGTTTCGTCTGGTGTAGCAATCATGACGACTGACAGCCTCAAATAATAATGTGCAATGATGATTTTATTACATTTTTTTATTGTTCCTCGCATATCGCCACACACGCAATATATATTTATAATGCGGGTGGTATAATATAACAATGGAAACAAATGCATACATATAAGTACTCATTTTCATGTATACTCACAAACACACTCATACACACACACCGATTGCTTAACTACCTAAATAGCTTTATCAAAACAACAATGGATACTTTTAATATTACAATAAAATTACCGAGCACAATAAGAATACTTTTAAGCTTAGTAAACGTGGCTAACAGTGGTATATAAAACAATGGTTTTGGGCCGCAAAGCTCAAGCAAAGTTGCTCTCAACCAAATCTCATCGCATACAAACGATAAACATGTGTTAAAATAATATTGTGTACTGCATACGCACTCAACCAACTCACAATAAGAAACAAAACTATAATTTAGAACGATTTAGCATGAATTTGTACAACTGTTGCCGAAACACACTCAGTAATATTTCAAACAATATTTTAATAATAACTTATTAAAAACAATACTTCAAATTAAATATATTAACGGACTATATTTTGGTGACGATTGTGTTATTTCATGCATATATGATAATTACTGAATTTAATTACCTAAATCGATTATCAAAATGGCATAAATCCACCGTAATAAAATGAGTTTTCAATATCGTTATGCACTTTATTATTATTATAATTCTGTCGCATATGTATTGAGACACGTTCATTTATTATATTATGCATAGACGCGTAGTTTAATAAATGTATCTTATCACCTTTGGAGCATTATGTAATAGTTTGTACTGCATCATGGTTGCATTATATTATAACGTCGATAGAACGTATATTAGGTATATAGGTACACATGAAATGTCAAATCTTCTCGTACTCGAACTTTCACGTTGTATTAACCCTTACAGACTGTTTAATGTTTATGAGTATTTATACGAGTGTAATTTCACGATAATATAATATTGTACAATAAACAGAGTTACGTTACGGAATTTAGGTACCACTAAATCAAAGCTAGGTTTGAACGAAGAAATCATCACATTCAGACCGGTAATTCTATAAATCCAAGAAATATGTAACTGTGTAGGGTAATTTAACACAATACTATGTAATATTATATTATAATACATAGTATAATATGAATACTCACCGGAACCGAATAAAAACGCTAAATTATTGATTACGTTGAAATTTTTTTTTAAAACAATTTATTATTTTAAAATTCAAAAGTATGCAATTCTGATATAAGCGTACCTACAGGTTTATTGTAATACTATCAGGTAAGGTAAAATATTGTTAGATCTTTGTCGTACTACACGAAAAAGTCACATTATATCATATTATAATTTGTAATATACTTTCAATAGACACACGGCGTAATATATTATAATAAATACGATAACGAATATTAAAAGGTTAGGTTATACTATTTGAACTATAATATGTGAGTAATATAGATATAAACATAAAAATCAAATTTTAACACACGAGTATAATATTATGATAACGTATTTGTACCCGTCAAAAGGTTTTAAAATGTTTGAATAAACATAATTTAATACTATTTTATATACATATTCAGATAGCTACAATAAATTATAGAAATAAGTGTGTAGTGTTTCAGTTTTTAAATATGGCGTTACATTTTATGGTAATTAAATTCGATACCGTATATTTTTATTGCTTTATTAAAACTAATTAATTATTGTTTGTTATAATATGATTCGGAAAATTATATGAATATTATTTTGAATACAATATGATGAGTACCTATGTATTATATGAATAAGTGTTTTGTAGCACAACACCGATTGTAAAACCACATCACATGCCAATCGTTACGCGTGGTACTTTATTTGTGGTTAAGTAGATGAATTGTAAGCGGTTTTCTTAGAACCGAATGGCAATTTGATGATAGGATAGGAGAAATAAGAAATAGTAAGAAAAAAAATCATTAGTGAGAATACAAAACGAACTAAGACACCGTGTCACACGGTGAATTCGATGCGCTGGCTGAATATCCTTGAACATTTCGGTCACGCATTTGGCGTGCACAGTAGTGGTATACTATACATTTTTACTGGGAACAGTCCAAAACACTTCTTGTTTTCGTTGCTCATGCTTGTGTAAAAAAAATCCCTATCGCCCAAGAATTCAATAGTTATTGCAGCCTAGGAATACCAAAATTGGTTTTATCCGCAAAATAATAGCATGTATATAATCGGTATGCACTATGTACGCATCGCTTCAGCAATAATGTCTTTCGTATTTATATATCGAGAATAGAAACGTTTCATTGAGCCCGTTTCATCATAAACATTGGTGACAAATGGGACGTTTCTGTTGAAACTATAATACTTTTTAGCTAGTTAACCAGCTTCGATATCTTGTTACCTTATATGCCCAACGCAACCCTCTGGCAGACTTACGTACACTCATATATTACTTAATATATCCGTCTTTTTTTCCCCACTCGAACAGTTGGCACTGATTGGATTGGTCGCCGTTTTATTATGTCAAGTTTTTGCAAAGGGTAGTCGACGGAGAAGCCCTTAATGCGACCAAAGGGATTTTGCTTTTCTCGGGGGATTTTCTGTTATAAATACCGAAGATCACAAGACACAAATTCATCATTCATTTTGCCAAATGACATTACACTGAAACTCTCATACATTCACACATGCGTGTATAAATACACTATCACTGCAACGTGTAGTTTACAATGACCGGACGTTCGCGATAAAAGAAGATAAAAAGATATTCGGAAAAATAAAAATACTGGAATGCGGTAGAAGTTTATGTATACATAGTATTTGACTTGAGATTTATTCCACGATACCATGAATTATATATCGTGGTTCATGACGTTTATCTGTCCGTGAAACGATTCGCTAGTTGAGTTTATTTAAGGACTGTTGTACTCTCAGGTAAAACATCATTCTGCCCACGTTCACGGTAGTTATACATACCTAATGCTTAACTAATATACCTAATATTATACAAACTAGTAGTGATTTTTTTTTCAAACCCCCCCCCCCCCCAAAAAAAAAAAAAAAAAAATAATCGTAATCATTTCCTCCAATACAATGCAACGCGCGGTCTTCGGAGGTCGCACAATTATTTGGGTCAACGAGTTTGACGTTTATTTTAGGAACAATATATACAATAAATATGACGTTTCTTTTTGAAAAAAAAAGAACTTTTTAAAATGAAAAATTAGATAAAACAATTATACGTCTTTCTGTGCAAACATTTGAGACAACATTTTTTATATTTTTTATATTATTATAATATAGTTACCAGGGACGTAGCATTCATATATAATCGACAAACAATGATGTAATTATTGTATTTTCATAATTTATTAGATTTTAATCGTTCAATGCCGCATTTTATTTAGAAACATAGCGATTGTAATATATTATTACAAAATATAGTATAGTATGTTTCTTACATTCATTGATATTCTAATTTTTATTTTATTTAAATACATATCATAATGTTATTGATATAAGTTTTAGAAAATACAGAAAAATGTTTTTATAAAAATACATCACATAAAGTTAAATATAATATATTATATAAATATGCGTGTACGTATGATATAAAATTAAAATGTTTTCATACTTGTATTATTGAAAATGTTACATATAACATTTAGTTGAACGTTCCGACTTATTTAAGTATCTTTTATACTAAGAATCAAATTAAGGTTTAAAATTTAAAATTTTAAACAAAGTTATTCTGATAAAAATACTTAAGTTAAAAATTATTTCATCGCACACATTCTTAATTTAGGATTTTTTTTTTTCAAATTGATTTAAAATTTATTTCTACAGAATAATTAGAATATTATGGTATTTGGTAACAATATAATTTAAATTGTTGGCTAGGAAAGCTCTCAGCAGTACCACCAGACAGAAAAGGAATTTATGTACGTGATAATTATGCAAAACAATCGAATTTTCATATTTTGTTTAAATTATATCATGATAAAATTATATTCTGATTTTATAGTACGATCGTGTCAAATTACACGTATTTTGAGACTTAAAGTTCAAAAGAATTTATTTATTTATTCTACGAAACTTCACATTAACATTGGATTACTATTCCAAAAACTATTCAAGCTTCAACTTCCAATTGTTGAACATAAATATTTAGATATGTAAATAGGTAATTTACTGTGCCTCTAATAACTAATATCTCATTAAAGCTAAAGTACTAAGCTTTAATTCAAAATAGTACAGTAGTTTGTAATTTATATAATTATTAAAATGACAAATAAATTACATTAACATAAATTAATATTAGTTAGCAGTGATTAAAATATTCACATTATAATATTTAACGATAGAATTAGCCTAACCTATCCTAATAATTATGAACACAATCAAGTTTTATATAATAATCAATAATTAAACCGATATTTAGTTACATTTTACATATATATTTTTTTTTTAATTCTCTAGAATTAACAGTATTTGCTTGTATATTATTAAAGAGGAACAAAAATTAAAAAGGTTAAGTAAGAATATGAAGAAAATATATTAAATTTAAGAGTTATATCAATAGTTAATACTTATTTTATTTTATTTATGTTTTATTGAATTTATATAGATTTTGAAATAAATTGGTAAAATTTTTTTTTTTTTATTATTATTATTATTATTATTATTAGTCATATATTATTGGTTAGATTAAATTTACCCGTAAAAATTACAACTCAAGAAGACATTATGACAAGGTAATATATATACATTTTTTTTTTAACACTAGATGATTAATTTATAAACCATGTGTTGTTTTTTGAATACATTAATATTATAAATATACCAATTAAAATAAAAAAAAAAAATAATGTTTAATGTTTTTTTTTTGTTTTTTTATCCTGTAAAATAGTTAACTATTAACTATTAGGTAGTTGTTTTCTATGATACGCTTATATATTTAATAATATTCTTTACCCCCATAATTTTAGTGATATTATTCTCTAATTACAAGGTATGTACGAACTCAAATTACCTTTAAATTAGTATGACATAACCCTACCTAAAGCAAATATTGCTGATTAGCTATATATCAAGCAGTGTAATTAATGATATAATATTATTATTGTTACTTTCATTATGACATAATATTGTAGGTACTTAATAACGAAAACTGAACAAATAATTATTGAGAATATGGCATCAAAAAACTCATGTTTCATACTCACATTTTAGGAACCCAATAAGCATATATTGTAAACATAGTCGAATGGTATATTAAATTGATGTCGATCATCATCACTTATTCTTATCAATTCTCGTTTCTACACCATACGTGTCTGATAGCTACGTGCGTAGTCGCACGTGAATATTACAATCTCGTCATCTGTAGTCCGGTTCATTGAGTCTAGAGGCTAGTGACTCGCTCAATATAACTACAACCAATCGATTCGTCTGAAATGTGGTCTTGCCTACGTACTGATATGCCGTATGTAATATATTATTATTTAACAATATATCGTTGTCAAATCATTACTGATAAACATTACTAGTAGATATAAATAATATATGTTTGGTGATAGATCGAAGAAGATCCCGAGAATGACAGTGATGCGATGACACTAATCGTTTGGCGTGGGACTCTATGACTGGAATAATATGTGCTTGACATTCACTGCACAGTGGATATTTACTATACCATTAACACGGTATACTTGTACTTGTCAATCAGGCGTTTTAAAATGATTTTCGGTAAATTTTTCACTAGCGATAAAGAATAAATAATATTTAGTTAAATACGCTTCTTTTACTTAGTGTTTCATCCGCTTGTTGGCATAAATCGTAAGACAGTGTACAGAAAGAAATATATAGGACGTTTACTTAATTATATTGAGCGTAAAAAGCTTATAATTGAAGTTGCTTTAGACGCCAAGATTGATAAAATATAATATCAATTATAAATAGTAAACTTCAAAAATAGTAAATTTCACGATGACATACTATACATTATATATTTTTTTAATGCCTTTAAAATAATTCAATAATTTTATTTATTATTATGATAACACGGCGTTTAGAATATGCAATTTAGCTACATAAATTACGTAGGTACCTTTTATGTTTCCTGTAACATAATCATTTATAATCGTAATCATTTTTTTCGATTACGTACAACGCCTCGTTAGTATAATGTAAACTAAAATATTTTACTAAATAATATTTTAAATTTATAGTGTAGTATTATCGTCATCCGACTAATCAAACTGGAAAGTCTTGTAAAAGAGTTGTAATATATTATTATGAACTTTCTAAATTATTATTTTACTATGACTTGGGTACACGTAATATGATCGATAATGTTCCATATGCACCGATAATTTATTATCTTTCGATTATTAGACGTAATAAAGCTTCTCAAAAACAGAACGTAAATACCACGTATATTATATTTTGTTTTTTCACAAGACCACAACATTCGGTATGAATGCACGTACATCGCTTTGTTCGGTGTATCGCTCCGTTATCTCTGTGCCTGCTCACTAATTAACATTATGAATACCTATTTTAGTCAACATTAATTACTTGTTTTTATTATAACTTTATAATGAACAAAAGCGCTCGTAATGCGGGCCTCGTTTCGCCACACACACCCAATCCGTCTTAAAGAAATTTGTCCAGTTCGTCGCTGTCGCCAAGTCTAACTGATAAAAAATCAAAAGTTTTTATAAACCTAATCGGTTTGCCGCACTCGCTAAAAATGACTCCAGCGACCAAGAAGCAGTAGCCATGTCCACATCTAACGAGTTGGATGCTCCTCCGACGAACCAGCCTCAAACAGTTCAGATCAGAGACCCGGTCATTTCACCTATCTTTGTTAAAAACATAGCAAACTTTAACAATAAAGACATTCACGACATCATATTGCTACTCAACACTAACGTTAAGATCGAGAAACCGCATAAAAAGCGTAGCCCACCACAATGTCATAACTGCCAATTATACGGACAAACGAAAAACGGTTATCACCATAAACCAAGATGCGTCAATGCGATGAAAATCACCTTACGGAAAACTGTTCCATAGACTGTAACAGTCCCACCAAATGCAGTGGGGACCACACTGCCAATTTTAAGGGATACCCAGTATACAAGGTAGCTTCCCAAAAAGCTGCTCCAAAAATTCCTCCAGCTAAGCGCTCTGAATTCAAAGCTCATTCCATAGTAAAATCTTACGCAGAAGCCACCAAACAACAACAAAACTTACATATAGAAAAATTTACCGATACTTTTTCTAAGTTTATATCTAATTTAAGCTCATTAATTAATTGTCTTGTCTACTTACTCTCCACAGTACTAAATACTCTCATTGCCAAAGGCACTATTTCCCCGTAATCACATTTGTCCGGATTCCCGATTAAACCTATACCTACATTAAATCACACAACCATAATTAGATAAGTAAATAGCTAATTTTTATATTAAATATATTATACTAAATTAATTTAAGCTATATCGTAATAATACTAAGTGTATTGAAATAATTAATTTGAATAAATTAAAAAAATTATTTTGTTTTTATTTTTATTATTTACGAGTGTAAGCTTTTACACTTATAAAAATAAATGCCGTTAAGCCATCGTTTGTTAGAATATTTTTAAAACGTTTTGTTTTCACAAATTTTTTAGTGAAATTAATAGTAAACTATTATTTTTATTATTCGATTGAAAAAAAAAAAATCATACAATATTATAAATAAAATATGTATAGTATAAATATTATGATTTAATTTACAATATTTTCCGTGAACATCGACCTACGTCTAGCCTGCACTAAGCGTGTATCTATGCAAAGTGTAATATTACTATAGTTTTTAATAATATATCTATATCATTTGATCTGAGAAATTAGTTTTTTGGAGTTTATTTATTTTATTATCATAATATTCCCTTCACTTTCTGAATATATATTTTTTGTCTATTTATTTTTAACAGCCTGACTCATTATTAAAATAATATTTAACTAGAATGACTTGGTTTTATAATTTTTGAAAGTATCATCTTCTGCAGTACAACAAATCACACTATAATTGCATACCAATGTATATTATTAGTTATTATAATGACCGAGCTACATTAACCGTAAAAACATGTATACTAAAACTACTTTAATAGAGCATTATATTTTTTTCATCAATTTAATTTAGTTTAGCATATAAAATATTATGAATTTTCACGCAAAAGAACCACTGACAAGTGAATTTTACCATAAATTAAATATACTTAGTATATTATTTAATCTATGATTATACAAACCATAGTAATGGATAATTATTTTGTTAAAAGTATTATATGCATTATATTGAAAAGCATGTTATATAAAAAAAAATTTCACTGCAAAATTCATTTACTGGTCTTATTTTTATTTTACGTTATCAACCTAATTTACAAATTAATATGGTGAAAGCAAATCGTTAGTTACTATGAAAAAACTAATTCAGTTTAATATTTTATTTCATACCACGCACAAAACGATTTAATAAATAGTTCATATAATTATAGATCATAGTGTAAGAAAACCTTTATAAAACATTTTTTTTTTCTTATATATTATATATTGAATAAACTTGTTGCACATTTTAAATTAATTATTATTCTATTACTATAATCATTATTATAGACGTTAAATTAATTTCGAGTTTTTAAAAGTTATTATTGATACGTTTATATTATTTAAATTATTAAAAATATCGTTAAATATTTATAAAAACTAGCATGTTATGTACATTATATACCTTCAGATAATCTCTCCATTATCTATATTCTATACACACTTTCTCAACCATTACCTTTGAAAATTTTCGCTGAAAGGCACTTAAGAAGATATTGAATGCATTAACTTTAAGTTAACAACACACTAGCTTAAGTCAGATAGAGCGTGTTAAGCGTGAATTTTTAAATTTGCCGTGGCAGTTACGTCTTTAAAATAAATTGCACACCCTTTACGATCCTTAATAAAATAAAGCATCCCAGGTATTAAAGGGTTATGTTAAGTTTGTTCTCTGCCTATTCTGTTTTATTTTATGTTTTTTTTTTTTTTTAATTCTCCCTTCACTCAATGCACTAATCCTTTATTTTTTATACATTTCAACGTCAAATTCTATAATCATTAAAATGTACAAGCTACATACCCAGTGTAACATCTACGTCATTAGCTAATTTCGACCAATATTACACTTTATCTTGATTGATCGAGTTATGTTGTTTTTCTATATATTTCTATAATAATTATTTACTAATACATACACTTCGCCTTCGCTTTTATTTTAATCATGATGATTTATACAGTTTCTGTCATATATTTTTCCAATATCACGATGAAATATTTAATAGTACTATATATTATATTCCTAGACTAAATAAAATTAATTTCAAATTTTTTCTAAGTTAAAAGTTTTATTTTTTTATAGTTACAATAGCTTTAAGCAAATATTTAATATATTTTTTATCTAGTACAAACCAGATTTATTAAAGGTGTGTGAAATATTAAAATTTTAAGCACAGACATACGTCTGATTTTAATCTTGTGTTGTATTGTTAAGTAGTAATTATAGATTATATTTTTCTTGGATAATCTTGTTTCAAGTTCAAGAACCTGGGAAATTTTTTAAGATAATCTAGAAACCTAATCACGCAATAATATCATAGAGTTCATTTGGTGTAAGTTTATAGATAAATTTATAACTGATATTCTTTTCATTTAACTAAATAAGTCTTCAATAATTACTAACATAGTTATATAATAATAATAATAATAATTCTATAAATAATTTATACATATGTTGTATTTTAATTTAAATAATTTAAAATATTTCTTTAATACAATAAAGCATAAAAAGTGTCAAAAATAACTATTCAATTATATATAAAAAAAAAAAATTAAAATCTTTTTGAAATACAAATATCTTTTAGATGATTAACAATTTTAATTATACGATTAATCTTTTTTTGATGATCACATAAACTTTACTCATATCAAAATGTTAATAACAAGTTTGGAGTTAAGTATCAAGTGGTAGTCATTATATACAGGTAGTACAATATCATAAGAATAAATTATTGTATTTTTTATCATTCAATAGATGATTTAATTACATATGCATATTATTACATCGTGCTATACAATCTTTTTTGTTTAAATATGTTATCGGTACGCAGAAGTAGGTATTCGATATGTCGAGTTCATTGCGTGACTCATAAGACTCATTTTATTATAATAATACTAGTAGGTATTTATAAGAAGAGAGGACAAGAGTGATAAAAGTCCTCGCAAGCCTGCATGTTATATATATATCGGATTAGATAGCGACACGAAAATTACCATCGGCTGATATTTATTTTGTTTTTTTTTCATTCGTGTATGCATCGTAAAGTCAATAATGCGTTCTTTAACATTTTTTTTTTTTTCATTATTATTATTTTATTCTTCCTTTTAAAGATTATAAGATAAATTGTATGTTCGCCTATAGAACCGGCTACGTGCACATGTTATTTTAGAAGAGAGCGAGTAAAAAAAACTCCGTGTCATGCATGCATGCGTGCAACAACATATGCCCGTCTCTGAGTGTTCTCTTCTAGTACTTATTTTTTTCCTTGGTCATTTTTGTGTCTTTCCATTTTCTTTAATATATTTTAATGCATTTCATGCGCTAAAGAAAAGAATATTGAAATAACCATCAATTATGTGTCAAAAGCGACAATTAATTACCATAATTATAACGCATTACACCAAGTCACACACATACATATATATATAATAATATTTTTAATGACATTGTATGCCAAATTATGTGTTTCATCAAACCATATGTTTATTTAATCATGCTATTATTTTACATGAGCTTTTTTTTAGTTTCCGTAGAAACCAGACAATTGTGTATTAATCATTAAACACGACAATATGGTGTAATACGTTTTCTTTTTTAGAGTTAGCCATGTGCTTTTAATAGTATTAATATTATATATAATGATAACATCGATTTATTTTATTAGAATTTAAATATTTATTCGATAGATGTCCATTTGTATCTTTTCACTATTATTAAAGTTCTCTGTGTTGTTAGTAAGTTTTTTTATCGACAATACTTACTGTAGCAATATAATTTTACAGGCATAAAATACAATATTAAACAAAATAGATTAAAAATATTATTAGTTGTATTTATATTATATCCACATAATTTTAATCAAATAAATGATAAAACAGTAAAAATCCTATTTAATATTTATTAATGTTACTGTATAATTCTCAAAAGCCATATAGTTATTATGGTACAGTTCTTCGTTTTTTTTCTATGTTCAAGTTTTATGTATTTAATTTAATAATTGACGGTATGTTAAAAAAAAAAAATGTATATAGAAATAGCACTCAGCCGATGCGATTTATCGTTTAAAAAATTTTGATATTATACGGTCAAAATTACCGTTTATGTATATTATATAGGTAGTATACGACCAAATTAAATACGCCCCCTGGTCTCACGCGTTATATGCATTACCGTATATAATACGAGTATAGCATGTTTTTATGCATAAATATAATATATATATATACATTATACACATAACGTAAGTATATATTTATAATGAAATAATAAATCCCACCGTGTGTTATTATTTGGTGAGATTAATTTTTTTTTTTTTCAGGAAATCGTCACGGACCTAGTATAATATATAGTGGTTGGGTTAGGCCATACGAAGATAATATATTAATACATTAATATATAATATAATGGTAGTCGGACGATTGCTTGAAACAGGCTTGGATGATCATCTCGCACGATAATAATATTATAATTGTCTACATGGCGTATCCAGTTTATTAGTACTACAATAATCAGTATACGATTAATATATTTTATGTATATACATAGATTTTAAATTCTTCCAACAATGTTATCGAAATAATTACGTAGGCCTTTAAAATAGTATTGTGCGTGGATCTACGAGTTGTTGGTATACTAAATGCATTATGCACACGATCTAACACAGTAATATAGTTACTGTCGATCGAAAATCTGCAGAATGCAAGCCTGCTATTGTCATTAAATCATTCAAATTCCCCCAAAAAAGTACAATTATTATGTTTATTGAGTGTAAATTCGCTTATTTAGATTTTTATAACAGTCAAATATACGGTAAAAAACAACGATATGTCTTCCACTGAGTCAAATGTAAACTTAAATAATGGACGTGACTTTTGTACATTAACTATTATATTATTACATATATAGTTTATCTGCTATATTAAACCATAATAGTCGAACAGTATTTCAATCTCGTAATGTTTAGAAAAAAAAAATTTTTACTCATTAACAGTAAAGCCATCAAATTATTTTTCTTGAATAGCCAATGTAAATAATTTGTATTAGCTTGCAGAGTTACATACATCTATAAATTAAATAGTTAACATAAAGATAATGAACCTGGTATAGGTTATTAAATCGTAAAATAATTCTAAGGACATTTGTTCATCGTGTATTTATTGAACGTTTATTGATTATTTAGTAAGCTTGGCAAAAATATTTGTTATTAGAAAATTCATATTATTGGTGTAAGGATAATATAATATCTTGTATTATAGATTTTATAATTTTCAAAACAAAAAAAAACGAAAGCTCTCTGTAATAGTTGTGACTAAATGATATTTATAAAATTAAAATTATGCAACATTATGTAATATGATATTATAATATTATATTACGATTTATTATAATATTATTATACTATTAAAATAATGAGTTTTTGATATTATATTATTGATAACTACATCACTCTATTAAACCAACACTGGAATACATTGTATATTAATTTAATATTAGGTACATATTTTACATTAATGTGAATGCACACCAATCTTAACTAACGCATTCGACAACAGGTGGTTAAAAATTTAGTGGTCAAAATAATATAATGTAGCTTATTGTAGATAGTCCGTGGAGTATATTATAGAATAATATACAATTTCGGGTTTTGTATATGAAACCGTGATCAATCGTTCGTGTGCCATCCAAACAGATATATAATAATAACAATAATAATAACATAATGCATGCTTATATTATAAATATAACACCCGTCGTAAATCTTAAATTATTATTATTGTTTGTACGTGTTTAAAGTCTGATAAAAAAAAAAAAAAAAAAAACATAATAATAACAACAATAATGCCACGTGAATGATAAATTTGAATAGTAATAATAATATTAATTATAATAAATATGAATGCCTATAATATTAGTCATAACAGTTTTACTGGTAACTTTTTGAAAGTATGTAAAAATCGATATAATTGATTTAAATTAAGAATTATAATATCACATACACTTATTGTGCTACGTTGTACAGATAGTGTATTTCAAATTGTAAAATAAAAAAAAATTAAGAATTAAGTTACATTTAAATATATAATTTAAAATATATGATGAATTTAGTTTGAAGTTTGCTAAAAAAAAAACTCCTATTAGCATAATTAAGTTGAAATTATTAATTAAAATGTTTTTATTGAAAAACTTGGAGCATATTATATGAAATAAATTATAGAATATTTAAACACAAAGAACACGATCCATTAAAAAAAACTATACATATTATTTAAGATACGATACGATATCGATACTTATACGATATTGAATAATCTATTACAAATATACAACTATAATAGTATACATAATACGTATATACTATTAATATAAATATTTATCAAATATATATAACGTTAAAAATATCAAAGCGGACTTATAAAATCACTTGGCTCTATACGAAGTTACTCATCAAAATAGTTTATAGGATTGTGTCATTTACGAGTCGTAATATTGATGATTCAAGTTTATGACTATTATTATGTATGTGTTTTTTTATTATTTAGTTAAAATGTGTCTTGGAAATAGTATTATTATGTTAGATATTTAGTAACCTTAATGTGTACGCGTTACCAGTGTTACCACAGCCAACTCGTTTTGATAAAATGTATTTTTCTTTTAGTTTTTTACACAAGTTATGGGAATGTATTATTACATATTTTTCAAGTAATTTGAGAAAAATATATGTATATTATAAATATATAATCATGTTAATGTTATGTTAAATTATATTTAATGACAAAAAAATGTATTTCAAAAAGAATTCTTCATATTTTCTTCCATTTGGAAACTAAAAAATAATAACTTAAATGTTAAATGTCCTTGACATTTGCAATCCAAATTCAATTACTATTGTCTATTTGTAAAGGTTACACGTTTTATAAAAGCAACATAAAATAGTGAACCAAATTATTTAAATTACTGTCGTCAAATTACACACATTATCTTCTTTTAGTAGTCTTGAATAGTTCACAATTATATTAAATTCAATGGAATATGGTTTAAATGAAACTATAATGAAAAAAATAAAAAACTTTTGTTATATTTAGTCAATTATTTTAGTATTAATAAGTAAACACTTTACACGTGTTCACGAAACGCATAAACAAATATATGCTTAAAGTTATTTGAGTTTTAATTAAAAACTAACACAAACTATTACTTGTATTATAATATTATCATAAAAAAACACGTAAGTGAGAATAATGCTATTAACATAATAATGTTATTAGACTAAATTTGCTAAGGCGTAAGTCTTGATTGTTATACTGATACAGGCAGTGAATGAAGGACTCATCGTTTACTAAGCAGACTACGAGTACTATACCATCTTAATTAAAGATAAATAATAATAAAAAAAACATTATACATTTAATATCGTTGATATCTCCAAAAATATTCATATTATTTTTGCAAGTACGATTCATACAAATCGATTTTAATTGCATAGTACGCTAGTATAAAAAGTTCGAATGGAATGTAATACGTTTTAGGGTATAAAATCGTGTGAAATTAAATACTTTATTAGCTCACTTGCCACAATAAGGCTCTCCTTTTTACTGTATAACGATTTGAAAACGCTGCAGAATCGAAATCATGTTAATAAAACGCCAATCGTAAGACACCGTTAATGTAATGAGATATCATCTTGTCATTCGCATCACAATAATCTCAATCTTATAACCACAAACGAAACCTTGGTGTCTAATATTATATTATATTACATTTGATGCGTGGTGTTTTAAATTACACGTGTATCTAAGTATATACCAAACTGGAAAAAGTTTATTATCCTAAATTAAAACCCATGTTTGCTTCCGGGTCGATTAATCGTATCGAATACAACTCGCTTCATATGTCTTATGTGTACCTACACGAATGTCATAAAATTACACTGAAATGTCAACAAAAAAATGTGTACAGGAATTGTTGTTTCAGGAACAAACCTAACCTTAGTGTTTCCATCATTTTATTTGAGACGCGTTTGCGGCGCCGCATTTCTTTAAACGCGATAAATTTTTTTATGTATATTATATGATATACGGTATCGGGTGTATTGAATATATATATATATATATATATAAGGATGTTGATGAATATACAACATTATACGACCGTATATAAAAAATAAATGTATTTTCGATATTAAAACGCCTGCAATGTGAAAATATATCGGAAGGCGGCAAATAGCATACATGAGATAAAATAGGCAATAATATTATACATATATATAGTAAACTGCAGTTTGTATTATTTATACGTTTGCGAGTGATTGTGTAGTTCATTGGTTTAATTTTTTTTTTCTTCAAAACGACATAAAAGTAGAGCCGACAACGTTTATTTTATTGACGCGGCTCCTCGTGTACATTGTGTAAAGTTGTAAAACTCAAAGTCATAAAATCACATCCTCGAAAATCCCAACGAGCAATACAGAGAAAGGATACGCATCTATGTATAGAAGGGAACACACACATATGTACAGCACTCATATTATAAGTTATAACGGAGTACACAGGCGTTTGAAAGGTCTCGAAAGAATAACCACGCGGGAAGTCGTTTGTGTTTTTCACGCGCTCTTGGTTTCCCCCGGCTGGCGATAGACAATAATGTGTAATAATTATTTGTAATTGAATTGGAGGAAAAAATTCGTAAGTTTCACAATGCCGCAATCCTTACAACACGCGTCGTAGGTACCAGCTATTATTCTCGGTGGATTTTTTTTTTTATTTCGTTATTATATCGTATATAATAATATATTCGCTTCTACGACGGCGCGTACAATAGCGTTTTTCCTATACACACAATATTAAGTACACGAATATTATGCTGCAAACCATATAATATTATGAACACGGTGTACATGCGGTATACGAGATTATACGTATTATATGTGTATAGTTAAAGCTATTATATATTGCCACCGTTGCCGCCGTCGTCGTCGTCGTCGTCATCGTTTTTTCGTATACGTACGCTTCGGAAAAGATTAACGTCTTTTCAACAAATCCGTTTAATCAGTTTTCCATACCCCAAGACAGGTATTCAAAAACACACGTGGTAAACAAACGCCGCATGTACGGCTCTCATCATCGTATAATGATAATAATAAAAATACGTATAATATACACTATAATGCATGTATAAGGTACCGCTGTTTGTCGACAACGCGCAACCGAACAATCGGCGGGCTCGGCGTTTCAGAACACACATTATATTATTATTATTACTAAATATATATACGCGCAGTACCTATAGAATATCTACCTCCTACCATTTATATATTATGCTAGACATGTTGTGTACAGATAAGCAATCGGACAAGTCGCAGGGTTTTTTGTGACGTAATAATTTATATACATATCATTATAATATTGTTATCTGGAATATATAATATGATATACGATTGTAGGTGCACAATTTTTTTTTCCAGTTCTTTCTCCGTAAAATATTTCGAGTAATAATAATACGTATAATATTTTATAACGTGAAATAATTCCACTCGCGGACGGCGATTTGTTTAAAATGCACATACTACATACGGATTTGTGTCTCCGTGACGTTTGAATTATAAAGTAATATTATAATAATAATTCGAGCCCTTTACTCAAACAAGTTCAAAGAAAGTTCCTAAGTTGCCCAAACATTAATTAAAAATCATATGTTTTCTTCATGACTATGTCCGCATTTATATGTAAGTAATAAGTAATAACCTGGCCTCATTATGTGACCGTCGACACTTCTCACTTCCATAATTTAACCTTTTTGACCTCATCATCTCTAAATTATTTATTTTTTCCCCTTTTCACTCGTAAAATTTAAAGTACCATTACGTTTCACTTGTCAAAACATGCAATTTTTCATTCCATACTTTTCAACTAACTACCTATTTAGTAAATAAGCCATTTAACCGTATACTAAAACTAACAAATAAAAACCTTTTTTTTCAAAAATAACCACTTCTTTTAATTAGGTTAATGTTATACGCTAGACTAAATTAATTAAAAATATACATGTAAATTGAGTTTGATTCTTTAATTGTAAATTGAATGAAAATTAAAATAACACATAAGTAAAACAGTAGTGCTCTGGGGTAATATTTCGATGTTGGTCCATTTCAATGATGAAGTTATTATACTGGTTTAATATTATAGATAGTATTGTGCAGAATCATTCTCCTGCATTTACTGTAGGTTAGATAATTTGCGATTCAAACTCCGAAACAAATTTTTATCTTTTAGTATACATTATAAACATCCTAAAAAATAATAAAGATGTAAGAAGCTACGTATATATGTGTCATATGAGTTTAATGGCATAATAAATAAACGATTAGTGATTACCCCCGAAAACGACTGTCGTCTCGTAAACATTTTAAGAACACATTATAAGTATATGGCTAAGCTTAATGTTGCATTGACGTAGTCAAGGTTACCACCGCGCCCACCCGACTGTCAAGAATAATTATTTTTTATTTCAATATATATTTTTGGATAAAATTAATTGCGTTTTTTTGATTAAAGAAAATTCGTGAATTAAACCATAATACCGATATAGTATATTTAATATAAGAGCCGGTTTTTTTCTTTGCATGCAGCGTGACAGCGCGTTATATACTGAGTGATTTTTTTATTGAACAACAATAATTATTAAAAATCTATTATAATTTTTAAAAATATTTTTTCACTTCTATTTTAGTAAAAAAAAATTAATATTTAAAAAAAATATATTGATTATTGTTATAGTTTTTTGAGTTTTTTGCGTTTTTTGAATGATAACACACATTTTTTATTTTTTATTCTGAAGCTAGATATTTTCCAAGGTATTTTGATACATATTAATCAAAATTTGAACGAGTACTTTATAAGTTATAACTTATAAGTATTTAATGTTGAGGTAAGCGGAGTAGTAAACCGACATTTTTCGTGGTATTGTTGTATCTTTCTACATCATTCACTTAAACTTTAAGTGTTTGAATACTGAGTTGCTTATAAACTATTCCTCTGAATTACAATTTTTATGAAAAAAATACTCAAAACAATATTCTGTTTCATAATATGAAATTAAAAATATATTTCGTTATTCAATAATATTCAAAAAAGTAAAAAACTCAGTAAATTATAGCAATAAAAAATATTTATTATTTTTTTTTTTATTTCAATTGAAAATGAAGTAAGAAAAAATATTTTCAAAAACATTAATACATTTTATAATTATGAACGATGTTTGATATATCAATCATCAGTATATTTGTATACGTTACTTTTAATTTCTATTGAGGTTGACTCATGCAATGTGAAAATCACTATTCATTTATTGTGCTTTAGCTAATGAAGTGGTTGAAAGATAGGTACTATATAATAATAGTTCATTACAGAGTAAACTCTGATTACTCTTTCATTAAAAATAATGAAATTCGTTACGAAATTAACCATTAACCTCTATCGTTCGATATTTAATTTGGGAAAAAATGCCACGTATTTGTGAAGGACAAACTAAACACATTTGAGCACAAATTTCAAAAACCCAAATGAAAATTACTTATAATCTATGAGTACCTATGTAAGCGTTTAGATACGTTCAAGTTTTAGGAAACGGTTAAAATGTATTGCCAGTATTAAGGCGATTTGGTCACACAAATTATTATGTGTATATACAGATATTATAATCTGAGGATGTATTTGATATAATACAATATAACAAAGTTTGAAAAGAGTTTGATATATTTTATATGTCTTACATTTTTTTCAGCCCTATGTGTGTGGGTATAAAGTGATTGACAGATGTAATATTTTCAGACATGTACCTATTATTCGATTCGAAATATCATATCATCATTTGCCCCCTGCTGTAATGATTATTATTCTATACGTTAATATAATTTTATGTATTACCAATAATGTTTAACATATCGTATATTCCGTTCCATAATAAATTATTAAAAAAAAAAATAAAAAATAATAATAATATATTTAGGTATATAAATGAGTATAATAATTTTTTTATCCGGTTTTATGTTATTTGAATGCAGTATGTGAGACTATTTGTTTTTTTTTCAATTTTCATTTTTTATACCTAATCATCGTATTATTTTTCTGTTTACGCTTTATATCTTAACTACTATATGTCGTATTCTTGATATGCCTTGTCATTAAAAATAAAATTTTTATTAATATCTATCTTAAATGATTTTAATGGTTTTCAGACCAATAGAAATCCTATACTGTTGTCACTTATGACCTGTGATAACCTACGCGAAAGATTCATGATTTTAATTCGATAATTTTTCAATGATTTAAAAATGATAAGCCTGAAAGTATTTTTTGGTATGTACCAAAAGGACAGCTGTATAATAATTATGGGTAGAGAACTTATCTTGTAAAAAGTGTTGGAGTATTAAATAGAAAATGAAAATTTATGTTTTGAATAATGTGATATTGTACGAGTAAAAAACATTCTTTTGTAAGCATATTCTTAATTTTAAAATAATATTTTCGTGAATATTATACAATATGTTCAAATATAAGACAAACGATTATAAATACTGATAATTGGGTAAGTGCTTTGTACAAAAAACAAATACAATAATAGTATGAAATTATACTTTTTACTACATATACAAATATACAATGTAATATGAGAGCATACAAAAAGCTATAGAATTTTAAAACGACACCCGAACACGGCACGTATAATAATATAATGTGATATTATGATAAACGTTTACATTTTTAGTTTGAAAAACTATGCAACATCGCGCGTGTTTGCATATTGTATAATATATTGTCTGTTAGGTTTTATTATATTTTTTTTTCGAAACACGCAGTTTGTAAATTGAGTCGATTTGGTTGACGTCATATGAACAAAAATAATGTATACTTTGCTATTGTCGCAATCGATGTCCAATATATATATTTATTGGATTCCGTTGCACGCCCTCGTATAATAATATAACCATGACTATGAGTACATAATATTAAATATGTAATCATCCAAAAACGATATAGGGTTATGCGTTTCGAAAACATCGACATTGAAATGCACGATAAAACATAACAATAATAATATACAATAATATACGAGGAAGATAAACACTATCATTGATTGTAGGTAGCTAGGTATATTATGATAATATATATCCTAGACACAAACGTAACGCGGATATACTAGTATATCTATAGGCAGCTATCTACTAATACTTACTTAACTATACCTAGTATACATATGACTTGGTCGGTAGCACACGATGATATTAATTGTGTGTTCGTGTCCGTTTGAACATTACATTTACCCTCAAGTAGTGCTTTTACACAAAATCGACTATAATATCATCGCTGTGGAAAAAAAAAAATACAAGTAAACACGAAACCCTGCACTAACGATATACATACGGTCTTAACCGCCGTAAAAAATCATACAATATAATCGTACTTAATTCAGTATATTGTATATTATATGGCAGTAACGTAATACTATAAAGCACTGATATTATAGATTTTATCGTCCAGATAAAGTGAGATATTATTACGATCGTCGTCGATAATGTTATATGTAATATATATATATATTATTGAAGCGTGTACGTAAAAGCCTCAATCAGTCGGTGTTCGACAGAACGATAGAGGTACACCGCCACGTGACGTTTTGATAGGACGATGAATAATGAAACTGGTCCACATTTTGGGTATTATGACGTGTCTAGATATATACATTTATTAATAATTATATTTTATAATAATAAGTTGAGAGATATTATGGTGCGATGAATAATATTATATCTTGCACGCACCACGCCGTACGCGACACCCGCGTGTTTTTTACATTAATAATCTTAAAACAGCGGGTGAGAGACAGTCGATCGTTTGTGCAAAGTTTCCGTGGCGTAAACGATATATATGTTATTATAAATAAGTGCCGGATTACATGAAAATACAGAGAAAAAATAAACCCTGATAAAGTCATTCACAATATTGACAAACAATGAATTCTGAAACACGCTAAACAAATGCGTATTATTAAAAAAAAATTGCTGAAAATCTATACGTTAAATATGTGTTAATTTTTTTGTATAATATTTTGATTACATAAATTTTGACATACATAAATACATATACTTATTATTTGAAAATATGTATAAGTATTTTTGTATTTTATTTCCGTTTTACATACACGGATATATTTATCATCACAATATTTTACTATCGTCTATCATCTGTATTTATAACAGACAAAGTATTTTTTTATTTTTATTGCTTATCATTGTATTTTATATTTTAACTAGTTAAAAACCCTTGTATTTGATTTCTTAGAATTAAGATTTTTTTATTTTAAGACTTAATGGTATTTTTTGTTACGTAATGATTTTTAATAAAACCAATCAAATACATTGTATTGTAAATGTATAGTTATTACATAAAAACTAAATATTTTTTTTGGCCTCTCGGAATCGTATTTAGATCAATCTTAATTGATGTTTACCCCCCTCTAATTAACATTTTCTCACATTGGTGTAGGTATAATAAATATTATTATACTCTCCCAATAGACAAAACGACATCGTGTAGAAGATATTATGTGAGAATTGCTAAAAATTAATTCGAAACGCAAAAAGTTTTACGTAGGCTGTGTAAGAAAAATGTGTATTATTATTATTTTTTTTTTCCCGAACACAACACGATTGATTTTAGATAATTCTCTTTAACTAAGATGAATAGAACACGACAAAAAGTAAAAACAAAACGGTAAACTTGCATACTAGGCACCGTAATATTTACAACTTTTTTTATAGTTAGATATACATATAGCAATCTATTATTATGACTTCACGACAAAATCTTTGAAATAAAACGTATATTCCTTTCAATCGCAGAGTTCTAAAACTCAGTAATGCTATGAAAGACATTGTTGAATTATAAAAAAGGGTACATAATGTATACTTAAAAACAAAATTAAAATAATGAGCTTAAAAAGTTAATAAAGCAATATTTATTTTCATATAACATTATCTACTTACATCATATCTAGTTTCCCATTTTACTTAAATTTTCTACTATTTTACTAAATATTACCAATATATTTTTTTTACTAACTGAGTATTACTTATGAATTGTAATTGTAATATTATGTATATTTGTCTACTATTTTCATTTTCATTTTTATTATTTATTCATATACATTACATATAAAAATGTTCATACTGCATATATAGCAGTATATTGTATTGTTATTTATTAGGTATAAAAAATAATATGTTTGTTATTTTTTTTATCATTAGCAATCTTTCAGTATTTTCATATTTTATTACATTATGTTTTATTATAAAATAATGTTAGTAATGTTTTTACTGTTGTAATAAAACAATATATGTTCAAAACTTCAAAACTCACTAAAAAAAAAAAAAAAAAAACCAAAAATTTCAAAAAAATAATTATTAAAACATGATTTATGTTTGACTATCAGTAAACTATATCTATGAATAAATTTGAATATCCTAAATACCAGCAATATTTGATCAATTATCTCAGTACGTTTAAATCTCACACTATAAGTATCTGTATCGATTATTGTATTTTAATTTTATATTTATATGTATACTAAAATATCAGAGTCGAATCAGATATTTATATAATATAGCGTTGTACGTATTTAGTGTGTTATTAGTGTTATTACGTTAATCTATTAATGATATAATTAATCTTATAAAGTATTACGTTCGCTTTTCGTTATATTTTTTTAAATCTTTATTATACACAGTTAAAATATATATATATAATATGTAGACATTCACGTTTTTTTTCTTTTCGACGTTGTTGATCACAAGTCTTCACTTTTACTATCTACGACCCCTCAAAAAACATATCGTATACCCATATCGAAGGCAGTTGCCATTATGAAAGCAGACAACATAATGGATTGCATGCGCTCGTTGAGATCGTCATCCACCAAAACACGGTAACACGTTTGTCGTCCGTAGCGAAACGATCTCGGCTATGATAACTGCACGATTCGGGTTCCCGTCATACTCTCTCACAATGCATTTTACGGACGATTTGAGCAGGATGAAAGATGTGGATACAAAAGATAATTTTGCGTACAGGGTACATCTACTTTTTTTTATCGTCAACAAAGCAGCGTCTTATCCAGCTATTGTACTTTGATTTTACATAGTATTTTTTTATTATTATTATTATTCTAAAGAACGCACTATTCGATATTTGTTTGTATTCAAATACCTTTACCCTCAAAATGTACACGAAATAATAAATAAATAATTAAACCATGTAATATAGTGCCTGATAGATATTGGCCACGGTTCACAATAAAAAAAAAAATCACCACCCTGTAGGTACCTATGACGGAGAGTGAGTGTTCTTTCATGGTCTTCTTATCTTAGTACAGAAATCTCGACACGACACGGTCGATCAATAATATTAATAATAATAATAATAATACTATACGTGCATATTGTAAATAATATATCTTTTCCAATATTGTATTAAAAAAAAAATCCTCACATCTCTTATACTCCGTTTGGATCGGTGGCGCACAATCTGTTTTTTTATTATTGTCGTTTTTGTGTGGAGCACCACAGAAATTCGAAAAACTGAAGTACAAAAAAACACTCATCATAAACCCGTCATAACGTGAGTTAGGTTCTAAAATCGTATTTATTATATGGTATTAATTTTAGATAACTCCACCGAGCGTACAAGTTCATTGGGAAATTATTCGATGAGAAATACACGAATACGTTTTATCATCACTGTTATAAAAATATAAAACTGATGTGGTTTTTTAATATACGAGTATATTTAGGTAGACAGAATCACACTAAAAATGGAAGTAAAAAGTATCCGTGACTATATATTTGTATTTCGGTTTCAGGTTTGTAGCTATGTGTATCCGTTTGTGCGCGTAAATTGATGAAATAGATAACGATAAATCGATTAAAGATCGGGCGGTATATATTAAATTATTACAAAACCTTGCAGAAATAATACAATAGCATTTTTGAATTTGCATTCACAGTTATTAGTTGTTATATCACATGCAGAAATTAATGTAAGTTAATTTTAGTAATTTTATTATTGTATAAGATTTAAAAGACTAAAATTCTTGAATTAAAACGATTGTAAGAGCATAGATCACTAAATAATTATTTTGTATAATTGAAGGACGATATATATATATATAGAGAGAGAAGATAGATTTAAGAATTTTAGGACAATGCACAAGTATAATATTAGACTTAAATCCAGTTGAGTCCTATAATAAACTACATACAGACAGAGAAAGATAGACGATGATAGATTAACTTGAAGGAAAGAGGAAAATCCTATTCAAGTGAAACTTTTATCTGCTTCTATTTACGACAGACAGCTTTTTTTAAATTAACTCTATTAAATATATATATATGTATAACCCGGAAACGATTCTTATCCGCACAGAGAAATCAGAGTAATTGGCCTTTTCAGCCATTTTTCCCTATATTATTTTCGTGTTTTTATATCATGAATATTATTGTACTCATATATCACTATCTACCACTCATTACTCCATTATATATGACCTCCGAAAATATATCAATGGAGCCTTTGAATTATTATTCAGACTTTTTAATTTTATCTATCTTTTTCGATCAAATGTGTAACATACAAATGGTTCGATTCATGATAACATCACACTTCTTGTCTACTATAATATAATTGGCTGGATTGGTTTTATAGTCGGAGCAAACAATCCTTTACGCATAAGGCATAACACAAAACTATAAGGATAATTTTATTTTATTATAATTGATCGTCATGCGTGTTTGTATGTTTCATACAATATTGTAATCAGGAAATATATAGTTCTATTTACCTATTTCATAAATAATCTTCATTCCGACAAATGAAAAATGCTTATTACTTATTTTTATAATATATATATATATATATATATATATATAAATATTATTTAATTTAATTTTTAAATTAACATGACATTTGTATTTATTCCATTAAAGATACAAAATAAAATAATTTGATTTCAAGAAAACTTTGTACTTTTTAGTTCTATAACTGATGAACAATAAATTCTGCAAATATATTTACCCTGAATTACATAATATTTTCCTAAATAGTAAATGTTTTAAAATTGATTTTGATTAAATATAATAATGATGTATTATTAGACACATTAACTAGAATCAATATTGAAATTTTGAAATTAAATAAATATTTAGTATCATAAACTGAATAGTGAGCACGTATACATATTTATTAGATACTACATAAATAACATAGGTAATTAACATGAGCAAAGTTTCACGTTTATAATACTAAATATAATTTATATGTTCCTGATTTAATTTATCATTCATTATTTATGTAAATTATTTTAAATTATATAAACTTTATCAGCCAACACATTTAAAAATAAATGTTATAAGATAATTGAAGATTATAGAAGTACTTAATATATTGTGTTTTTTTATTTTTTATTTTATTTATAGAGCTTTTAAACTATTTCAGCTTGAAAACTGAATTAAATAAGCATATAGGTGGATAATTTTACATTGTAACTTGCAAATATCTTACATGATAGCTGCTAGTATAAAATAACAAGATTAGATCGTTTGCACATTGTTAAAATATAAAAGTATAATATAATGATATAATGAATAATTATTGGATAATAAGAGAAATAATAACTACAGAAATAAACGTTTATGTAAAACCTCGGTTAAGAGAGAAATAAGTGGAACAATAAAATAATTTAAATAAAAATTAAAACGCGATAACATAATTGAGACGATTTTTAGGGAAGAATGTTTAGTAGTAATAGCATAGGATTTAGTTTGAGGTTGAGCATAAACTTGAGCCTTGTTTAACGGAGCTCTTGGGGATGTTTTATGAATTTGGTTTCTAATTGACTGGAGTAATGTTTTTTTTTTTGTCAAGACAATTCGAAATGTTTGTTCTACGGACAGTCTTTAAAATTGGCGGTATATGCTTCGAAACATAGAGTACACTTAACCGGTATTTACATATTGTGTTATATTATGTAAATATGTGATAAAATAACAATGTTATTCTGTAATTTAAAATAGGTTATGTTTAAATCATTATGCTATCACGAACTCTAGTAAAAAGAATAATAATAAAGGGTAACTAAGCAAAAACTAACAAAATTTGTTAAAAGTTAAAATGTATAATAATGGACGTTTACTAATACTTTAAAGTCGAGTCTTATCAATTTTCATAATGCTGCTACCAGATTAAAGTATTATAAAAGAAAACGATGCTTAACCAAAATTATTTTCTCAAATTAAAATACGTTCTAAATTAAGTTTTCTCATACTTTATAGAGTTATATATTTAAATATTTGCATTCAGAAGCGCCTAAGACTTTTTGACATTAAAACGACCTGAAGTTTTTATTTACCATTCGATTACCTCGCTAAGTCTACAAGTTAATTAATTCATTTTCCAAGTATATTCTTCGAAAGATTAAATTTAATTATAATTTTCTGAGTAGCTGTTTAATGAGATCAAAAGGTTTATTTTTCATAAAAAACACTTAGACATATTATATATAATAATATTCATAAAAAAAATAATAAAAGAATATGCAGAATCAATTTTTATATTCATTTGTTAAATTATTGTAACTATATTAGTTAGCATTAAATGTGACGTTATTACTTAAATAATATTTAATTGTTATTCTTTATCGTGAATTTTATTTACTCCCATAAAATGAATTCAAATATTCTTAGTTGTTGAATATTTAATAATATCATATTAATATAATAGCTTATGTTTATAAATAGTTAAATAATTCATTTTAAATATTTTATTAGTATAAAATTGTAGTTGTTATTAAAAAAAAAAAAATAATAATAATAAAATTTTTATAAATAATGAATAAAACATATTATGTAAACATGTTATGTAAAAATAATTCAAAAATGTTCAGGAATTATTAATGTACCTAATCAAATAAAACTTTTAAACGTATAGTTTAAATATTTAATACAGATAAAAACGTCACAAAACTCTATAACCATCATAAAACATTTTCTAAATATACTTTTTAAATCTTTTAATATCATGATTTTTCTTCTTTTGTTATAATCTTACTTTAAAAATAAAAATAAATACTTCAATTTAATCCATCTTATCTACATAAATGGATCTATAGAAGGTGCTTACTTTTTGTATGGATTTTGATCCTTCTTTTTCGGCGTTTACTAAGTATAGTCGTATACAGCTATATATTTAGTTATTTAATGATGATAATAAACTAATACCATTTGACAAAGTGAATGATGACTTTTTGCTACGTATTTTTCCTAGGTATTTAATATATTGGGAAATCCCTTAAGCTGTTTGAATCCTTTTGGCCGCATTAGCAGCTTCTAAGTTTCTGTACGATCTCTTATATATAAAGAAATAACACAAGGGTGCACGATCCAATCAGGGTGACCTATCAATGTCAAATAAGAACACAAACAGGGAAACAGTATAATATGTCATGGCACGAGTTATGAGTTGGCCATTCGGGATCAGTAACAGAAAAAAGAAACAGTAAATAAAACCGCTCATTTATTGTTGCACGTAAGTACGGGAAGATTTTCTCGAGAATCGGTGGCTTACATCACTGTGCTTAAGTAATATGGGAACGCTTGAAAAGTATACTCATACGTCACCGTTACTAGAATAAAATAGACGTTAATCCTCCGCAACGCATCGATTTAAACTTTCGGTCCGTATACATGTACGATCAAAGTGATTTGCATTTTTCAAATGTCTGTGTACGCGTATTCTTCTGGCCTAACCACGGCCATGTCTCCGAAATAATCCAGCGAAGCGTATTGACCGGAATGCCTCTCCGAGACGTATTATACACATTATTTATGTCATGCACACATCCATTATTGTTCAAGGCTATGTTGTTCAGTCAGCGCAACGAATTCGTATAGTGACTGACCATGTCCAAGTCGATTTTATACTTTGCCCAACATTTTTCAATTCAACCTTGGGCAAATACAAAATCACCGAAATGATTTTGATGAATAACTATCTACAACCATAGAGTTAATGCGAGTTTGATTATATATGTGGTATTAAAAGTAAAAATAATAATTTACTATAAATGATAATAAAATATAGACAATAAAATATAAAATATTGTTGCTTGTATTATAATACTTATTATTGTTGTATTGTAATTGGTATCAAAAACATTTGCCATGCATTATATTTACATTCAAGGTATAAATTTTATATTACGATAATTAATGAAATACCTTGAATTAAATTTTCACATAAAAGAATAATTGTTTACAGAACAAAATTTTCGATTTGTATTTCATTTATGCTAGTAACTCTTTAAAAAAATATACATATATATATATATATATATATATATATATTTATAATAATGTACGCGTATCGATATTTTAATAGTATTTAATAAACCTTAAAGCGTAGTTAAATTAGGTTGTATACTTAAGGTTATTATTAGATTATACATGTTTAATTTTTACGTTGCATCGATGATATAGGTACTTTTTTTTTTGAGTCTTTATGTATATATTTTTAACGCTATTGATTTTATCCATCTAACGAATTATCGTGAATTTTGTGTTTAATTTACTAATGCGTTTGATAAGTATTGTTATGTGATATATTAATATCACTAATCTAGTTATATTTTGAAATATAATATTAAATAAATGTTTCGAATCTATCACGCATGGTATACATTATATTATGCAATAAAATAAAAAAAAAATTGTTATACAAATATAGGTATCACCGTTAATATTATATTTTACTCATAAATATTATTTTTTATAGGTTTTACGACTATAAAATAATATAACGAATGAAAATCATAAATATGTTCCGTGTAAACTGTAGATACCATAACTATAATACACATACAATACTTTTATACTTTTGTATTTAATTTTGATAACGTCTACATATGCACAATAATATGCAATTATTTTAATGTGTATTTTTGGTTCACCGTATATAAATGATTTATCTGTGCATTACACGGAAATTCCGGTAAAATATTTGTAGTTCATATGGATAATAATATTTTGAATAGTAAAAGTATATATTTCGATAACATTTTCGATAAAAAAAATATATATATATATGCGTATAAAGACTCACGCGAGACGGAATTGTCGGATTACGTTGATAGATTATGGAAATCGTGTTAGATAGTCGCGTAACCACACGAGACACTGTATTATAAATCGTAGATGTAAATCATAACCAGAACTTAACGCATCAGTAATCGTTCTTAGATGCTATGCTTGAAAACCTATAGTTCAAAAGATTTCCTAAAATTTATCGATTTCACGAAAAAAACCACGTTTCATGTATTATTATACGTTTATATAAAATTATTTTTGTAAATATACATGATAAGTATGAGAAGTATACCTGTATATATTATATATACATGAATACACAGCCAGGAAAGTTAGGGGACCGATCGTGACTCACAAGTGAAGTAATACCTATTATTATTTTAAATTTGTAGAACTAAAGATATTATCAAAATAAAACGTATACGATATAAATGAGGGGTCCGTTTATCGAATTATTTCCTTGGGATACGAATTGCTATTATTGTCTTCAAAGCAAAGTTAACTATAAAGACATCGATAATTTGTTTGCAATATTATCATTATTATTATTTTTTATTTAAAATTATCATATTTTTTTTGCCCCTAATGCAAACGCAATAACTATAAGTAAAGTTTTTCAATCATGTTTTTTTAAAAGATAATCAAAGACACGTCGAAAAAATATTACCATTATAAAATAAAAATACCACTGCTTTACTTTACCAAAGCTTAAAGAGATTTAAACTTTTAAACGTGTAATATTACCGTTCACGATTAATCATAATTCATAATAAATTAGAAATAATGCGAATAAACAAAAACTGTATTTATTAAATATAAATGATAACTCGATAAAGAAATATTGTGTTTTTTCGTTGGCTGCAAAGTATATAAACGTTAATAGTAATTATAAGATATGATAACAACTTTTACATAAATTTATATTAAAAATGAGTCACAATTTTTATAGTTCTACGATATCTTACCAAATTGGATGTTATAAATAATATTAAAATAAGAACTTTGACAAAGGAAAAACTTTTTTGTTTATACGTTTAGCAAACTCAGACATTAAATTATTTTTCTTTTATTTTGGTATTATCATTTTTGAAATATATTAAAGCATTTATAGAGAATAATTTATGTAATATGAGTAAATATAAACGCTT
The DNA here is from genome assembly GCF_002803265.2 of Melanaphis sacchari. Lineage (NCBI taxonomy): Eukaryota > Metazoa > Arthropoda > Insecta > Hemiptera > Aphididae > Melanaphis > Melanaphis sacchari. The sequence goes on from NW_020271042.1 coordinate 3,034,384, forward strand.
TAGATTAGATTTTGGTATTAAATGTTAATATTTACTGTAGTTAATTTTTTAATCATTTTTAAAATTGAAAATAATTATTTTAAGCTAATTTTCTTCATTATCATCATATATTGAATGTATTTATTATTTATGTAAATATAAATTATAAAATTAATAAATGTGATACTTTTTGTAGATATTTTTAAATAATTATTTATTCATCGTATAATCTCATTTGTTTATAAATTCTTGAGTAATTCAAACAATATGACAAATTAAATATTTAAATCTTCACAAATTAAAATAATAATTTGTTTTTATAACTATCAAATTAGTGGTGTTATAGATAAAACATTATTTTTTTATTGTTCTATTTGGCTTCATTTCCGGTACCTTACATGTATGACGACATAATAGTAAACGTGATAAAAATGATTGTAACACGGTGATACAGATAGGCAATTTAGGTACACCGCTGTCGGGAGAATATTGGTCTTATGATATTATGCTAATTAATATTCTAAAATACTCTGTTGTATCAATTCGATGTGACAGTCAAGTATAAATATGAAACTTAAACATAACTCTCTACGATGTTTGTTCTAAGCTCTAACGAATTAATTTTAAAATTAAGCAGCGTATATACTTCCCAATATACTCTCAATCTACCAAAGTCTAGAACCCGACGACCACTTATTACAGATCAGTATTTACCACACAACAACGACTTCACCATACGTCAATTTGAGGTAGTATTAACTTTCTATAAACCGTATAGTGTGTACACTCATCTCCCAATTCAACTATCAATCATGGGCCATTGTATACACTCGAAATAATGTAGATAAATTTATGTCAAAACAATTGTTTATAAAAAGAAATGGCTTAAACATTTTAAAGATATCTATCCTATAAAACATTAATTCTATGTCGTATTATACATTTATAACTTACTGCATTGACTATAAATGTACGTATTCATCTCTATGTATATAAATGAATCCCTATTTCCATTGGTCATATTGCTTACAGTTTACAGCAAATCGTTGCTATTGGACCAATAAACATTATTGTGTGCCATTATTGCAAAGCATTTAAGTTGAAAAATAAAATTCTTGGATTGTGAAGTCAAATTTACACCATTGGTACCTAACCTAACCAAAGCCATTATTATATTCATTAGTTTCCGAAAATGGTCCAGATTCTAAAAATATTTTAACTCATATCCAGCAATACATTAATTTTTTTTTTAAATTACTTCATTTGATGCAACAAACGTTATTTAAGAAAATTGTATGCCAAATTTCAAGATTCAAGGTCCAATATATCATCTAAAAAACTCTATATTGCGAATGCCAAATAGTGACTACAAATATTTGTAAATTTATTTTAGGGGTGATTCCGCAGGAAAAGTTGATCAGCGTTGTGCACACAACAATTTGGTAAAAAGACCAATTGTGGGACAATTCCAAACGTTTTTTCATCAACATAGCGAATTGGTTGCATTATTCACAACCACTTTGGACTTCATGTCGTTTGATAATCACAAAATTGTCATCAAAGCTTATAAAACGTCTGCAGGACAACACGCGAGACGTTATAATGCGCCAACAATTTAAGAAGTCACTATTTTCGTCGTAGGTGAAAATTTAGAAAACCGAGATATTGTTTTACATCAGCGTAGCAATCAATTGCAGCGTGTGTCTGAAACACATCGATCATATGACGTGTTACAAATGTTACAATATTCTATCATGTTTTGGTAAGGTGAATATGGATATCATTTTTTCAATGAAGATGATAAATTCAGTTACAGGTTCCGAAACTAACAAAAAATTTAGTTCAATAAATTATTATTCATACAGATTTCAAACTGATGGTTCGGGAAAACGAGGACAATCATATCATAATTTTCACAAGGCAAATTATATGTCAACTGTTCCCATGTTGCTATACCAACAAAACTATTTATATGCACGTAAGAAAAATAAAATTAAGAATGTTGTAAGCATTAGAATAATAAACACTTTTTTTAGAAATATTTTTTTATTAATTATATCAATAAAAATTAAATATTCATAATTAATACAGAACAACATCTGTCGGGTCAGCTAGTCCTATAATATAGTAAATGTTAATTCTAACGGCACAACATAATATAATATTGTGCGTTAAGTTATACCATTCTAATGGTAAATTACTTAGATATTTTTTATTTTATTTTTTAATTATTTAAAATGTAGATAGTTATTAAGCGTGAATGCGTGATAATATATAATAACTACAAGTTTTTATCCTTTTATCTTTCAAAAAGTAAGTATTTATAATTTGAATATTTTTTACTTATAGACTAATTTACATTTTGATTAGTACATACGATAAATGATACTTAAAAATGATATAATTGTATATGATTCTTTAAAATGTATATAATGACGCTTTGTATGAATTGTGTGAATTTTTTTTAAAAAAAATTATGGAGTGACACGTGAACTTATTGTGTATTTTATACTATTCCGACTTTAACATGCGTGGTAAAATAATAATCTCAGATATCTACGGATTTAAATTTATTTTGAAAATAAGTACCATTAAGTTGATATAATATCATATTTAGTTTTCAATCTTTGTCACATAATACTACGTGAAACGTTTAAAAAATATATTATTAGTGTGTATATTATGGTTCAAAAAGTCGAATACTAATAATTATTAGTGAAATACCGATATTTATCAATAAAATGTCACCAACATGATTATTATTTCAATTTATATAATAAACTAACGAGCTGATCATATTTCAGCAAGCCAAAAACAGACTTTTGCATTTAATGACTCGTTAACCAATAGTTTAAAGAATCAATACTATACAGCTACAACCGTGTACTTTAATGTATTGAACGATTGGGTAAACCGAATTTAATTTTAACGAATCATTAGCGCGTTAATCGCTCATTTTAATTGAAATTAACTTTATACTGTACTAAAACTATATCTGTATATGGATTTCAATGTACATTTTACTGAATTTCGGATGACCAAATTGTAATCTTTTGTCCCCACTTTTCGGCACTAAATATTTCACAATTCTAAGAGTGAAACATCATTCGAAATTAAACACTAAATGTGTACAGACATTTTGGTTCACCGTTAAGGTTAAGTTCAATTAATATTCGAGAAACAAATAGCGTATTTGCTATAATTATTCGTCATTGACCACTTATTTTATTACCATATAGTTATAAATATCTCATTAATGTAATTTTCATACATATTTATATCAACTAGTCAAGTTTTAATTTGTAAAATATTTATAGCCTCAAGAATCGTGTTTGAATTATCATGATAATAAAAAGTTATTTCAAAAGTAATAAAAATACATTTTCTAATTAATTTTTAAAACGATAGTATGCAAATAATATAACACAAAATTATTGTATAGAAATTCAAATCGATTAAAAATCTGTTATAATTAACTTGGTGTTTATTCAAATTATTAAGTATACCTATATTAATGTATATAGAGTACTAAAATAAGTAATATTATTATGACAATCGAAGTATTTTTATTGATGAGCACAGGATAAGTTATTATCTAAAAATATAATAAATAATACATTTCAAAAATGTTATAATTTATCAAATATGCAAAAATTATATCATGTATATAATTTTTATTTGTTAAAAACTAGGTTTTTATTTTTAATCCAGTTGAATTATTTATAATGTAAAATGTAAATATATATATATATTTTAGATCTTATCAGAACATTTATAAATTTAATTTTTGTTCTTATTTAAAATGTTAAGTATTATTTTTATTTCATTAAACGTAGTCTGCATTAAAATATGTTAGTTTTCAACGCCATTGGTTAAAAACAAACATTTTAACTTAAATCAAATAAAACGAAGAAGTTAAATTTTCATTAAACAATTGAGTTAAGTAAATTGTGAATTACACATCGCGTTTAACGTTTATCAACTACAAGTCTTAACAACACTTATAGAGCATTGTGCTCGCCTTACCTACGTATAGGATAATCATCTTTTGGTTATTCTACACACCAGCAACGTAAGCTATTGTACCTAGTAGACTGATATTAAATTATGCCTATAAATTATTATATTATTACAATGCACGATATACCTTTAATATGTTTAACTTTGTACATGCGCGCCGCCTGCTTTAATATGAGAATGAATAATAATGCGATGTCTGTACAGGCGATATGGGTATAATAATATTATACGTTTCCGCGGGGTATACCTAATAATATAGCGAAAGACTACTGCTGGACACGATAACTACAAACGTTGTAACGACAAAATATTATTATAATAATATATCGGATCGATCTATCACGCGTGATGCATGTACAATATATAGTATAGTTATTATTTATTGAGGTAGGTATAACAATAATAATAATAATAATAATAATATCCTGCATTCCTATACATATATCTACCTGCCGTATGGCGTATTCGTATACACTATCGATAATATAATAATATCGTGTATATGATGTTCCTTTAACTCATGTCCATTATACTGACTATATATATATATAACTATGTAATATGTAACCTACTACTTAAATAATATACGTGCAGACTACTATGACGACGACAAATTCTCACGGAACCGGACAATGCAGCAGCAGTCATCGTTGGCGATGTGTATATGTGTGTAAAATGTTAACAATTAAAATATAGAAAACCACGAAGGCACGGTATTAATGATATTAAAATTTGTCTTCTTCAATTAAAATAACACGCAAACCGCTGTCTGTGGGTATGAGATAATAATTATTATAATAAATAATAATAATACACACTTTATTATTAAACAATAGTGACACACGCGTGACTGCACAACCTACAGTTTGCGACAAAAGCGGTATCGATGACGACTTTAATATTAGGTAAAACTACATTTAAAATGTTAAAATATTATACTACAGTAGCGCAATGTATACATAGTATTATTATGATTTATAAGTAACAATTTCCATTGTTGTCGTATAGTCGTTTCGTTAAACCATCAACACCGTTTTGGTAAGATAATATGTTTTAGTAGAATAAACGAACTTAAATTATACTATAAATAATAATATGTATGCAGCGTATAGCATATTTTATAATATATTGTTGGCATGCATTTGCGTACGATATCTACCAAGGTCCGAATCCGTTGATTCAAGTATCTGCATGACTATAATAATTATTACATTATTATGTAAATTTTATGTAAGTAGGTGAAGTCATGCGTGGATAGTGATTGTTAATATTATAATCTAAAGTATAACGTATTACTAAAATAATTAATCTTACAAATATTGAATAGTTTATTTTGTTTATAATAATATTTATCTTATATCTTTTAAGACGGTTTTAGACTTAAATTTAAACGAACGGATTAATGTACCTATATTATATCCCGCACTTCACACGCCGAGTACTGCATATCGTTATTGTCAACTATCTTTGCGTATCAAACATTTTAAAATTTTAAAATATAAATAAAATAAATATTACTACAATATTTGATATTTTTCAAAATTTTTTTCTGAAAAGTATTCTGGTTTAGATCAAGAAATTAAAAATGTTCTTCCGTTAAAAAATCAAATTTCAATGAAAAAATGGTGCAATATTATAAAGTTTAAATACACGTGTTTTGTTCTGTTATAAAATGTTAAATATATTTTAAATGGTAAGTACGACAACTACAGTATAACACGTATCAAATTTTTTTTTTATTATTATTCTCTTCAAAATTCTACGTTTGTTGTTTAAATCGTATGATAATTATATTTTGTAGGTACGCGGTTATTATGATAATATTATGATAACTACATCATACATATAAAATATAATATTATACAGTATAATATTATGCGACTGCGCTGCGTGACTATGGAATTAGTGCTGCAGCAGACGACGTACATACCTACGTAGCACGAAACGATTCGGACGCAGCTTAGAAATTTCGCTTACACACGCACGCTACAAGCTGCAGCTATATAATACGTATAAAATAAAAATCAAACAGTACGCAATGTACACGATCGTAGGCCAACTGTTCCCCTGGGTCGCGTTCGCGTCATTGCCGCAGTGTCTCGGATACGGTGCTGCACTCGGCCGCGCTTGAACGAAAAAAAAAACCCGCTCCGTCACAAGCCGCTGAGTGGTTCTCACACACGGACCATAGTCATTACGGTGATGACTGGGGCTAAAACGATGGAAAAAAAATGTAAAACATATAAAACAAAACAATAATAAATAACGCGAAATGAAAACCGAAAACCGAAATCCGGCGGCGGCAGTAGATGGGTATAAGAATAGGGATAGTACCTACTCATGCCGCGCGCTTGAAAAATCACCAGTGTACAAAATAATATAATATTATATATTATATATTGTTTTAAGAACTCAGTAACTCTTGGCCATACGCATTGTTTGAAATGCACATTACACACATAATGATAATAAATGTATAAAATAGAGTTATTGTTGTGTTCAGATGTTCGGCTACGGCAGGATCCGTACATATACGCATTATATTAAATTATGTACACAAAGAAAATATCGCAACGCTCAAATGCTTTCCGACGCATTTATAAATCTACCGCCAAAATAAAATATATACATGAGCGAAACGTGTTTTTAGAACTTTATAATAATAATACAGGTATGTGAACTGTGAGTAAGTAAAATATTGTGTACATATACATATTTCATGTCTGGTGAAAAACTCGCACAGCGTCGGTTAAAATAGACTGCAAACGACTGTTATTTATATTTTTTATCGGGTCAAGTGAATTCAATCATTGTGGCTTGGAACTAATGATTATAATGTAACATGAGCAAAAGGTATTTAGTTATTTTTTTTTTTACTTTAATTTTTATTACACGATTCATGAAATATTTTTTCCCGTATGTGTACAAGTGTGCTGTACGATGTAAGAAGAGATCTCCTATTGGAGTAATTTTGAGTAGGTATATTATAATAAATAGTTATGGCTTTGTTGCGATACAGGTACGTGTTATTATGCAGAATTTTTTATTTACACACACGAATTAAACTTCCACCTCATTTTAAAATAATTACGATTTGTAATTTAGAAAGATATTTCAACGATTATTATTCAGTTAATATGTTCGTTAGAAATTTAATATTTATATTAGTTAAAAAAATATGACATCACAAAATACAATTCATATGCCCAGAAAACACATTTATTTTTTAATATTATTTTAGTATTATCATTATTTAAGAATTTTTACAGGACGTTTAAATTAAATATAGGAAATTATAATGGACGTTTTTTAATTATTACCAGAATACCGGGACACTTGGCTGATAAACAGGACGTATAATACAGGATGTTGGAGACACCCTATGCAAACCGAGATTTATTTTGTCGATTAGTTACTATTTTTACCACACGATAAAAAATAATATATACATGTATATATTATATAATAGTATTATTATTTATTATCAGTTAGTTATATAACACTAACAATGTTTTCGACCAAACAACTTATGTCCATTGGCCATTAATGTATTACTATTATCTGCTGTCAAACCAATTTTCAAGAAAATATTCAGATGAAAAGTAGACGGCTGAAATTTATTTAATGACAGTATTTTATATGATTGATAAAATGGTTTTATTTTGACGATTTTCGCTATAAATAACGAGTAATTTTTTTCTGATGGGTGTAGGGTAAAACACAAAATTGATATAACCAATAAGCTAGTAGACAATCGAAATAATTGTTAGTTTGTGAAAACATTACGCTGTCGATAGAAAAACGTATAAATGTTTTATATAATGATTCATAGTAATAAGTAAAATTAATTTTATAAGTTAAAATAACTATTGATTTTATACCAGGCAACTGAAAAAAACTTATTTCGCTGAATTCGTAGACATTTTTTTTGACAAGTTATCAAACTAACATAATTGATTTGTATTTATAAAAAAATGCACAACCCTAAGTGCAAGATCAAAACATTCTAAAATAATCATCGAGACGAAAAAATTAACGAACATAATATGTTATATAATATAAGTTTCCACGGGAATAAACATATTTCTAATATACTATAGCTATGGATACTATTCATGTTCAAAACGTCAATATAATATATTAATATATTATAGTACAATGTTGTGTGCGACTACGTAACTAAAATGTACGGACTTTCGGGTTAGGTTTACTCACGGTTTTAATTTTGTTCAACACTCTTAAGACTCGCTGCACGTCAGTATAATATAATATATGGAACTCGAAAAACAATAACAAAGATGCGACGTGCCTATCGCCTTTGGAGACGTGCGTGGCAGGGACATTCCCGCGGGAGTGGCATAGTTCTTAACTATAGATTTTTTTCCTAACTTCTTACTGTATATTGTATATTACTATTGAAAAAGTTGTTTCGTATTTTTCTACAACCGGTCATTCTATATTGTATTATTACAGTGTATGATGTATCTTTTAAAACTGATTGCTATATTTATATAGCAATCTACCAATTATAAAATAATTTTTGTGATTAAGATTTAATATCACATAACATTTTAAATGTTAAATAATAATCAACGGAAAATTTATTGGGTAAAAAAAAATGTAAAATAAAATATACCTTATTATATTTATTTGATAATTTATTAAAAACTCACTTTGTTCCCTTCGAGTAAATTGAATAAATTGTACTGTATTTTTATGGATTTTAAGCTTTCAAAATATACCTTTTCTTGTATATATATATATATATATATGTATGAAAAAACTTTAAAATTACTTTCTAGGTACCTTATAATATACGCATACATTTACAATAGGCGTTTGCTTATAAGACTATAATTTAAATAAATTGATCGATTACTTTATTAATGAAAAATAAAAAAACGAAAATAAAAAACTATAGCTTAAATAACTGTAACTATATGACCTAATACCTCAGTTAAATGCATAATGTATTATATTAAACTAGAGTACGCGTAGCTTATAGTAGATATTTAATAAGTCATTTATATTCTAATTATCATAGAATTTTGGAACTATTAAATATTTGTGATACGCTATTATGTGTGGATACCAACAAATAACATATTTATGATGAACTTACCATGTTACTTCATGTAACTTACAAACTATATGTTTTTTTTTTTTTTGATAGATGATACGAATAATAATTCATTTTTATTTTATGGAACTGGCGAAAGTCTTAAGATTCCCTTATCCAGAGTTTCTTAAATGTACATACCTAAAAACGTCTGTATTGAATACTACAGCCGTACACATAACATATACATATATTTTTATGAAACGAACACCATATACGTTGAGTAGGTACACAAGCCTCATAGCTTAACCTGTGCGAATGAGAAATATTATTATTATTTATTTTTTTTTTTTTTCGTGAACCGTGAATTGTTATATATAATGGTATAGTAGGATTGAATAAAATGATTTTATTTTGCGTATTTATATAAATGCATATTTCTTAGAAAACGAATAAATAACACGTTAAACGATGGCCTAACCGAGCGTTACGAAAATTGTATATCGATTCGCATAAATCCTGCTTTAACATATAAATATAATTTATGAATAAATATATGAAATTCACAATTTAAATATATGTACAAGATAAAACATAGTAGGTGATGTATTAAAAATTCTTTACATTTGTACACGCTGAACATATTTTAAACACATAATAGTAATACTCAGTATAAAATAATATTATAAGCATTTTAATTAAGTTTTACTCGTAAATCTTAAAGGAATAAATAATGCGTAGGTGCATTTTATGAATTACATCGGCTCATAGTACTTATACCTACCTATATCTATATGTTTTAATTGACTTATAATTTTTACTACGTGCAATTAATTCATATCACAAGAGAACATTTTTATACCGTTTAGTTAGATATGTATAAGACGTGTGATATGCGTATAATTTATACATTATCAATCAAACTTTGTCAACAACATGTTTCACAATACCAAAATTTAATAGAAGTGTTCCTATGGATAGATCTGGATGATAAATCAACCACCAAAATAATTTTACTGTGAAAGTTAGATTTTAATAGATCAGTTATTGCATACATATGTGTTTAAATCACATTAAACACACTACACAGCTCAAATAATATAATATAATTATTTCAAGGTGTTATTTGGTCTTAAAATTAGTGGGAAAATTCTAGTGAACATCTGCATACTACTTTGGAAATGAGTGTTTTGTATTATAGTCCTCATCATGTTCTATAATCAACAAATGTTTTTTCACGTACCTAAAATAATAATAATAATAACACAAAAAAATCTTAACCAGAAACTATATAAATTACGGTAACTTATACTTATATATTTTTTGGATCCACTGATACGTCACACGAGCGTAAAAATAAAAACACAGGGTAATATGTAGATTATAATTGCCAAAATAATTTGTTATTTTTGCTGTTAGTAAGTTTTTTTTTGCAATACATTAGACTTGATAAAATGTTAAATTTTACAGAAAAAATGTAATTACATTTATTTTAAATTATATTTCGTAAATGTGTTTGCTGTATGTACCTATAAATATATTGTAATAATTTTTAAAAGCCCGCTAGTGGCATATATACCATAATATAATAATACATAAAACCTACATAGATAAGAATAACATTGTAAATTATTCACCGACGACGAATTGTCTTTTATGAAAATTCTACCCAGTGAAGCAACGCATTAAATATTATAAATTATTATATAATATATCTATGTACAGCGTCCATAATAAAAACTATGGGATCTAAAACAAATAGGTTACAATGTAACAATACATTCATACATATAATATAATATTATATTTATATATAAATATTATGGTTATATAATTTGGTAGTACATTGTTTAAAAGTTAAAATTCAGTAATAACATGAAATATATATATATATATATATATATTATAATATACATTAAAAATTCTAATATTTATTAGTTGATGCACGTTTCGAGAGCTTAACCGATATAACATAATATTACATGGGTTCATGTCGATATATAAGAGTATTTCGACACCCTCTCTCTCTTTAGGTCTGTTGGAATCAAATTTTAAATAATATATTATTTACGATCACGGAAGAGAATGAAAAACACACATCGAGCTCGGAGTGTTTTTATAACATAATTATTATATACTGTATAGCGTGTACTCAAACCGTCCCGTATAATAATAATAATAATAATAATAATAATGCAGTGTTTGAAAGGCAACGTCATCTCCGATCTCTCGAGGACGATGGGTGTAACAACACGACTGCGGCGATAGAAGGAATTTCGCTACGCTCGTTGAATCGATTGAGGTGCACACATCACACACACACACACACACACACACACACACAAATACGTAATATAGGGGGCCTCCGTTCCCCACGATAATCTCCTATGTTAAATGCTTAATTTGACACGCGGTGGTACCTATACGGATTAAAAAAAAAATGTATACAAAATTATATAATAATAAATTAAAAGATCCCCGGAGCAATAAAATCACTATCACGTGGAGTTGCATGTAGTTGTGCGTGGAGGATGTGTCCCGCCGCGTTTATACCAGCGGCATACATGTGCGAGTATTCCAATTATTAAATAATATTAATACGAGGGAACTCTTGTCGCGCGATGATAATCATCACAAAACGTGAAGACCAGAATGCGGCGTATCGTTATTTTTATTAGTGTGTTTTTTTTTTTCAATAATATAATGATATTGTTAAACGCGAGAACTATTTAATGTGTGTTTCAAATTAAATTGTGTCGTCACCACCTCCGCCACTGAGTGAAACTAAATACACACTATATATGTATAATAATAATATTATAGATACAAACTTGACGCTTCATCGTCGTACGTAATATGATATAAAATACAAAAATAATTTCGGCGTACGCACTTCCGTATGTTTTTGGCGAGACTAATAAAGTAACTATGATTTTTCTACAGTAGTCCAAAGCGTTTTGGTGTTTTCACACATCCGAATTCACGAACATTATATATATAACTACCTTCTCAATAGGTATAGTTTTTGCATCAAGTGTTATATTTGTCAGTAATTTTTTAAACGCATACAAGACTTGCGGTGTATGATTTGTCCTCGTAGTACGAGTACATGACTAATTCATATTTTTTTATAAACATAATATTATGATTAAATTTTATTTGCAAGATAATAGTATATTATATTGCATTACCATAGATAAATGTAAACCATCGAGTATATAAATGAAGGTCAGATCACAGTTTCATAGAACACTATGTCTCGTAATTTGGTGATGTCTTAATACGATAATAATATTATAGGTAGTGTTCGGTGTGAATATTATGATTATCGTGTAATTTATATTATAAATTTCTGTGCTGTGACGTTATTACCTATACAAAACGATTATCGAACAACACCGTGACAATTTTATCGCATTTGAATGGTATTGTCATGTTATTATAAATTCCCGTCATTCCCGAACCGGGTACTATACGACACACTAACTGTAATACAAGTCTTTTATGCTCACCATTTTGTTATTAAACATTATTGTTATGTATTATTATTTTAATTTAATTTTGTAACACTGGTTTTCCTTGTCTTTGGGTTGTAATCTGCAGTGACATAAATATCGTTTTTATTACACAAGTTGTATCTTAATATATTTTTACTTCAATAATGCTTTACGTTGAAATAAGTTTTTAATTTTACTTTAATGTAACAAATAATCATAATAATATTAATATCTACATATGATTTTGGCAGGTACAGGATTTAATATTCGTACACTAAGACGTAAATATATTGTGCAAATATTTAATTATATTATATTCACGACCATTAAAGTGTTGTGGTATCGAATACAAATAAAGCGAATTTTTCTCTTCAAGTAGGTAATGACTAATGCCTTATTAACTTATATAACAATACAATTTTTAAATTAATGATGTTCCGTTATTATTTTGTTCGTTTATAAACAAATTTAAGAGATATTGTATGGCTGTAAGTTTTATGTTGAACTGCTATTTTGTGCATGCATTGCTTTGTTTTAAATTTAAGACAATGGTATATATATATATATATATATATACGAGAACTTAATTTGATGTTTTTATAAGCAACAATCAAAAATTATTTAGTTTTGTGGTAAGAACAATGAAAGATATTTTATTCGTTTTAAAAATAAAAACGAAAATCAGATGTTAATAAATTCGGTAGTTGGAGTGGCTTAGTTGAATGATGAGTGCACGATTAAGTATTTTAAACAATAATTATTAATACAATATTTAAGTATAAAAAATTCACTTCAGTCTTATTGTTAAAAACTGTGCAATTTGTGTTATAAAAATTATTTTATTTTATTATTATTATTTTTTTTTTTTTATTAAGAAAGAAAATTTACAATCTGTACACAATAATTACAATGAGCAAATTTGATGTATTAATATAAAACTATATGATATGAATAACATGATGAGGAAGATACCCAATGATAACACCTCTTTTACTAATGTAGTAGGTCTTTACACCATTTGCGTAAAAAATAGATTAAATTAAATAATAGATACATAAAATAAGTTTAATTTAAAACAAATAAATTTTAAAATCTTTAAAGAAAAATATGCATATTTTTATAATTGGTTATTTGAAAGTTAGATTTTTTCAATAAAAAGTAGTGTTGTTGACTCGCTCTTACACCATTATTTCCATAATCTTAGAATGAGTTAGGTTCATAAATATAAGTTTTAGCTTATTTTATGCATTTTTCAAGTAAATATTTATTAGAATATATTCTATTGTAAATATTTTTCAAAAGTATATAATACCATTTATTTTATATTTCTATATAATATACATTAAAATATATTAGCATTTATTTTACACTAATATCATATTGTTTGAAAACAATTTTCAATATTAACTTATTGAGTTTGCTGTTTATATACTTGAGATTAAATATTCTTTGAACTATACAAACATAGTAAGTATAACACAGTTAGTATTATATAATAATTATTTTACGAGAATAAAAAGTTGTACATTTGTTAAATATTAATATGATTATTGAAGACTAAAGTGTAACATAATTTATGTAATAAACTTTTGTTAACACTTTTACATTATTATGTTATTATGTGATAATATGATGATTAGTGTGGCACTACATAAAACATTCAAACAGTAAGTGTATATATATTTTCAGACCTGAAAAATTAATTATAATATGGTTTTAAAATGATAAAAATTCTTGATATACTTAGTTTGAAACATAATATACAGGAAGTAAGATATGAATGAGTGAGTATAATGTTATCATATTACTCCGTATAAATGGCTTTACTAAAATTCTATTTCCTATACTTAATTATTGACAATTTTATATAGCATATTATAATATACCTACTCGTTAATAATAATAAGCGTCGAATTTTTGGTGACTTTGGTAAAAGTTCGATATCAAATTTTTAGTTTTCCTCCGGGATCTAGCGGTAAAAATCTTGTGGACAAGCAAAAGTGGAAGGAAAACGAGCGGGAATCTTATACTCGTACGTTACTATTATTATATGACGCATATACAGCTCCCTCATGTACTACCACGCACTTGCATCGCACCTACGTATAACAATGTAGACTGTAGAGCATTAAATCGGGTATATATACCCGTCTAACTAAATTGCCAATAACATAACTGTCTATCGATTACGAATCGATCTCCGACCAATTAACCCAGCACCTACTCATGTCTTGAGTATCTGAGGTCTAATAAAATAGTATATGTGCGTGTGTACCTACGCGTAATTTCAATTTTTCTAGCTTTTATCTACTTGCGCCAGATCTAAATATCTCGGTTAATGCATGCACCAACCGATAACATCAATATTTTAAATTATTCTTAATGGTTGCGATTGAGTAATCAGCATATTCACTGTGGTTGAGTGTTTGCTCTTTCAGTAGTGCGATCTTAAAGTAATATTTCTGTTAATACTTATAGGTTCTTCACCGTTTAATTCACCAAAGCTGTCTGTCAGTTAATCCGTTATCTAGCGTTAAAGATTTTTTTTCTTACTACAGGACCCTAAATTAAAATACCTATCAAAAATTTTCCAAAAATTAGTTTCACTACAAACATTGGAGTGTTAAACGTCAACTGTTATTCTATAGCTAATTTTTCATTTATTTTTCTAATACTCTGTTACTATCTGTTAATACATACTTGTTTCGATACAATTGACTTACAAAAGATAACTATTTCACACACGCACACACACACACACACATATATATATTAAACTTCATAGGTATTTATATTTATATTTTTTTTTTTACAAAAATTAATAACAATGTGTTTGTCCTTAGTAAACAAAAATTATTTTTCTATGTAATAACGTTGTAATAACTTTATTCTTTTTCTATCAATTAATTATGATTTTACACTCAGCTAATATATCTGTATATCTATATGTATTACAATGAATTTATATTATGCTATTCTTATACAACATTTTACATATATGATTTTATTTTTTTAAAGCATTCACATAGAAAAGATTCCAAGAAGTAAGACTACTGTCTACAAACTCGTAGTAGCTTGTTAGATTTTTTCGTAGTGTAAAATAATACAGGGAGAGAACTGAGAAAAGACTATTCACACGAAGAAATCCTTCGAAGTTTATTATCCGGTCAATATTGGAATACGTAACAGCTGGCAGGCGATGTACGGCCATTTTATTATTTTACAAAATGGTCCACTTTGTTCTTTCGGTGTCCTATGTTAGTTTTACGAAAAAACGCTTCGTACTTCTCTGTACACACATATATTAATATGGACAACCATCCATTCGGTCCATTTAGTATAATATTGTGAATTATATTATCATATTATATCGTTCGATTGGTTTCCGTGAGAGAAGTACAACATAGTCTTAACTTTAATATGATATATGCATATATATTATGTTCATAATATATTTTAATATTATTATTAAACAAAAAGCTTCTAATAAAAAAGGCTATGGTCATTAGCTTTTAAAAAAAAAAAAACCGCATGTGTGTTGTACGTATGTGTATTCGGCATGTGTATGCATGTTAAGAAGAGAAACTATAAAACAAGAAATGATATTTATTTTTAAACTATACAATCGCAAAGTATCAAATTCTATTGCATTTCGAGAAGAGTTTTGAATTTTGATTGAGAATTTAAAAAGTTTCATGGTAACATCTGTATTGTATTATAGGCAACGATAGCTGAATCCAACTTCATCGAAAAATAGCATCGACGTAATTTTTATTGTTCTCAGTCGTATTTGTTTATTATAACCAAGCAACATAGGTATAAATTGCTATATTATATTTTTTTCTGCTGTTATTTTTTGCGATTTTTGTAATACGCATTTTTTAATACAACAAATAAATATGATGGTACTATTAGTATTATCAAAAAATATTCATAATTATTTCTTACTACTACGATTCAAAATTAATTTTATATTTAAGTGTGGTGTAAAACAACACTGGAAAAACACCAAATTCGCACGTGTAATTAAACAGCTGAAACTATCTGAAACACTGATATATGTAATATTTACATTAAGATATAAAAATCTTTAATCTACTAATATAAAGTGGTTTTCCAATTTAAAAAAAAAAATACGTATAATATATTATTATAACTTTATAACACAGATTATCATAATTGCGTTAGATTATGTTAAGTTATTCTTATTAGATATTATATTACTGTTAAAATATGTATAAACTTAATACTTATACATAATATAATACAACTTTTATTTTTATTTTTGAACATTTAAATTTAAATTTAGAAATTTACATTATACACATTATATTTCCGTTTGCTCTTGTTTACTCTTTAAATACAAAGCAAGCGCATAAACTGAAAGACACAATTGTTACGCAAACAATATATATATATATAATATATAAGTCAAAGACATATACAATATACATACATGATTTCATATACCTACTATACTTTTGAAAAATTGACTGTAGCTTTTATGCATAACAATTAACCACATTATATTATTATTTATGTAATATATTTCCTAAATTTTTTTTTTTTTTTACGTAAAAGGAACGAAAATGTGTAGAAATATTGTAATATATATAAATAGCACGCAAGCAAAAACAATTAAATTAGTTTAAGTTATTAGACATATTATTATTATTATTATTGTATTATTAAAAATATTTTAATTGAAAAAAACCAATATGTATAATTTGTAATACTTATTTTATTTAAAATAGCTGAACTTACATTTGAAAAAAAAAGTTGATATACGTTATTTACAATTAAAACGTTATACAAATTTTGAGTTTATCGTTATTCAGAACTTAAAAATTATTCAACTATTGCGTATATCGTTATTTATAATTAAAACTTTTAGTATACTTTACAGTTTTTAACTATTAATTAATTGGAAATTAATTATTTCTTTTAATGATCTACTATATAATATAACATTTTTAGTTATGTTTTGTTTTGTGTTATTTAATTATTTATGTTTATCGGTTTCTATTATAATTACGTTTAAAAATTTCAATCGTTTTTTGTCAAATACAACGTTATAATCATAACGTTTTAATTATTATAACGTTTGCAAGTCTTGATTTAAAACAAATGTACAGTTTTTTAATTAACAACATATTTCATTTTTTTTTTTCATTTTATTTTGACCAAAAGTTATTACAGTTCAACAGTTATACGATAATATATGATTAATTTAGTATTATAATAATATTTAATATTTATAATAAAAAAAAGGAAAATATTTTTCTTATCGTAGTAAAAATAACTTAGGATCTAATTTGAAATTTATAACATCCTGATTATATTTCTATTTTAGTTTGTTATTTTTTATTCTATGAAATTAAAAACGAAAAGTTTTAATCATTTAAAAGTTTAATATGTACTTTCTTAGTATGAAATTATATGAATGAGTAGGAAATTATAATAATAATAATATAGTTGATCGTAATATTGAGAAAGAAATAATAAATATATAATAATATATTATAGCGAAATTTGTTTCGTTGGGTATTGATATAAATTAACAATAACGATGATAAATTGACAATCGAAATCAAGCTAAAATGTTATTACAATAAACTCGGCTCAGTAAAAATAGGTAAGTACGTTAAATCGGTCATTGGCAATGATAAATTACTTATATTTTGTTTTATCTTCTATATACTATATTTTGGTATTGAATAATGTATTTACTATTTCGACATAAAGTTTTGCCATTAAGTCTTCAATATGTGACATAAAGAACAATAAATAAGATGAAAATAAAATTAGTGAGGGATAGTAGAAGATATAAAGATGGATTCGCGGTGTTATATAAAAATTATTATAAAATAGTTATAGAAACAGTAAAAATTATATTAATATAAAATATTGAGCTATCAAATCATGGTGGAAGATTTAAAAATAATGTAGTTGTTTGAAATTAAAGAGTAAACCCGTATAAAAAATTTAATTTAAAGAATCTTTAAGAGTTAATCTTATTAATATTTTATATAATTATTATAAATCATAATTTTAAACATTTTATATGACTTTAGTAGTGATAGTTTTAATTTTTGAGGAATGTGATACGTCTAATCGTCCCTTCCAATTTATTATGAGTTGGTAATAATTCCTTAAATATTATATAAATATTATAAAATAGTAATTTATGTCAATTAGTTATTAACGGGAAATATTTCAAAGTACAATGAGAATAAAACGCAATAAGTACGCTAAGAATTTACTATCCTAAATTTAAAAAAATAACTTAACACTAGTTATATACCTAATATCATAAAATTTAACTTTTTACATATTATATCATAAGAAAAACACAAACACGCTAATTGTATATTGATGAACAGTATTTTTTAAATTTCATTAGAAAATTTCACAACATTATTAAATTAAAGAAATATTCCCTGTCACAAACACAATAATACAGCTATGTTTTTCATAATCAAAAAAGTGATTAAAGTTTTTTAAATACACCAGAACTCCAATACTCTAATATTATAGCATGATCATTATGGTCTATTGATATAGTATTATTCATATGTTTGAGTGCGTAGATCAAACGTAATTTAACGGATTTGTGCCAAGAAACGATATATATAACATACCTATATAATATATAGGTAATGTATGCCTAAACAAATACAATTAAGAGATTTACAAAGATCCATTAGCGATCATTTGAAAATGTTCAAGCATACTGATTTAAATTAAAAAATATAATCATTCAAACAGCCATACGTTTATTAAGTATTTCATTGAAATATTTACATAAAGTTCTACTTACTTAAAATAATAATTTTTATTATTATTATTATTTATACTTTGATATAATATAATATATATTTCGTTTAATCTCGTTCAATATCAATTACGTACCAGTATACGCGTGTTCCGGATTGATAGTTAAATTAATGTGTACATTAAGGTAAGGGACGATATTTATTTAACGACTTATTTATACGTATAAATATTCATCACAATATACATATCTATTCGCTCTTATTGTTTTGAGTACGCGTGCGTTTTATTATCATTGCGTATATACACACTATAATGACTTACTACATGTCTACATATTGCATAGCAACTATAAATATGTTATAATCATATTATGTTATTTCGTATAATCTAAGGTTTGAGTTTTTTCAATTTTTATCCTACGACTAACCGGTCATGTTTGTAATGAACATATTTGTAATGTATACATGACCGCATGTATGATATATTATTATAATAAAAAACTATATAGGTACTGTTATTGTTGTTTAACATGTGTTTGACATTATCATTTTTCATAATTTGACGAGAATATTGATAAAATTAAAAGTTAAACAGTACATAGGTATTATATTATGTTTAAAAATTACAATATTATTTGACTATTGGTACGACACAAGTAATTTTGTTTTAAATATAATACCGGTACGATACAAAATTTGATATTTTCCAGGCGCTCAGAGTTATTCAGCGTGACGATGGGCATCTCTAAATTAGTACAGCGAGTGAAAAAGCATTTACTTCACGATTTGTTTTTTTTTCTGAGTAAATCATTTTCCAGAAAATATGTGCTCTGCCTCTGCTTCAGACAGAGGGATCCTCCAAATATATGGCACCACTGCCAGGGAGCGACTACTCATTTTGATCCCTTGTCTTAGTCGCGCCGTTGTAAATAATACTCAAACGAATAATCCTTATAATAACAATATGTGGAACGCGTGCATATGACACGTGACGGCCGATATTATATTATTGTTATTATTATTTTATTGTACAATGCATTATTATATGGAAGAATAGGATAGGAAGAAAAATGAAAAGCCGTACGAAACCTCGTGGACATACTCGTATGACGTATAGAATATACATTAAACATGTAGGCGTAACATGTATTATACATATAGTATAGTATACATGTGTGTATGATGTATCTATACATATATTATGTATAGATAGATAAGTTGTGTGTGTGTTTATATATATATATTATATCGAATATACCTGATATTATATTATGTATGCCTACCTACCGCTCGCATATGCGTGTGCGCGACGTGTCCTTTATGTATACTTCATAGTAGTTATTTTCCGATTCTTTTTTATACACACAAAAGGAAAACACCTATATATAATTTTATATAGGTAAATACATTATACACTAGCCTCAAACCCCAACATTCATGGCGTAACTTTACGTCGGGCGGACAAAAGATCTCAGCCGCTCCTCGCTGCACACAATACTAACACCTTATATATCCACTGCGTAAGTACGCTTATATATGTATAAAACTAATACACACACACATATATATATATGGGCGTATGCACCCTGCCACCACGTAGGTTTATAATAATATGGTATACCGCGTGGTGTGCCAAAGAACGGTCACGACGGTTACTACGGGCAACGGTGACGAGTTGTTTCATAATACAAAGCACTCGGAAAGGAGGAAAAAATTAACGATAACAATATTAATAATGACAATAATAATAATATTACGCATCGCGGTGCAGTGCACCCTTTTCTCATACTCCCGACCCGTTTAATTATGTCTTTGAACCCGTACGATTCCACGAGAGATGCCGGCGCAAAATATTATATTATATTTATACCTATAGCGACTTATTGTTCTGGCCGGCGTCTTGGTAATAATATGATATAATATTTACCAACAGAAAATATTAATGTGCTTTATAGTTTTGGGTTGTTGAGGTTTGAGATTGATGGTGTATTAGGGAAAGTGGTGGATAAGAAATAAAAGCCAAATCCTCTTATAAAATCCACAGCCGTCAACTCTTTCCAAATAAAATCGCGTCTCGAAATAATTATCATTATCGTTAAACTTCAAGTGCATATATTATTTACAGGCTATGTGTTAATGATTAACTTACCAAACATTCTCCGTTATTTTGTTCGATTATAAATTTATTCAAACTGATCTTTTGAATTTATAAGTTTGTGTTCTTAAAGACAATATTTTCAATTAATTAAGTTTTTGTATAATATATAATTTATTAAGAAGTGTCTTGTATGATAGAAACTTCTTATTTTTTCGAATTAACATCAACCTTTTTTGTTTAAATGTGTAAACAAATTATATTCTTTTTAATAATATCAATGTATTTACGGATATATATATATATATATTATATCCGTAAATATAAATAAAAATTCCAACATACATTATCTGAGTTATTAAAATATTCAGGATAATGTTCTTAAAAATGAGAGAAAAGTACGAATATATTATATAGTTTCTGCGAAAAAAATACGACACAAATTTTGCATACAAAAATGTGATTATTTTATCATTGAACGTATATTATTCCAACATGTATTTATAGTTATAAATGATCCTGCATTTTCGTGACACCTTGATTTTTTTTTCATATTAGTTACATTTATTGAAAAAATCAATGTCAACTTTTAATGTTTCAATGTTTATGAACAAAAATATTTAAACTTTTGTTTTTTATTTATAATCACTAAACTCTTTAAGTTGAGATAAGAGAAATAAAGTGACAACAGGCACTCTACTAAATGTGTGGTTCACTACTCTATTCGTCCACACTTTGAATTATTATTTGTATACAAAATAAATGTATTATATTAAAATAATTTATATCATGGAACTAAAAATACAAAATGTATTTAATATAAATACAAATACATGTTAAAGTTGAGCATACTAGTATAAAATTAAAAGTCAATGCGTATTTAACCAGGTTTCGCCAGTTTTACCTTAAATTTATGTGTTTAAATTTTACTACTAAGTTGGTTCATAAACGCTTAGTGGAATCTCTAAATATTATTTTAAGTGATATACCTATGATGTCTACTATAATAAATACCTAATAATTGTATGAACAATTTAATAATATCGTTTCGGCTGCTGATATACGTCGTACTATTAAACACAACGACCTAGAACATAAACTTATTTAAGAGTGATAATGATATATTATAATAAACGTTAGCAATCCTATCATAATACAATTATAATAATATGTATATATATATTATATATATATATAAATATTAACCTAACTCGAGCAAACGAAATGCAATAACGAAACGTGAGCCTAAGTTAGTCTTAGTGATTTATGTCACTATAATGTGGTCACGAACAAAATTCATATTTGTATAATCGCACATGAATATATGAGATTTCAGACGCGATACAAAGTTAAAAAAAACAACTTTTCCATATGTGCAAACATATTATTATTATTAGATGTAGGTTACATTGTTAGGTATACATGCATTTGCCGGATTTCTGTTATTTTTCCGAACATCACCCCACTGCTGTGAATTTTCAAATATTCGTCTGTCATTTTACTCCTATAACCGCGTTATTATATAAACAACGAACAAAAACCAAATATTCTCTACATCTGGACACTCTTTCACGATAACAAGTCATGGTCCGTATAGTCATCATCATTATCGTTAACATCAACACACCCGGCAAAACTGTATATAATTTAATAATAATATTATACTAGTTTACACACGACCTTTCTGCCAGTATACAGTATTCATTTATGTCATGCCACTTTGCCGAGACGATATTATATACAGAGTGATTCACCAAAAATGCTCAACCCTCTTTTTCTACAAAGATACAATTATTAAAAATCTCATTTTTAGAATTTTCAAGTATACTTAAGGACCATACTTTTAAATTCTTAAGATTTTTTTACTACTAAAGAATTGTCCCATGAAGATACAAACTTCTATATTTCAAATAAAAACTCCCCCTTTTTGTTGAAAATTATTCAACATATTTTATTTGTTCTGAATATTTTGACATTTGTTTTTATAGTTAAAATTTGGACGATAAATTTTTGATATAATTCACTTTAAAAGTTTGAAAGATTTAAACAATTTAATTATCAATATTAATTTGTCTTAACTTATAATTTTTAAAAATTTTGTGAGCATAGTAAAAACTAGATTCAATATAACATTTATTTGTATTAAAACCATTTTTAAAGATTATTATTCTTAAAATAAACATTTTAATTATCATGAAAAAACGCATTTAGATTTTGATTTAGGTATATTAGTATTAAAAAAAAAAATGTATCTACCAATAATTCATAGAAAAAAAAAGAAGTTTAAGCCATATACTTCTTAAGTAATTACAAAAAAAAGGTCAACAATTTTTAAGTATGATATTTGAGTACATTAAAAATTCCATAAAACAAAATTTAAATATTTTTTTTTTCACTTTGTATATTATTATTGTGCACACGTATGTTATAAAACAGTTTCCTGTTGGTATTTCGGTGCATCACGGGACAACACGTGAATTGATGATGAGAAAAATAAACCACCCGTTGACGTCTTTTTGTTTATTTGTTTAAAAAAAATAATTATTCTCGACAAAATTCATTTTTATTGTAAGCGTCAAAGCTTAAATGACATGTCATGGCTCGGGGCGGTCGGCGTACCCTGCAGACGCGATTTTTTCCTGTCACGTTCCGACCACACGCGTGCGAGTCGATTCAAATACGAATGTGTACGTGTATAATGTATATAAATGGGGGAAAACATAAATTTCGTTCATCCGATTGAAACAAAAGTAAAAAATAAATAAATAAATAAAACAAAAATAAGGGAGGAAAAAGTTTAGCTTTGAAAAAAAATAACCACTCTGGTTTCATAGAAAAACACATCAATCGAATATAATCTGAGCAACGACGAAACATATATAATATAATATATTGCATACGAGGTGGTTAGAGATACACACGTTTTTCATTACAAAACTAAAATATATATCATATAAAATAAATATACATATTGCAATAAATAAAATGCAATTTATTGCATACGTGCCACATATTTACAATGTACGCTGAATGTATTTCCGTATGTCGCTTTCGTTGATTCCGACGTAACCCTGAAATAATAACGCAGGCATTAAGAATTATTTATTATTTAAGTTTTAAATATAAATTATAGTTTATTTATTCCCTCTTCCCCGTATAATTTATGCTCTAGAAAATCGATTTTCAATAACTTTTTTACACAAAATCTCGTCTACTTTGATCTTAACCATCAGTACATTATATCTCATATGAGCACAATCAATAACTTTAAACCGTCATTCATTCTTATTAAACCATACAATACTTAAGATATTAATATTCAACATATCAATAACACGTAACATACTCATATAATAACGTATTATAACGTCGTGTACATATGATATATGATTTTCTAAAATGGTTGTAAAATATTAAAGTACTATCGCTGTAAATCTATTCTAAATACGATCGAGTGACACATTCAATCGTGTTTTTTGTACATAATATAGTGTTAAACAAGTGTTTGCGGAAATTTCTATATGTCTGTGTTTGTGTGGAAAAAATTTTCACCTCTGCATTTAATATATATATTATTATATTATAGCGCATTTAATTGTACATATAAACACATATTTTATGGAGCCATCGTTAGACTAAAGCGTTCACAACTACTATCTATATCAAGAACTAAACACTTTGTTTCATACATGACAAACATTTGAACAACTTCTACACATTAAATAAATTAATAAAATGTACCACGTTTAATAAATGATTGCAATTATTCGTGATATAGTATTACGATATAAACATTTTCGATGTTTATTTTTTGCATATAATTATATCGTGATTTTATGTTTTGCATTCAATTTACACATATTATTATAATACCCATTTACTTGGATGCGTAATAATAGCATAAAATTGTACATTCATTGAATAATTTAAATTTTATCAAAACTATGCAATCCACAAATAATATGCGCTTGTTCATTCAAAAATATTTTATGCAAACATTTAACTAAATCGACGGCATTTAAGTGACCATTACTGTTTTTTTTTTTTTAAATACATACATTTACATTGCGAAT
Organism: Melanaphis sacchari; assembly: GCF_002803265.2. Taxonomy (NCBI): domain Eukaryota; kingdom Metazoa; phylum Arthropoda; class Insecta; order Hemiptera; family Aphididae; genus Melanaphis; species Melanaphis sacchari. The sequence goes on from NW_020271042.1 coordinate 3,059,883, forward strand.
ATTGCTGTAACATTTGTTTCATATAATATATTATGGTACTCTAATGTATTTTTTTAATTTATAGTTTATGTCATAAACATATTATGTTCCATTAGTCATTACTAAAATCTTTTAGGTTTTAATATTATATTATAAACATTGATAAATGCCAATTAAATGTTATAAAATCGATTTAATTAGTATATTTTTGGAAATAGTCTGTAATTTGACGTCGGATTAATCATTAAATATTAAAATTAAATAGCCACTATCCGTTACTACCGTTATTATTGCGTGGATGCATGCTACGATTAATTATATGTACGAGCAATTAAGTATATAATTATTACAGTATACCAGAACAAAATATACTGAATAATAGATTAACGTATGGTCTATAGAATATAGATATTGATCCAACATACATAATACAATAATATAATAAATTTAATTAGCTTACATTTATACGGTGTGCCGCGTAAAAATATAAATCACTTTATTAATTTATTTATAGGTACAAAAAATAGGGCACAAAAAATATGGTTTGCATTTAAAAAATTATACCACTAAATTTATTTTTTTAAGAATTCCTATCGTATTGGGCTTTTGACAGATTACATACAAATACTAGTTGCAAGTCCACATGGAATGCGTAATAAAATTAATAAAGAGAGAGATTATAATATTATAATATATTATACATATATATACATATAATGTATAATGTAATTGTAGGGAATAAGTAAAACCACAAAAATTTAAATAATTTGAACAAAGTTGTATGGAAAATACATAGTACGTAATTTTACATAAATAAATATTGTAATTTAACAAAAAAAAATGAATATTAAGCCATATCAGTAATACACGACAGTGATTACATAATAACTATATATCATCAAAACATAATAAAGCACTTAAATACTCATAATTTACAAATTATAATAAACAAATTAATTATTTATTAATGATTCATATTATAATTTAGCAGAGAAAATTATCATTCTCAAAGGAAAATGTTCATGATGTTCCTAGGAAGCCCTAGGGCATAAACTTTTAACATTGTCTCATTCCTCTGACAGTTATAAGATTGGACAAATTAATTTAATGTATACTCAAGATATATTCATATATTATATTATTATAGTTATTTGAAATAGATACTATTTGTCCATATTTATTTTTACAAGTTGCAGACATTTTTGTACAAGTTAATATAAAATAATAAGTCCTCACTTGTCAATTAAATCGATAAAACCTATCAGTTCATCGTTAATTATTGTGATATTATTATGTATCTCATGACAAATAATATTTCTGAAAATTTCGTAATATATTCAAACTTATGTGTAAAATATTAAAATATATGTGTTTATTTCTTCTATCTATTATATTTGTAAATTTCAATATAGTATTTGAAACATATTTTAATATTATACTAACATTCTTATGATGAATACATTTTAATAGTCTAAAAAAATATATATATAATATACTTTTAACTTGCAGATATCTAAATCTCTTATTGTCTCTAATCACACATTTGGATGTAGGTGTACATAAAAGTCATATTGCAAATAAATAATAATATCCATGTTATATTGTTATACGTTATCGACTTCGGTGGGTTGTGTAGTTGTTGAATGTTTTGGTTTTTTCATACTTTCGTTGTTTTTTTTTATCATTATTATTATTTCTTTAACAAATTATTTTTGTTTTCCATTTTTGTTTTTAGATTAAACTATTGGTTGGCCATAATCGTGAATTTGTTGATGATAATGCATATTATCTGTCACTGCTCGGCGTTTCCAGAGTTTCACGATCACCCTCTTGAATATGGCCTTGCACGACATGCTATTAAAATAATATTAATGCATATTTTTATCATCAAGCACGCAAGCTTGTTAGAAAAAAAAACTTGAACGGAGCAAAAGTACCATTTCCTTCACAACCTATGATAATTAAAATATTAGTTCAACGAAGTATGCACAGAGTGCATCCAGAAGATATGATGCGTTCAAATGTGATTTCAGTATTAAATTGTCAAATCCTATCCAGATGTACCCTTTACTGATATGTGTGTGTGAAATGGTTGCGATGACGACTGAGCTCTAAGAACTTGATATACGTGCATGTAAAATAAACTCGTCAAGACAATCCTATTTCCTCGGATGAGTCGAACATAATGCAGATATAAGGACAAAACCAGCGTTGGTGAATATTATTTATTGTATTAACTTTTCATGATATTCCCCAACGACTCTGCAGCAGCCGTCAAAAGCGCAAGTATTACTTTAAATTTTATTTTTATCATTATTATTATTATTATTATTATTTTTTTTTTTTTTAAATCAAAATTTCCCAGTGGAATACATTTATATTTTATTTTTTTACAACCACGATTTAGCGACGTGACTGAAATAACTTATTCGACCGATTGTGAAATAGTAACACAGTTATGGAAAACTAATAATAGAGTAATCCTGTTTCTTTGTTAGTTCATTTTTCATTTGATTTCGGCTATTGTCTTCGGGTCATTAATTAAATTATTATAGGTACCTACCTGTGCATTTTCTAATTGCGTAAATATTAAATAAGGTTATAGGTATATTGTATTTATATATATATATGTATTTATTTTTATATTTTTCGGTATATAATAATATAAATAACTATTAATATGGATGTTCCAGTGAACATGACTATTTTAGATTGTACACAAAGTTTATTATAATCTCTAATCACGTCGATCAGTCATCAATATAATATTATATTAATAAATATAGAAAATTGGGATACTTTATCCGGAGTCCTGGCATTATAAAATATAACCGATTTATCACAGACAATATGAACTTTAAATATATATATATATATATATATATACATTTATAACGTATTAGGAGTTTTATGAAGATAATCAATATGCTACCGAAATAGTGTACAATATAATATAATAAGAAGTGTTTCATTAAAGTTTAAGACGTGCCACAATTAAATGCATACATGCGTGAAGCTATAAGAATATGATCGATGTTTATATTTACATGAACGCAAATGTAAGACTGCTAGATGATTTTTTACAAAAAAAAAATGCTATGGCTACCCATTTTCTAATAAATAATAATAAAAAAATACAAAACCATTCTGTAATACACTATAATATACTACATTTATGTTTTAATGATTTGTTTCTTTAGTTTAAAATTTTCTTTAAAAACAACTTGAAATATAACAGCATTTGACAGCTAGGTATTTACCTAGGTCATTGTACAAAATGTCAAGCCAAATTTATAAATCATTCACCTACAATTGGCATTTTATATATTGCCTAGACGTTTCATAAAAACACAATTATCTACTGCACTCGTAATATAGTATACATTATACATAGTATTATTAAAAAAAAAAAAAAACATCTTGCTTTCAATGAGTACAGGGTGTAGTATTTATCTTCTATAATAAGTATGTATAATATAGTCGATAATTATTCTCATTGAAATAAACACAGTTTGTCAGAAAATTCAATTTATATTCTCTTAGTAAAAAAAAAAAGAGGGAAATAACATCAAAAGTATAATAGAGTTATGAGATATTAAAATTACTATAGTTGCAGATTGCGAAGAATACTACTTTTTTAATTTTGATTTATAGCACCGTTATATATTTATATATTGTGTACGCATATATGTTTTTTATGTATTAAATTGAACACGGACTTACCTGTTGTTATATTTCTATATTATATTATAGTTATGTTATTATAGCGTATATAGCTACATGGAACACTATTCTTCGCCATAATTCCACCATACACTCATAGTAAAACGAATTTCTTAAATTTAATATTACAATTTCAATAATAATAAAAATGATTGCTATTTTTACGACACGCTCGCTTAATATCTATTTGAAAAATATATTTATATGATTCATCATACCCCGGAAATAGGGAAACCACTAGTGAATTCTGTATAATGTGGTTGTACGTTTAATCTACTTTTTTTTCCTCTGAAAATACACTTAATGTAGGATCACGCTATTTTAATCGTATTTTAAATTTCCAATGTTGGTAATAAAACAAAACTGTTACGAAAGTAAAGTTAAAAAATAATTCCTAAAACTCTTAATTTATCCGAAATATTTTTTTTTACATAATATTAATTTAATATGAGTTATGACTCATGTTAACTCGTACAATATAATCATTGTAATTTTTCCCTTAAATGAGTTTATATGTTGTAATTAGTAAATGGTTTTAATTAAAAAATTGGTAAATAAAGATTTATAGAAAATTTTTCAAATATTTAAAACCTAATCGCCATAAATTAATGCAAATTAGTTTTTTCACCATTATACATTATACATAATTAATATAAAGCCTAATTACAAGAACTTAATGGTTGCTTATGAAATTTTATTTTCGGTAATTATTTACAATGTTAAAAATAAACTAACTTTTTATTTAATTGTTTTGATGCTATTTTTTTTTTTTTATAAACCTACATTATTTGTATTTATATAGTATAAAAATGCCATATTATAATTAGATAATAATAAATATATGTATATATATATATGTACACACAAAATTTATAGAATTTAAGTTCTTAAAAAACCTTATCATCTCTAAAACATTACACGAATATTACTAGTATTTACCCAACAGAAAACAATATACTGTATGTTTAACCAAAAATACTTTAAATTAGTAGTATGTTTTGGTATGTTCTATACCCCCCGCAAATCCGGTGAATCCGACTACCCCGCCCACCCTATCGCGTACGTACTCCACCATACCCTCGCAACCTTTCAAGGTCTTAACTCTGCAGCCAAACCTAACCTAACTCCTTCCTCCTAATTTATCACGGCAAAATACCTCACCCCTCCTCCTTAGTACCCAGGATTATCGATGTACGTACGCGACCATACTCCACCCTTATCTCAATCCCCTCCCATCGATGCGTTCATCATTACTCCCGCCCAGCCTATAGTCGCGTACGTGCACAAACCATCTCTCCCCATCATATATCACGCACGCCGCGAGCATCCCCCATCATATCACACACGTACCCCAGCCTTTACCTCCTCCTCCTTAACTATCGAACGTACTCCGACCCTACTCTCCCATCCTATCAAGAACGTGCCTGACCTTCCCCTCCTCCCATCCTACTTCCACGAACGCCCGACCTTTCCTCCCATCTCTATCACGAACGTGCACGGACTTACCTCTCATCCTATAACGCACGTGCACTACCTATCACTTGTGTACTTCCTCTTATCCTTTTCCAACTCTCCCATACTATCAAAACCCCCTGAACTACTATAGACCATTGAAAATACTTGATAAGATTTTATTAAAAATATAGGTAGCATAGGTACTATAGATATTTGAAATCAGATATAAAATGCATATGTTTCAAAATAATACATTGGTTAATTATAGTTCATAGAAAGCTAGTAACTGATAAACATTAATAGTTAATATATATAACATGAAATAAGTAATTATTAGCGATAGCTCATTATCTTCTTTCGATGTGAAATATGAAAGTGTCCGTACGTGACATATTATGATAGTAATTACTTATTAACTCTATAACGATTTATAAATTATAGTAAACAAAACGATTAAAACGAATCCTATTCGTTTTTCGATGTATACGCTCATACAGTATACCAGTAGTAACATTATAACAACTTAACATTTTTCTAACACCTTACTGTTACTAGGTATATACGATTTCTCCTTCAGACAAATGTCATTAGGAAAAGATAATTTAAAGATGTATATGTAATGTTTAGTGTGACACGACTTTTCTATTACTTATAAGTAATATTATAAGTATTAATATATTACGATATAATATGGAAAATAGATATTTATCACGTGACTCTTAGCTGTATGGAGGAGGTAGGTGAATTGTATATAAGAGAGTCGATTTCACTCAAAGGAGTTATACTGTTCTTCAAGCTCTTACAGACAATCTACGTGTTACTGACCCAGTGTTTATTACATATCAGTAAAAATGTTCAAGTGCGGTGTTTGTGATAAAGTTTTCACCACGAAGTCTAATATGCTTAGACATAACAGATCGCATAACAATAACAAATTTACATGTCTCGAATGTCAACAAATGTTCAGTCGTCGGGATGACCTCGTAAATCATGTACAGAAAAAACATGGTATGTATTATAATTTAATATTATATAATTGAATAATAATTAAAAAATATTTAATCACTAACAAACATTTTTTATAAAATAGTATAATATTATATAGGAATAAAAGTATATAGGAATAGTAAATAATTGAATATTAGTATATAATAATATCATAGTTAGTTTATATTTTTAATCAAGAGTAAATTAATCACTAACATACATTTCTATAATATAAAATTGTATAACGAATAATATTACATAATATAAAGAAATAGTAAATAATTGAATATTATTATTTTTGTATATAATAATAATAATATCATAAGTTAATTTAGTTATTTATATGAACATTTCATAGTTAATATTAATAATCGACAATTATTCACTGACATTATACATTTCTATAAAATAGTATAATATCAAATGAATATAAAATTATATAGTGAATAATAGTAAATATAAAGGAATAGTAAATAATTAAATATTAGTATATAGTATATAATAATAATAATTACAATAGTAATATCTTAGTTTAATTTAAATATTTAAACGAATATTTCTTAGTTTATATTGTTATTAACAATCAAGAATTAATCGCTAACATACATTTCTATAAAATAGTATAATATTATATGAATATAAAATTGTGTAGTGAATAATATTAAATATAAAGGAATAGTAAATAACTGAATATTAACATTTAGTATAGATATAATAATATAGTATAACTCATAAGAATAATCTTCAATTCTATTATTATTATTTCTCTATATTAGATTTCATTAAACATAACACTGAATACAATAGGGCTATGGGTATTGAGGTCGGACAACAGTCATTAAGTGAGTAGTATTTATATTATATTATTTAAATGTATTAAGATCAATAATAATAATAATAATTATTATTTTATTTTATAAGGTTCGGGTGTCGTAGATTGTGTAGCGTCCTCGTCAAATGCGAATGTTATCATTCCGCCGCAAGCGCCCTACCATGCCACCCCGTCAGTTAAACGCGCTAAAACCAACTCGGTGCGTAACATTGTAAAGTTTAAAAAGGCCCGCATAGGAATGGTTAATACGCCGGGTTTTATCGAGCTCGACTCTTCGCTGGATAGGACTGTAGTATGGTATTATAGAGGTAATACCGAGAACTATGTGAGTTATCCAACGTTTTTAGAGTCGATAAAACTCGAATTGATTGAAAAAATTAATTATTGCGTGCGTATTAACCCTATAAAATATAATTTGAAGTTGGAGAGCATATATGTACATAGGGAATTACCACCCGAGGATAGGGCTTTTAAAACCATGGCGAGGGAGGTATATATCCATAGCGATGTGAGTGCTATGGTCGATGAGGACTTTTCAGCACTCATGTCGGAGGAAGATAGGTATATGAAAAAGGGGTCAGGCTTCACCCTATCCACTATTGATGGCTTACTGTTAGGTATTTATGAACATACCCCTCTTGGAGGGTCTTCGTATATTCCACTACCGGAAAACATCATGCGGAAAAAGGCCGTCATTAATCCCATGAACATTGATGACGAGTGTTTCAAGTGGGCTATTCTAGCTAGACACGTGTCAGTAGGTCATCATAATCATGTAGGTCAAAAATATTATAATGAGGAGCATCGATACGATTTTTCTGAACTATCCTCCCCGACACCTGTTTCGGAAATCCATATATTCGAACGACGGAATAAGGGGGTGTCGGTAAACGTATACGGATTGAAACCTGGTAAGGGGGGTAAGGTGGGTAAGGGGAGTAAAGGGGGTAAGGATGGTAAGGGGGGAAAAGTCGGTAAGGAGAGTGTAGTGTATCCAATCAGGGTTGTTGAAAACGAGAAGGCTGAACATTTCGACCTTCTCGTAATTGAAGGCTCGGAATGGATGCACTACACCTACATTTCAAATTTTTCACGATTGGTACGAACCCAGAAAACATTACACACCAATCGACTTTTCATATGTAAACGATGTTTCACCTCGTTCGATGAGAGGGTTAAAAAAAATAAATTACGTGGTAATGAGGCTCTCCAACAACACATGATGCTATGCGGGCCGAATAAACCGATTTTACCTGTTATGCCGGAGGAGGGGGAAGTGCTCAAGTTTAACGGGTGGGGTAGCATGCAGCGTCATCCGTTTGTGATATACGCGGATTTTGAAGCCCTCCTGGAAAAACAGACGGAGCGGGTGGGGGCAAGCACTGACGGGATACATACACATCACCCAATGAGCTACGGGTACTTTGTCAAGGCGGCGGCGGACGTGCCAGTAGCGATTATGGAGAAATACGATATACCGCAGACGCCTGTCATATATCGTGGCTCGGAATCGCGTGACGAGGTGGCCAAACACTTTGTCGCCAGTGTGACCTCGCTCGCCATCAGGTTGGGGAACCTACTGAAAGCGACTAACGTGCCGATTTCGATGAGTGTGGAGGAACTGCGCGAGCATAACGCAAAGAGTGTGTGCGATATGTGCAAGTTGACGTTCACCGAGACCAGGTGTAAAGTCGCCGACCACTGTCATCTGTCGGGACGGCTGAGACACACACTTTGCGCCCCATGCAACCTCAAGCTCGTCACACCCAAGTTTGTGCCATGCTTCCTGCACAACCTATCGAAATATGACGCACACTTTATCGTAACCGAACTCGGTTACGATAAGGAGTCGATAACGGTGATCCCCAACAGTGAGGAGAACTACATCTCGTTCTCCAAACGCGTCTTACCCGACTTTAGTGTGAGGTTCTTGGACTCGTGTCGGTTCATGGCCTCGAGCTTGGCCGAGTTGGCCGGGAACCAGCTCACGAAGCCCGGTGAGTTTGAAAAGTTCCGCGAGACCGCCAAGGTGTTCCAGCCCGCCGACATGCCGCTCGTCACGCGAAAGGGCGTGTTTCCGTACGAGTATACCGACAAATGGTCGAGGCTCGAGGAGACCGCCTTGCCGCCGAAAAGTGAGTTCTATAGTATGTTGACCGAGAAGCACGTTAGTGACGAGGACTACGTACATGCGACGGAGGTGTGGCAGCATTTCAATTGCAAGACCCTCGGTGACTACAGCGACCTGTACCTGAAGGTTGACGTTCTCCTTCTGACCGACGTGATGGAGAACTTCCGCGACCTATGCATGTCGACGTACAACCTCGACCCCGTGTATTATTATACGGCGCCAGGGTTCACGTTCGACGCAATGTTGAGGTATACAGGCGTTTCACTGGAGTTGCTGACCGATTACGACATGGTGCTCTTCGTGGAACAAGGGATAAGAGGGGGGTTGGTCCAGGCCAGCGAGCGGTACTGTCGGGCAAACAACCCCAAGACGCCGGGGTACAATGTCGGGAAGCCACCGTCATGGCTCGTCTACCAGGATTGTAAATATACAACGCTTATACTATTAATTATTATATTACTAACTCTAAACCTTCTTACAGGCAACAACTTGTACGGCTATGCCATGGGGGAATACATCCCCTACGAAGGGTTCAAATGGTATGAGGGTGATTTGGATCGCTCTCTAGAGCTGTTGGACGGTATGACTGACAAATCTGACGTTGGGCGTATCTACGAGGTTGATATCGCATACCCAGACCACCTACATGACGCGCACAACGATCTCCCCTTCTTACCACGGAATGCCATACCCTCAGGCTCAAAAGTGAACAAGTTAATGGCTACGTTGGAGAGGAAAGAACGGTATATTGTTCACTATCGGAATTTAAAGCAGGCCATTTCTAATAATGGATTGATAGTGGAAAAAGTAATATATATATATATTTAATTCAACTTAATTACGAGAAATTAACCTCGATAAATAATTATAGGTTCACAGGGTGTTGGAATTCCAACAGTCGGAATGGCTTGCTAAATATATAAATCTAAATACCGAAATGAGAAAGAAGGCCAGCAACGAATTTGAACGTGATTTCTTCAAACTGTTGAACAACGCTGTGTTCGGTAAATATCTCAATGATATGAGCCCGTCATTGCTACACTATCATTGTACTATATGTACTTATTCTAATTTCCAGGGAAAACAATGGAATGTGTTAGAAATCGTATTTCTATGGAATTGGTGTCATGTCCACGTCGAATGCGCAAACTCATAAATAAACCCACCTTCAAACACGTCACCACGTACACCGAGAATCTGGCCGCCGTATCCCTACAACATAGTGACATACGTTTCTCCAAGCCTATTTACGTAGGGTTCGCCGTCCTGGAAATAAGCAAGGAGTTAATGTATGACTATCATTACAATGTGATGCGGCGGCATTACAACGATTCGATTAGACTGATGTACATGGATACAGGTATTTACGGGATAATAAATATTATTTACACTCATATATCTAACGTACGTAATGCATTTATAGATTCCCTGGTGTATCGGGTGTACACTGATGATTTCTATAAGGACCTGGTGGACAACCCCGCACTCCTCGAGCGGATGGACACCTCGAATCTCCCCGTAACACACCCGTGCTACGTTGCTACACGTAAGAAGATCCCCGGACTGTTCAAGGACGAGACGGCTGGCCGTACTATGTACGAGTTCATTGCACTTCAGGCGAAATCTTACGCGTACAAAATCGAAGGGGATGAAAAACTCGTGGCCAAGGGGATTCGAGGGCATGTGGTCCGAAATCATATGACGTTCGAGGACCACAAGCGCTGTCTGTTCGAGGTCGACGACGACGACGATGAGGAGAAGGAGGATGAGCTTAAACGACGTGCACGTCTGATGGCCCGATCGGTCATCAGCATGATACATGAGAATGCCGCCGCTGCTACCGCAGCCAACATTGCTGGCGTGAAATTCACTCCGACACCACTCCCTCCGTACACACCGTACAC